>NC_056725.1:1055691672-1056026672 GCF_019279795.1 Protopterus annectens | reverse complement strand
ACAGGTTTATTAGTAGAGGTTATAAAAAGAGTCATGTTATGCAAGCATATAGGAAAGCTAGTGAAATGGATAGATTGAGATTATTGGTTGATCAGGAACAAAGGGTGGATAGTCAATATATAAGGTTCATTACTACATATGGTAGTAATACATTTAAAGTCAAGAATATATTGGCTAAACACTGGCACATTTTACACTCAGATGTATTTTTTACTAATTATGTTGATCAAGAGTGTCATTTTGGATGCAGAAGGGGTAAGAGCATAGGACAACATTTTTCCTCCTTCAAAAAAGGTACAATATATAAATCTATCCAGACTAGCTCTGTGGGCTGTACATTTTGTGGAACATGCAAGTATTGCAAAGTTATGGCCAAAACTAAATCATTTAATTCTGTCAACACCAAAAAGGTGTTTGACATAAGATATCTTATTACATGCAATAGTTCTTGGATTGTTTATATGGCAGTTTGCCAATGTGGCGCATTTTATGTAGGACAGACCTCTTGTGTATTTAAACAAAGAATAGCCCTTCATATTAGCGACATAAAATGTCAGAGATCTAGAAGTGCTTTGTACAAACATAAAATGGTACATAATACAGCGCACTTCATTTTTATAGGGCTTGATATGGTGGTTATGCAAAACACTAATGATAACCATAGACATCAAATATTAACGCAGAAGGAAAGAAAATGGATTGTTAACTTGGGGGGCTTTATTTAAACCCGGTCTGAATGATCATTGATAAGAATAACTAGGAAATATTGACAGCAAACGGACGGAGGGTGTAAGGGTATGTTTACACACCCTGCCGTTTGAGTCATCAATACATAAAGGGTTATTAAATAAGTTCCTTAGATATATATTTATTCATGTATATGTTATAAGTATAATGTAAATGTATATTTAATTATTTGAGAAGGAATTTTGCTCTTGTCTTTATTTGATCATTTTGTAATTAATAGTTTTTGAGGGGGATTGGATAATACAAGAGATTAGGTGGTGGTTCCTGGGGGTAGAGCATTTAGTGTTTATTTTTGTTTATTTTTTATTTTTTGTTTATTTTTTGTTTATCTCACTTCATTTGAATGTAATTTGACTGTTCTATTGTTCCTTGTCATATTAGTGGGGAGTCTTCAATTTGCTGCTTTTGGTTATTTATTTTATATAGGAATGTTTGGAGGGTGTTTTTGTAATTGTTGTATATAATATAAACCGTAAGTTTATATGATTTTTGTAAGTGCATTCATAGATTATGGGGAGCAGTTAGCAACACTGATACGTAAAACTCAATGAAAATTTAAATGTTAATGTAACTTTAAATTTGGCCACGCTGTAGATGTTTGCATATTTAAATCCAGGTCCTTGTTGTATAATGATACACACTGAGGACGCTGTGAGCGAAACCAGCCACCGGTCTGTGTTTTAGTTGGGCAGTTAACCTAATAAACTTCTTTACACCTTGGCTTGGATTTATCTTTTGGAGTGCTGGAAAGGATGTGGGCTATGTGTTTATTCGTAATCCGTGCACCATTTTAGTTCCGTGCACCTATCGTGTGTTGGAGTATATATATATATATATATATATATATATATATATATATATATATAGATATATGTATATACATATATGTGTGTGTGTGTATGTGTGTGTATGTGTATATATATATATATATATATATATATATATATATATATATATATATATGATACAGCACATAAGAATGATATATATGACCACAGGCACCGCCAATGGTGGTTAGGGGGTCAATCAACATACGTGTTACATGTACCGATATCTCCCCCAGTCAAACAGGAGAAACATACAAACAAACAAACAAAGTAAACAAACCACTGCTTCCCAAACAACAGGCAGGATACAACCAGTGGGGGAAACTCTGTGGACCCGTTAAGTATAATCTAGAAACAAAGACAGGTTAGTTCCACGTGGGACAGGCCAAAAATTGAATAGGATTTTTGGCCTTCCTGTATGAAATACACAGATGGCAGGGTACATATGTTTGTGGACTGCAAGTTTGGGAATGCCTGTTGACCCTTGGGTTGAGACAACGTAAGTGATGGATCACGAGAAGTGGAGAGCGGGCAATGTGTAGAGGTGTGGTTAGATTTGGCTGGAACCTGTAGGAAGGATGATTGCTGTGGAGGAGGAAAGGGGGGAGGGAAAAATGGGTATGACATTGTGGGACCGAGGCATGCCGGGGTTGGATGGACCTGTTCTAATTGGGCAACTCACCTAACTGTCTTGTGTAATCATAGCCTCACATCAGGCCTGGTACCCACTGAGTGGCACACAGCTGCAGTTATCCCACTTCACAAGGAGGGATCCACCTTGGATCCCGGGAACTACCATCACAGTAGCCTGACGAGCCTGATCTTCAAGGCCATGGAATGCATTATCATGGAATTTATGAATGCGGACATTGGCAGCCCTCAAGCACTGGACCCCACACAGATTGGACTCATGGAGGGCCAGTCTTGTCTCCTGAAACTGACTGACTGCTTTGAATCAGTCTGCAGAGCTGTTGAAGAGGGTAAGGCGGTCCACACAGCCTATGTGGACCTCGCCAAGCCCTTCAACACCATCCCCCAGTCAGGAAACATAGATTAACATTCTAAGCCAGACATAAATCTCTATGCCACTCAATGGTTTGCCACATGGCTTACTGACAGAACCCAAACTGTAGAAGTAACTGACTCCAAATCCAGCTCCAGAAAAGTGACAAGTGGAGTACCTCAGGGTTCAGTCTTGAGACCACTGTTGTTTGGTATCTACATCTCTGAAGTACAGGCCAACAGTATGGGACTCTGGCTAACAAAGTTAACAGATGACTGCAAACTGGGAGTCATTATGAGCCTGACTGTACTGCATGATATGTTACTGATACCAGCCTAACATCGTACAGATGGGATGGAGTACTGTTAACATCTTTTGCCCTTGTCGTGTAAGGTCCTGATTATGGGATCTGCAACAGTTCGTAGTGTATTGCAGGGCAGACGTGTTTGGCTGTGTGGGGGGGAATACCTATTCGTGCAAGACGTATGTTGTTTGTGCCTGTCAACCCCATTAATGGTGCATGTGGACATACATGTTTTTGCTATGTTCCCAATTTATCTACAGATGTATATCTGTATATACCTATATAGATATATATATCTGCTTGCATTTATATATATATATATATATATATATATATATATATATATATATATATATATTGCTGTATATATGTACACATATGGCTCTATATCTACATATATAGATATGTTATATGCATTTAGATATTAATATATATATATATATATATATATATATATATATATATATATATATATATATATATATACACACACACACACACATACATCTACATGTTGAAATACATTCTCTGTACTGTTGAATGACTGTGCTCTATGATATGCTTGTGAAAACACCATGGTTATGTATATCTGACATGGCATAGTGGTAAATCAGTTTGGCTAATGTGTGCAGGGTCCTGGGTTCGAGCCAAGCAGAGGCTGTTTATTTTGTTTCTAAGCAGAACAAGGGCCGTTGGATACAGAGTGGTTAAGGCACTTTAAAGCAGTTGTAAGCGGGTTTGCACAATGGTAAGCACTGCTAGGTTCCGCTTACTGTTTCTTATACTCAGCTCCTGAATTGCTTAACCTGTGTAGACATTGCTTACCCCCATGCAAACAGGCTAAAACCCGCTTACTGCTGCTTAAAAGTGCTCACTCCCGCTTACCCCTCGTGCTAATTTCTTTAAAAGAAAAGAGAAAGGGGTTGATAGGAAAATGGTGAAAAAAAGGGCATAAAGAGGGAACGACAGTAGGGAAAATAGCTAGGGATGTGCAGGAAGGGTGTAGGGAAGGTCCATAGCTGCCCATTTCTTCTACAGCAACAGCTGTGCATATGCACTGAATTTGAAGGTAGATATGGACACTGAAACCCCTGAGAGAGGGGTGAGGACAACAATAATATGTTGTGATGCCAATTAGACCACATTACATGTGTCCAGTGGACACATTTGTGAAATGGACAGCTATGTATGGGGCGAGGTTTTGTTTTTGGGAACAGATCACCATTTTTTTAAGGTGAGAGTGGGATGTTGGGGAAGGAGAGTAGGTATGCTTGGGGAGGATAGGTTTGGTAGGATGACAGACAAGACAACATACAGGGGCGGTATATGACACGTGGGGGGACACCTTGGATGGAGAGGGGTGTTTTGAAGTTGCAAGCCTATGAGACCCCATATGGAAACAGTGGGGACTGAGGTCCCCACCCATGGGCAGTCACCACTGCACCTTCACTTTCCCAAAGGTGGCTGTGCTGGAGGCTGGGTAGGAGGTGCAGGCTCACTCTCTGATTGCACCGTGCGGCCCTCAAGCTGGCATAGGTGATCTTGAAACTCCTTGTTGAGCTCCCTACACACCATGGCCTGGACCTGATAGCGGATGACAGGTTCCTTTCCTCCCCCACTCCCGGGGGGGGGGGGCAAGCACCATCACCTGCAGCAGTTCCACCCAAAGGTCGTGCAGGCACAATGGAGGAGAAGGTCCCAGGCTGGGACCCAGACTTGCTGGTGCCTGGTACCATGGCCAGCTGAGGTGGAACAGGTGGGTCGATTGACATCGGCATTCCCATATGGGCTATGGTGTTGCCATTTTACAACAGATAAGGGCCAGTAATTGTCATCAGCAGTCAGGATTACTTATAACAGCATGCATAAAATTCCCATTACCACAAGACACCAGATTTAGAATAGTTGCAGAGCAAGGGGAACACATGCACATATACTGCATGACATTTGTACAAAGGGTGACAGACGTGTGAGTAGTGCTATGAACACTGGCACAATATTGGCATGGTGCTGTGGTAACCTCAGACATTCACTGTCATACCACTGTGTTTTGTGAAGTATGTCCAATCAGGGATATGAAGTCAGTAACTCTCATGGCTGTCACCAAGTACTGACTGCAATCCTCATACTATGCTTCTGCATTCTCAGATAGGTGTTCTGTGAGTAACACATGGAACAAAAGGTTCAACACACTAATCCAGTCTGCAGATGACCCTACAGATGGGGGTTTCCTCACAAACATCACACTGTCATGACAGATTTTAAGACAGGCGGACTAGCCATAACCACACACACCCCCTGTTAAACCGACATTACTCTAAATTAAGAATACTGCACAGCAAAAAGACCAATACTTCAACCAAAGGCTAATAAATCTCAGTCCATCCAAACTTGAAGTAAAAACAGCTTTAATCTTCCATAGAACTCAGATAAAACAAGGTTAGCGCTTTCATGATTGTATCACACCACTTCATCAGACCATAAAAATGTATAGCTGTGGTACCATATAAATATATTCAACAATTAACTACAATCAATCAATAAGTGAACAACTATTCAATTAAGAACTAAAATCAGCACATATCCTTATTATGTATAATTTAAAATGCATCTATTAAACTTCATAGTTAAAAGCTAAAATAACAAGTGATATTAAATGGAAAAAAACAGGTACAAACACATCATTTAATGAACCACATATAAAGTATATATCCAAACACATTCATCCTGAATATTTCATTTAGAGATTTCATTTAAAAACTTCATTCAGAAAGGGCCCTATTCTTCAGAATGGGCTTCATGGGTATCCTTTCATTAAGACCTTTCCTCTGCAACCACCCTTGAGGTTCTGAGGGCTTGTCCCTTCACTATGTTGTCAAAAATGTACCCCAGGTGCATACTGGTTCTATAGTAAATATGTCATATATTTAGCAGTCTGTCAAGTGTGTTTTTCATTTTATGTGGGTAAGACGAAATGGGAGCTTAGGTTCCATATACGTGAGCATCTTTTGCACATTAAGAAGGGTACACTGACAAATGCTTTAGCCAAGCATGTAGTTCAGAATGGACAGTCACATTTATTTAAATTTCAAGTAATGGAACAGGTTTCACCTAGTGAAAGAGGTGGTGACTTGATAAATAATATAGAAACCTCTTAAACTAGATGGATAATTTGGCTGAGGGCTGATAGAGGGAAAGGTCTTAATGAAAGGATACCCATGAAGCCCGTTCTGAAGAATAGGGCCCTTTTTAAATGAAGTTTTTAAATGAAATCTCTAAATGAAATATTCAGGCTGAATGTGTTTGGATATATACTTTATATGAGGTTCATTAAATGAGGTGTTTGTACCTGTTTTTTTCCATTTAATATCACTTGTTATTTTAGCTTTTAACTATGAAGTTTAATAGCTGCATTTTAAATTATACATAATAAGGATATGTGCTGATTTTAGTTCTTAATTGAATAGTTGTTCACTTATTGATTGATTGTAGTTAATTGTTGAATATATTTATATGGTACCACAGCTATACATTTTTATGGTCTGATGAAGTGGTGTGATACAACCCTGAAAGCGCTAACCTTGTTTTATCTGAGTTCTATAGAAGATTAAAGCTGTTTTTCCTTCAGTTTGGATGGACTGGGATTTATTAGCCTATGGCTGGAGTATTGATATTTTTGCTGTGCAGTATTTACTTGTGTTTTTGACCAAATACTTCATTTATACACCTAGTAATATTTTGTGTGTTTGGAATATTTTCTAAATTAAGAATAGAAACATTTACATTCTGTAGTCATGTCTGGAACATCCCCTCCTGTCCGTTGGCCTTTTTCCACAGTGTATGTTGTTGGAGGTAAATCCCAAAACCATCTGTGATGCTTTTTGCCAAACACTAGATCTAGGTTCCACTCACAGTGAATGTCACGGCCCAACACCAACATGATGTTCCTAGATATTGTAGTGTCTTTCCATGCAATTGGCTATGGGAATGTTACCGCAGATGTTTCACATTCAGTCAGATAGAGGAGGACTGCAATTGGTGTAGAGGCTATCAGCTGATCATGACCAACAATTGCAAAACACAAGCTGATGCCTAAGCAGGGCAGGTGTACATATCCACATCCACCAGGGAGGGTGTGGGAGGGACAGACAGAGACAAAGTACGTCAGGGAAGGAGTGAGAGAGTAAAACTGAAGCATGTTTGTGTGACACACATACCAGTACAGGGATTCAAACCCCTAACTGACAATGCATTACTATCACATGTGCATGCAGTTATTGCATGCGCCACAAAGCTTACATGTTGGTGAGCTGTCCAAAAATATATTTGCTGGTGAGTGACATCTGCAACAGTGATATTGTACAGATACGGTAGGTGTAGCACACATGCCTGTCCACATTGACCGGTGTCAGTGGCAACACAGCCACACTCTCTAAGGGACTCATACACATTGCCACACTTGCCAGGGTCAGGAATACACTCCCTACCTAGTTATTTTACCACAATACAGTGCTGCACAGGTATCACATGCACCACAGGAGCTACTGTGCTGTTCTATGGGCAAAGGGCATGTGAAGGTGTCTGACATCAGTCAGAATGCTTCAGTATGCCAATGGGAGTTGTACCAGGTGTGAATGTGGTTGGAAGCATCATACACCACACACAGGGACACAGGGTGCCAGTACTGATGTGCATGTGTGCATTGCTTCACAGGTGTGTAGCATTTGACTGTGCCAGAAGGCTGTACAAAGCTAGGTGAGGGGTATACCTTGGCATCAGGCCACATGACAATGGTCTGCAGTGTGGATCAGGTGTGTAGTGTCTGGAATGACCCACACAGGTGGGTATTGTATTCACCATCCTGTCACCTGGGTTACTTTTGTGTGTGGCCAGTGCTGTGCAATGCTTGCCATGTATGTGTTCTATAGTCCATGACATGGACGGTGTCTGGGAAGTGCACACATCCCACATTCATGTACAGTGACATGTGGAAGTGTACCTGGATTGCCAGGTCCATGTTATGTACACAGATTATCATCACATGTGCCACTACTGACCTTTTGTGGCAGGGCATGCTTATGGACAGTCGTTTGTGGATCACATTTGATGGCACCACAGATGTTGTAGGAATCCATTGGGGAACATAGTGAAGGTGGACTGTCATCAGTTATGTGCCTATTGTACTGATGGACAGGGTGCCATGCCCTCTGTAGCCCACTGCAATCACACCATGCTTGCTATCGATGAACAGTATGCAGGGTACTACCAGCATAGCGGTAGTTGTCTAGGCAAATGTGTTTGTCTATGAGACATAGGTTCATAGTGTACTGTGTGTAATACTAGAGTAGTTTACTTTGTTCACCAGGCCTTGTATTACATGTAGGGGTGTGGATTGGCATCCCAGCATCTCAGCTGATTGACATCTCTCATCCTTGTAAGGTGGACATTGTGACATATAATATGGCCACCATATAGGAAAATTACAAAACCGGCTCCTCAATGGGTCCAGGTGTTACACAGTTACAGCCACCTCCACACAGATTACAAATTACAAACACAGTTGTCATGGTTGGGATTAGAACTCCTACCTAACTAGTTTATCACACTACAGGCTTATGCAGTTATAGCACGCTCCACAGAGATTACTGGGATATTTTTCCCCAAAGGTGTATTTCACAGTTGATGATGTCAGCAGACTTGCCAAAGTAGGGCAATGGAGGTTGTAGTGCCTGTGAATGGCCTCAAAAGCATTGCTCCCTACACTGACAAAGGAACACAAATCCCAAACCCAGGACCTGACACAACATGGGCAGAAGATGTTAATAGTACCCCACCCCACCTGTATGATGTCAGACTGGTATTGGTAACATATCATGCAGTACAGTGTGGCTACCATAGAGGATGTACAATGTGGACCCACTCAACATTCCTAGGATTCATATACATAGACACATATATGTATATATATATATATATATATATATATATATATATATATATATATATATATATATATATATACCTATATATAGATATATATGTAACTACACATACACACACAGACATATGCGTAGGGAGATACATATGTAGAGGGTGCACACAATATGGTACAGCCACTATGGCTACAATCACCAGCATACCACATGGACACTGTATGATCCAAACATACAAGTGACACCTGTTGTATGCAACATATACCAACAGACAGGTCATGGGCTATAACACCACACACAGGTTTGCATACATGGGGAAGCTTTATTTGTGTACTACTACAGTAGTGTATGCCATGTCATATATGTGTAGACTCTGAAATACGTTTAGACAGAGTAATGCAACTGTCTAACAGATAAAAGTATACAGTATTCTCGAAAGGAGTACGTATGTTGCTGTCGAGGTCAAGGCCTTCAAGTAGTACAACAGTAGACACAGACTGGGCCACAGGATAACAAGCAATCAACTGTAAGTAATGCAGATGTGCAGTCCGGCAGCCTCCATCTACAGTCTGTACACAATCCCTATGGGGTACATACTGACGTAGACACATTGGGATGTATCTGTGATATAAAAAGGCATGACTGAAACCATCACAATCACACTGACAAACAAAACAGTCTATATGGCAAGAAGCAGTAGGTCTGCATTTACCCAAGGTGAATTGAATGGTAATGTACACCCAGATACCTTAAGGCAGCTTACCCCTGTTACCCCCACAGTATTCTCTGGTGTCAGTGGCATCTGTCCATACAGGGCATGTGTATACGGCATGGCATGGCCTTTGTGGGTAACATTTGCTGGCTTGCCAGTTGTAGCAGGTATTCATTGGGGAACATAGCGATGGAGCACTGTATGCAATGCATTGCCTATTGTAATGATGGGACAGGGTGCCATGTCCTCTGTAGTCCACTGCAATCACACCAAGGTTACCATCTGTGGGCAATATGCAGGGAACTACCGACTTAGTGTTTGTTGCCTGGCCAAGTGTGTTTGTGTCCGAGACATGGGTGGAGAGTGTTCTCTGGGTAATAGATGTGTTGCCTATATTGTTCCCCATGCCATGATGTCACATGTGGGGTATAGATTGTGTACCCCAGCCACTGTGATGTTTGACATCTGTTATGCTTGTAAGGTGGACATTATGACATTTAATAGACCTCTTCATATAGGAAAAGTGCAAAACCCGCTCCACATTGCATCGTGTTTCACACAAGATACGTATGACAAATGCACGCGCACACACACCAAGTCTCACAGTTGCCATGCCTGGGATTAGGCCACCTACCTAACTACTACAGCATTACACAGTTACAGCACGCACCACAGAGATTACTGGGATTCTCCATCACCAAAGGTGTATTTCACACTGGGTGACATCAGCTGTCTTGCCAAAGTAGGCTTTGCAAAGTAGGGCACTGGAAGGTGTGGTGAGTGTGACTGGCATCAAAAGCATTACTATATACACACCACAAAGTTTCAGTTGCCATGTCTGGGATTAGAACACCTACCTAATACTGCACACTACAGCATTATGCAGTTACAGAACATGCCACGGAGATTACTGGGATTCTCCGTCACCAAAGATGTATTTCACACTGGATGACATCAGCTGTCTTGCAAAAGTAGGGTACTGGAAGGTGTAGTGTGTGTGACTGGCATCAAAAGCATTACTCCATACACAGACAAACATGCACACACAGAGTTGCAGTTGCCATGTCTAGGATTAGAACACCTACCTAACTACTACTGCACACTACAGCATTATGCAGTTATAGAATGCACCACGGAGATTAATGGGATACTCCTTAACCTAAGGTGTATTTCACAGGGAATGACATCAGCAGGCTTGTCAAAGAAAGGGAATGAAAGGTGTACTGACTGTCCTCAAAAGCATTGGCCCTACGCACACAGACACACAATTGCCATGAATGGGATTAGAACACCTACCTAACTACTACAGCACATTAGAGGATTATGCAGTTACAGAATGCACCACAGAGATTACTGGGATACTCCTTCAACAAAGGTGTATTTCACAGGGAATGACATCAGCAGGCTTGTCAAAGACAGGCAATGAAAGGTGTACTGACTGTTCTCAAAAGCATTGGGCCCTACACATACACGCACAGACTCACAGTTGCCATGAATGGGATTAGAACACCTCCCTAACTATTACAGCACATTAGAGCATTATGCAGTTACAGAATATGCCACAAAGATTACTGGGATACACCTTCACCAAAGCTGTATTTCACAGGGAATGACATCAGCAGGCTTGTGAAAGACAGGCAATGAAAGGTGTACTGACTGTCCTCAAAAGCATTGGGTCCTACACATACATACAGTTGGCATGAATGAGATTAGAACACATACCTAACTACTACAGCACATTAGAGCATTACACTGTTACAGAACACACCACAGAGATTACTGTGATACTTCTTCACCAAAGGTGTATTTCACAGGGAATGACAGCAGGCTTATCAAAGACAGACAGTGAAAGGTGTACTGACTGTCCTCAAAAGCATTGGGCCCTACACATATGCACACAGACTCACAGCTGCCATGAATGGGATTAAAACACCTACCTAACTACTACAGCACATTAGAGCATTACACAGTTACAGAACACGCCACAGAGATTACTGGGATACTCTTTCGTCAAAGGTGTATTTTAAAGGGAATGACATCAGCAGGTTTGTCAAAGAAAGGCAGTGAAAGGTGTACTGACTGGAAGGCTACCAGGGGCAATTGTGTACAGTGATGGACATTTGCACAACATATGTTTTTGCAAAATGGGGGTGTGCTGTGTGGGACAGGCCTCATGAGAGGGGAGCTGTCTGCCACTGTCTGTCACTCTCTTCCTACATCTATTATTTGTATGTCTGAGCTGTTATAGTGAGCTGTCCTTGGATGTATGTGCATGTTCTCATCCGGTGTGTGTGCAGAGCATGATTGGTGTGTAATGTGGAGTATTTGCACAGACATCTGTGACTGACTGCTGTGTATAGTCTCTCTCTACGGTACTTCCACATGTGTACTGTGTGTACGTCTGGGCCAACACTCATACCGTGTCCATCTTCCAGATGGTGACAGTTATGACATCTGGACTACTGCTGCAACGTGTCTTGCTGGGATACCAGTCTGTTTGGCACTACAGTTGTGTGGACTTGGCCCGGTCATCAGCAGTACTGACCATTGGACACCAGGACACACCATCCGTGACTATTTGCTGAACACTTTCACACAGCATACCACTCAGAACTACCTAAAACATAGAGCACTGCCTGTTGTAGACATACAACTATCCATCTTGCTGATTTGACCAGCTCAGGTACTCAGTGCTCACTGTTATTATTCCCAAACATGGCTGGTAATACATTTCTACATAGGCTTGGTGGGGGCACACATCACAACTGTGGACATTTCCTACAACCACCTGATATGTCAGGTACACTGTTGCCTTCCACACAGCAGCTTGACACTCAGATCTCTGCATATTGTACACATGCAGCATTCCATTGTTATAATTGGGGCAGCTCAGGTACTCTGTGCTCTGCTGCTGTGATACCCACACATAGATGCTACTGCTACACTACATAGGGTTGGGGGGGCACACCTGACAATTGTAGACATTTCTGCTATACCCATCTGATATTTCAGGTACCCTGTTGGCTTCCACAAACCTGACACTCAGAGGTCTGCATATTGTACACATGAAACAATCCATCCTTCTACTTTGGCAAGCACAGGTACTCTATGCTCACTGTTATTACTCCAACACATGGATGCTAATACATTTCTACATAGGGTTTGGGGGGTGGCACACCTGCCAACTGTGAATTTGCTTTGACTGCACTGGTATTTCTGGTGGTCTGTTGGCTTCCTTTTGAATCTGTATTCTGACCTATGCTGCAGACTACAGGCATATCAGTGTAGTACAGTTTATAGGTTTTATTGACCTACATTGCCATTTCAGACTTCCTACCCTTCAGGAATGACATCCCACTTCCTGACCCGTTATACTCTGTGTAGGTCTGGAGGGGGGTTGATCTCCATTACCATACCTTGAGAACCTTAGCACAGCCTTTCCTTGTGTTTATCTACACCTGTCCTGTTGGCTGGGAGGGACTGTTGTTGGGTATGTGAACCTCAATGACATGCATGTGTGTACCCTATGGACACACATTTGGGCCAGCACATGTCTGGCAGTGGGTTTTTTTAACCTTGTCTGTTACTGCCTACTTTGTTGACACCAGTATTTGTTATGGTTTCATGCTGCCCATGTAGCTGTCCACTATCTGCTGCCATCCCATTCAGCCAACCAATTTCCATCCTTGCATGTTCACATCCATACCATTGATACAACTAGCAGACCATACAAATGCATTCAGTGATTGATAGGAAGGATAACTTACCTTGTGGCTGTGTCAGTATTGAGGATGGTGCTGGAGGGCTGACTATGTCAGATGCACATAGTACATTCCCTATACATGGTAAAGCACAGGTAGTGTCATTTTTGGCATCCCTTTTACTGTACGTGCAAGTCAGAGAGAGTTTCCATTCCCTGGGTTCCTACTTTGTCAGTGTATGTGTTATGTCTTGCCTCTCTGCCAAAGCCAGGGCATACTGTGCATGCCTCCTTCTGCCTACAGGTGCAGGCTCAGGTTGTTCCTCCTCTGAGTCACTCTATGCCTGTGCTGGCTTTGGCAATGTTGGGGGGCTCTGTGGCCCTGCCCCGTGCTGTTCCTTCTGCAGCTGTTTCCGCAGGATCATGTTGTGTAGCATGGCACATACCATGAAAATTTGGGTACATGTAGCTGGAGAGTACTGCAAGGCTCCACCGGATGTGTCCAGGCACCGGAACCATGACTTGAGCATCCCAAATACACTCTCTATTATGGTTCTTGTTTGTGCATGTGCCTCATTATGGCATTGTTGTTCAGGTGTGTGTGCATTTCTGATGGGTGTCATCAGCCACAGCTCCAGTGTGTACCCAGCATCCCCCACTAGGTGACCGTAGGTACTGTCCCCATTGGCATATGTCTGGTACAGTTGGGTCAGATGCCAGATGTGGGAATCGTAATAGCTTCCAGGGCAGCCAGCACACACATTCATTATAATGCCCTGGGCATCACAAACTACCTTGCAGTTGATGGAGGGGATGCCCCTGCAGTTGATGTAGGCCCTACCCTGCTCACCGGGTGGTGCTTTGATGCATATGTGCATGCAGTCTATAGCACCCACTACCCCAGGGCATTCTGCTATTTGGTGGAAGAGACGCATATTACTAGTCAACACCTCACAAGTGTTGAGGAAATATACATGCTCACTGGCATGTGCTGACATGGCATCCAGGAACTGGTGGAATACTCTGGATGTTGATGCCTGTGAGATCCCCATGATATCCCCCAGTTGTGCTTTGGGAGGTATCTGTGGCTAGTATACCCAGGCCTACACATACCTTGGTATCCACTGGGATGGGTTCCCCTCGGTCAGCTTGGTGGGTCAGGTGTGTCCGGCACAGCTCAACAATTTGCTGTAGGAGGTCTCTGTCCACCCTACAGTGCTCCACTATCTCCAGCTCATTTAGCCCCTGGTAGGTTACCCTGGGTCTGTACACTCTTCTCCGTCTCCTCACTGTGGACTGTTCGGCAGCATTCACATCCTCACCACCCTCAGCCTCTTGCACATGTTGTTCTATGTTGCCTGCAGCAGCCCTTCTCATTTTGTAGGTTTGTTTGTTAAAATTTCCCAGCTTGTATACACCGGTGATGTAGAGTGTGGGTAAAACCAGAGGGGAAGGTGTTTGCTTTGTTTATAGTTATGTGCTGGGCTGGGCTGCTGCCTGTGTAATTGGCTGATTCTGATACATTTCACCTGCCAGCTATGTTAGTTCTCCTTGAATACCTTCCTACTGCTGTTTTCCATTCCCATTGCCTCCCTGTTTAAGCCCGTGTGTGCGCCGTGCAAACAAAGTGCTCATATGTGCACACTGCTGCTATTTCCTGGTTTAACTTCTTTTTTCTTCCTGTAAAACCCGGTGTGTGGCTTGCATACCCACTTATACTTTGTAAAGAGTGCTAGGCAGGTTTAGACACACCCTCTAGCTTAGCTGTGCTAAGCTAAGAGCAAACCCAAGGCACAGGGCTCCAATCCGCTTACAGTATGCCTGACACACACCCCCATGATGTCACCTACCTCCTAGTCTTGCACCCAACTATTCATACTCTTACACTGTTGGGACCTGCCTCACATGCTGGGGAAAACTGGGATTCACTATCCTTCTCCTCATTTGCATAGGATTGCCTGCTAATGCATAGTTATATGTGTCACACTGAGCCTCCCCCCTTAGCAACCACTACTCACTGGCCAGGTTGTCTTCTGCCTGCCATTGACTTGTATGGCAGAATACTGATTTTAGTTAGAATGCTTATTTTAGGTTTATTGTCTTATTTTTTCCCCTGATCCCGTTTGCATGCTGCTGCCCTATGCTTATACAGCCGATATCGGCAAAAAAAAAAATAAAAGTTTTTTTTTTTATTTTTTGTATTGTTTGCAATGCCAGTGGCCTTATACTTGGCCATTGGCATGCTTCAATGATATGCACCCTTTATATGGGGCTGTCATCTCTCCGTTTTGTAATTTGCAAAAATGTACTAACCGAGTACATTTCTGCAGATTACGCTAGTCCTGCACAGCCTGATTCCAGCTTCCTGGATAGCAAATTTACCTCATTTGCATGATTTTCACCTGCAAATGGGGTAATTTGCATACAGGGACTGGAAACATGCAGGACTAGTGCAAGAGCGCTGGTGCACATCAAACAAGCACATACGTGGATCGCTCGGCCACCATATTGCCAACATTACCTCTTACACTAATCATGCACACCATGCAGGGCTTGCTGAATCCGGAAGATTATTAGTAGATTATTCATCAACAAAAATCAACACATTATGTTTATTATGGAAATGTATGCTTAACAAATGGAATGCAAAAGGTTTCATTATATGATTGGAAGATAATTTGGTAAAGATATGTGGTAATCAATATAAATGTGAACACATAATATGGTCTGCATTACTGCATAATTTTTCAGGTTTATAAAATGGGCAAGGAAAACTGACCAATTTAATTGCTAGTTTCCTGTGCAACAAATATGCTCTGCACACAGGAGAAAACTAGTGCAGGCCACCTGGATCTTACATTCACTCATAGATTCCCTACTCCTTCACAGACTTCCAAATCCAGCAGGCTGCTGTCATCTTGAAAAATCATTTGGCAGAGAAAAGCTGCCAAACACCCAAATACTCCAAATCCAAAAAACTAACCAGTAAATCAATATAAACCAACATAAAACACCAGAAATAATCTTAGAAGTTGTCAAATCAAACAACTGATATGGCGACTCTTTATACTTTGATCATGTAGCCAAGCTGTCAAACTCTATTCTCCCAGACCATAGATATGTGAATAGTGTAAAAATACATTATTATTTGTAACAGAAAACATGAGAAATACTCCTAGAAGTTGTCAAATCAAACCACCTGACTGTTTATACTTTGTTCATGTAAGCAAGCTGTCCATTCCCCCAGACCTTAGACTTGCGAGTAAAATTGAAATACATTACTAATTCTAAGTAAAAATAATAATAATAAAATAAAATAATTTAAAAAATGAACACAATGGGAATCAGGGCTGTGGCATACAATAAACACACTTTATAATAATAAAATCATTAAAAACTCAAATTTAATTACGTTACCTGATTAGGAACCATAAAAAAATCCAATAAGGTAAAAAAGTAATTTCCTGAATTAAGTGAAAACTTAAGCTCCACAATACAAAAATAGAGTTTAAGAGAAATAGAAAGTGAATAAGATAAAGCAGAACACAGCCATCATAGTAACAGAAAGCAAACACTCTTAAGCCAAGAGTCAAATGACATGTAGACACACACAAATGGATACTGGCACAGTGGATAGTGTTGTCACCTCACAGCAACAGGTTGATTCTCAGCTGGGGTGCCTTCTGTGTGAAGTCTGCATGTCCTCCCTGTGTTAGTGTGGGATTCCTCCATGTGCTCTGGTTTCCTCCCACATTCCAAATTCAGGCATTAGGTGGATTGGACACTCTAAATTGGCCATAGGTGTGAGTGTACATGTGGATATGTAGTATGGAAGAACAACTGCGGCAAGGCTAGCCAACCATTGCTGTGAATCATGTTTGTAGATGATTGCCACTGTTGAAGTGACACACCTGACCCCATGTGCAAAAAATGGGAAAAAAAGGTTGTAGATGAATGGATGGGCACACAAATGCATTAGGGTGAAGATGCAGTACAGAAAAATAAAACACACGGCATGAATATAAAGTGCATATTGTGAATCCTTTTAGGATACAACAAGCATATCTTCAGCCAGATCGACTTAAGCATTACTGGGGGCAGTATTACTGCTTGCATGTATGGCATTTCAGTTGCTGGAGTTGCCACCAAAGTCATTACTCTAGTGAATATTTCTGTGGCTGTGTTACCTGAAAAGCAGTGCACATGTTTACAAATTACTGTGTTTCTAATATGTTAGTCTCCTCAACTGGACTCATTCATCTGCCAGAACTCAGTTGAGGCACTGTTTAGCATTAGCACTTGCTTATGAACTGGACAGTGCAATAGTACACAACAGTTTGTCAGAAAAATCCTTGATTGAGTGGGAGTTTTAGGGTTGGATTTATAGTTCAGGTAGGCTATGTTCAGGTAGGCTATGCAGTTCATTATGGTCCTGTGGAAGTGGGGCTAGGTAATTACTAGGATTGGGCTTTTGGGAGTTAGAGCACTTAACTGTTTAGAGCAAGTGGCAGCAAGCAAGTCAGTCACAAACTACTAGCATGCAAGCACTTGTAGTAAACCCCTATACTCCATTCTGCCTGATAAAAGCCCATAGGGTGAATTTATAAAGGTTACCACGAAGTATGCACTATGTGCACACTTAGTGCAGCCTTTCTGAGTGAATAGACAGCACAAGCATTGAGGGAGGGCTATTCTTGAATTCAGAAAATGTTTTCAAACTGCAAACTGTTTTATGTTGCCTTTGCTTTTAATAAAGGTTCTATGACAATATAGAAGGGAGGAGGAGAGAAGTAAATGACTGATAAATAAAAAAAGGAAAATTAATATATTATGTGATCAAAACCAGTAAACAATACTGTATATGTTCTGGTAAAGAATTTGCTAGGAGGGGTAATTCAGACGAAATTAATTAGATAAGTACAATGACTGAAAAGAGGCTAGATAACAAGATTCATAAAAATACTGCTCTGGAAACACTGATTGAAGGAAAGTCTTTGAATGAATGGGGTTGTCTGGAATATTTAAATATGAAACATGCACCTTGAAGGAATTTTAGAATCACTGAGATGTGTAACTACCTCTAAGAAAATAACTACTGTATTTCATTTTCTTGTGGTATTCATCCAGATTGTCATGTCTGTGTTGCTCTTGGAAAGTAATTTATTTGTCTTGATAAGCTCAACTTGTTTTCAAGAAGGTGCATTTGCTGTATCTGGATAATAAAGCCTGCCTTTCAAAAACAGCTACATCATTTCAAATCTGAGATGTAGAAATAAAACACTGCAGGCAAGAAATAAACAGATCAACAGTTCCATAATAGATGTTATTCTGCACAAAACAGTTTAAATGATAGCAACATTAGAACAAGTTTTACACAGCTGTTTGTACAGCCCATCAGCTGTGTAGTTTTGCAAAACTCTGTGTAGTTAATCTGTTATTCCTTGGAGAAGGAGAGATTTGTGTGTTTTAAAAGAGACCAAGTTCATTTTGAGACGGTACTACAGAAGTAATTACAAAGGGGCTGAGAAAGTGATAAAAGCAGACTATGAAGGACTAATTTATAACACACAGACAGATAAACAATACAAGTTAAGTAGAATAAGATATAATATTTACTGTGGCACAATTTGATTTATTGACTTGGAATATAAGTGGACTTCATGATAAGAAAAATTAAGGTACTTACCTATATTTAAAAAACACACCCAAATCATAGAAAATATGAAATGTTTGTAACGAAAAGTGGTAAGGAGAGTTTCTTTGCTGCAATATAGGGAACTCAAAAGAAAGAAGTCTTAAAGTTAGTTACAAAGGATATATGAATAAAGATCAAGGAATAAATTAAGGACAAGCAGGGGAGATTTATAGTGGTGAGATGTTGGCAGTGTATAAGGATTACAGCGGCTGTTCCATGTAGTCCACCAAACGTAGTGAGACAACATATAAAGAACACTATGGGAGAAGATAAAGCCTTTTATAATGTATCATAGTAGCAGGAGACTAAAACACTATAGGAAATAAGAAAGATGCCTCTGGGAGGCCAGGAAACCATAGATTACTAGTTAAGGTGCGATTCTTAGAGAAATATATGCATGTATTTGTGCTTATTGATGCAATGAATGTAAGGCAGAAAAAGTGGAATAAATGCATTTTTTAGTTTTATTTTAAGAATACTGAAACATGGTCTAATACTTGAAACCACTTCTGGTGATGGTGTCATGTCACACACTTATACAAATTAAGTTGTGTAAGAAAGTAAAAGTGTATTGTGATAAACATTGGCATTTCCCACTTTTCATTGTGAGAAGGAAGCTATGTAATGATTGGATGGATCAGTCTTTAATTGAAATCTTATTAGATTTGAACTTAAGCAGTAATGAATATGCAAAGAACTGTGATAACTCTAAACAGAAAATAAAAAAGTGGTCATAATGAAAGCAAATGAGATATGGAATAGCAGTCACAGTAGGCATCTAGAAGGCTTAAAAAATAAGGGATTTACAGAAGCAAAAATAATGCATTTAACAGAACAGGTTGAAAAGCAATTGGAAGAAGCTAGAATGTCTATGCAAGAGTTTTTAGAAAACATGAATGAATATAGAGTAATGGCCTTAAGACAACTATTTTTTGTTATAACTCTAGAGTAATCAAATTGTTGGCTCAACTTCTGAGGCAACAGAAATTGAAAGGATGATAATTACAGACCTATAAGTCTGACCAGCCTCATATACTAAGTCAATGCAACACTTACCATGGGACTAATAAATAAGGAAATAGGGAACTTCCGAACACTGGACCTCTCATTTTGGATTCGTCAAGGGCAGGTCACGTTTACTCAACTTCGCTGACTTTTTTGAAAAGGTTACCAAAGCAAAGGATGAAGGTAATGTAGTACACACCTCATACCTCAACCTGGCCAAAACTTTTGACACAATCCCCCACTCAGGCATAGTAGGAAAAACTAAATAAACTAGGAATAAATCCCTTTGTTACCTATTGGACTGCCAAATGGCTCGCACATAGGATGCAGAAAATCAGAATGGGGAAGATGTCTCCACAAAGATATCAGTGAGAAGTGGATTCCTCCAGGGTTCTGTGCTGTGACCTCTTCTGTTTGACATCTACTTCTCTGAAGTAAGAACCAATATCAAAGGTAGGAGCAGTCACTGAATCCCTAAATAATGTAGTCATTCAATATGAAGATTTTCCCAATTAAATACCTGGTGTCAGAATCCTGGACTGAAACTAAATATCAGAAAATACATTATCGTATCCTTTGAGTAGTCTTCTACTCTGGGGAGCTACCACATTAACAATATGCCTCTATGAGTTGACCCAGTTGTTCAGGATTTGGGAAGGTATATGGAAAGTGACCTAACGTTTGACAAACACATGTCCATTTTCATAAGAAAGCCCTTCTATATTGCACAGCTTATAAACAAAGGGATTCTGTCTAGATCTAAGAATGTCACTTTTCCCCTTTACTCAGCCCTCACTAGGCCAATCATTGAGTATAATGCCCCCTTTGGCATATATTGTCCAACCAGAATTCCCACAGAAATACCTTTACAAAATTATACGAGGCCTAAACAATATGTCCTACATGGACCAACTCAGTGCCCTGTCACTGTGCTGTATATCCTACAGACTGCTAAGAGGTGACCTGTGTCTGGCATACATGGCATACTCTGACCCATTACTGGTGGATTTTCAAGTCAAATGTCATAAGAAATACTCAGCCTAGAGATCTATACCTCTTCTGCAACATCAATAGAATGGTTAGGAGGGAAAGATTTACTTTGCAGAGGATACCGCTGCTCTGGAACAGACTGCCCATTCACATAAAATTAACCTCATTCCCAGCCATATTCAAGAGCAATTTGGATCTATGGTTAGAAAACAGAAGATTTAACCCAGGACTACCCCCTCTCATCTATTAATGGATAAAAGCAGGTCATAAATGTTTTGTTCCAAGCATGGGCCCCTTAAATTGTCTATGGTATGATCCTAGTTATTCTCACTAGTGTAATATACAGTTATCAACCATGAGATTGGTAAGGCCAATATAACACCAAATGGGCTAGGTTAATTCAGGCACCAAAAGGGAAATTGTCTAGGCTTTAAATGGCCCACTAGGGCAGCTAGCCTAATACTTACCTATGAACCTACAAAATCAGAATTATGAAAATAGTAGCATAGAAGTGGACCCAGGAAAGAAATTATGAATGTATTGGTGAATCATTACAGTACACTGTATAAACAAGATGTAGAGTTTCACACTGGAAATGGTAACATATTTCTGACAGATAACATATTTCTGACAATTACAACTTCCACAGTTATCAAAAGTAGGAAGAGGTGTGTTAACATCAAAAACAAAGGAAAAAATTATTAAACAATGAGACACCCAAATACAGAAACAAATCCATGGTAGTGATGGAACTGAAACAGAAGTCAAGGAAAAGAAGGAGCAGGAGATAATCAAAGTCTAGCTGCTATGTATTAACAATATTTTACTGGGTGAGGATCTACCTTTCATTAGGAAAGAAACAGTAGTTGTAATTATACCAAAAGAGGGAAAAGACACCCTCGATCCATCGTCTTACAGACCTATTTCAATTTTGAATCATAATTACAAAATGTTTATGACAATTTTGGTGAAACAAATGTCAAAAATATTGCCAATAATAATTTAACTTGAATCAGTATGAATTTATAGAAGGTAGGCAAACATTTGACAATATTAACATAACCTTTATGATTCAAAAGGGTGCCTTGGACAATAATATATTAATGTTAATAGACTTGAATGCAGAAAAAAGCATTTAACAGTTTTAAACTGGGTATTTATGAAGAAATCCCTTGAGACATGTGGGTTTTCACTAGCAATAAGAACATTAATGTCTAATATCTAGAGAGGAGCTCAAGCTAGTGTGAAATGTGATGGAGAGTTGTCTAACATGTTTAGCCTTACAGGAGGAACTAGGCAGAGCTGTCCACTTTCACTATTACAGTCTGCTTTATATTTAGAGCCATTAACCAAGGACATAAGACAATCAAACATACTTGGATATAAATGGAAAAATACTAATAAGAAAAAATCCCTTTTGTGGATGCTATATTATATGCCAACAATCCAGAAACTTATATAAAAGTTACATTTGATTAAAATATTTAATACTATATATGGATATAAAGTAAATGACACAAAAACAAATGTGTTAGTAATGAATTGTCTTAACACATGACGTTGTATAGAGTCTCCCATTTTTTTTTGTTGGATCATGAAAGATGAGATGCATGGGGTCTGCTTGAAATAGGATATTGAGCAGGCAGCTAAGTAAATATGGGACGAAACTACTCAAAAGATTATAAGTAAGATAAAATTATGGAAACTATTATTTATAGACATAAATAATAAGATACAAGCAATTAAGGTATTTTTGTTCAACTAGTTCTTTGTGTTGGTCAATCTTATAGGTATCAATGAGCAGACAATCTATGGAAGAATTTGAAAAAAGGAAATTAAGGAGTTTCTTTGGGATAGCAAAAGGGAGAGAGTGCAATGAGAAAAAAATAATACTAAAAATATATTTGATTCAGGATATGGACTATAAGCCCAAATAGGAGCACATGCTGGGCATGGTGTCCAACGAGGATCACAAGTGGACATTTAGGCAGATCTAGGAAATGAGCATAAAGTGTATTATATACAGCCTCATATGCATAAAAGTGTTAAGCAAATCCTTAGGTTAAAGAAAGTTAGACCTTGAAAATAGAATAATATCAATTGATTATACTGTATATAGTAATAAGAAAGACATAAGAGGGGATGCCATGATTGTCTGGAGAGGAAAGAACAAAGAACAAATGTTCTGAAAGCAGGCGATAAAAGGAGCTGATATAATAAAATGGGATGAAGCTGGGTTATTGAACACAGATCAACTTGCATATGTATGTCTGATATTAGAGCTCACAGAAGATATGTGGAGGCTGGAAAGTAATTTTGGTAAACCACAAACAGATTTTATAATTGAAGCTAGAATAGAAATGGCAGGCTAGAAAAGGGTAATAAGTAGGGTGTGCAAGTTTATATATATATATATATATATATATGAGAAGACAATACAGGACAAAGGAAAATATCACGGGGTGAATAATTAAATAAAGATATTACAGGTGAGCAGCAGAGAGAAATAAATCTATATATGCCCCTAGATACTTGTAAAATTGTGTATGAAAATGTTTACACTAATAGTGCTATACCCTAATGAGACTTGCAGAAATGTTTTCACAGACAAGAGGCATATGTTGTGGATGTGATTGTTAAGAAAGAGTTTCTTGGGAGCATATATTCTAGAAATGTAATGAGTTGCTTTAATAAAAAAAAATGACTTGAATAATATGATCTTATACTTAGAACATAATTTAACCTCAGTATAGGCATGTTTTTGTTGTGTTGGGGTAAAACAGCATGTACTAAATAAGTGAAAACTTTGCTTTCTTTAGAACTGATAGTAGCTAAGGAGGCTATAACAAGACAATAGAAAACCAAAGACAAATCATTAATAAGAGAAGTGAAAATGATTACAGTGATGAAAAAATATAGAACCTAAAACTATTAGAGATTAGAAACAGAACTTCATAGTAAGAAAATGGACTGTATGGGATGCTGTATTAGAATTTGCGCTTGTAGAGGATGTTGAAATAAAACAAAGTACATAAGATCTAGCTTCAGTTAATAAAGTAGATTTCAGTACAAGGTCACATCCCAAAGACATACTGTAGGTGGATTGGACACTCTAAATTGGCCCTAGGTGTGAATGTGTGTGTGCCTTCTGTGGAAGGCTGGGCGCCAGGCTGGCAACTTGACACTGTAAAACTCTACTGCCAATCATGAGTGGACAGGTGATCCACTGTGGCGACCCCTAACTGAGAAAAGCCGAAAGAAGAAGAAGAAGAAGTACAAGGTGAGACATCACTGGTCCCATTGGTGAAACTTGTAGTAGAATGTAAGTAAAATAATTGGCCAATAATTAATTCCTGATCTCAAGTTAGATTGTAAATAGGTAATCTCTCTGTGTTAACTGTTTTTGTGTAATGAGCGCAATGCTAAATCAGACACAGGAATAAAACTGAATAGTACAGCTGATTGTGATACTTGGATTTACATGTTTAATGCCAAGTTATTGGTAAATGAATGTAGGCAGTGACTGTCTGAAATGAGGCTGCTTTATTAGTATTGTATAAAGATGTAATTATAAAATGATTATATCAGCAATTAGTGCCAAAATAACAAGTGCACCATCCATAGGGATTGCATAGTATGGCGCACTGAAAAGCATTATAAATAAATTACTTACATTGTTCAAAAATTTGAAGCATTTATGCACTCCTTTCTTAATTTGGTTATGTCTAGTACTGTTGTTGTTTCTTTCAGCTTTTTCCCAGTTAGGGGTCGCCACAGCGGAACTCCAGTCCGCTAATGATTGGCAGTTGGTTTTTACGTACCGAGTTGCCAGCCGTGACGCACAACCTTCAACGAAGGTACGCCCATTTACGCATGTCTCCACTCAGAAGACGCTCTAGCTGAGAATCGAACTGGACAGCGTCTTTCTGTGAGGCGACAACGCTACCGCAGCAGCACCACCGCGGATCGGTTATGTCTAGTGCTGTAAACATTTAAATTACAACAGTGAATCCCTGGGGAGTTCAGTAACAAGCAATAAACTTTTAAAGGGATATAACTGCTATTTATTTACATATATATATATATATATATATATATATATATATACACACACACACCATTTATATTTAGAAGACACGATAAACAAAAATAAGTTTTTGTGCTAAATATGATTACACTTAAATGGCTAAGGAGACAGTGTAAATATGCCTAAAAGAGACAGTGGACAAAACAGGATTAATGCAGATCCAGCATTTAGCTGTTGTAGGAAAATTTACTTTATTAACAACAGATTGGTTTGCAAATATTAGTATTCACAAAGTGATACATAACAAGAAAGAGAATCTCTAAAAGTGAAATTAAAGTTGAAAAACAGTATGTAATAGGTGATGCAAATCAAACAGCTGTGGTAAATACTGCAAGTGCAGATTCTGATATATGTACAAGGCCAGAGGAAGTCCAAAATGGAATTAATACTGTAAAAGGTTAAAAACTATTTGTGTCAGGTAATGCATGTCAAGCTTCAGTTTTTGGCAAATATGCCTGCAGACTGTAGATCAGATCATTATTGACATTGATAGCGAAAAGATGGGGCCAAGCATTGAACTCTTTGAAACCCCTAAAGAGCATAGCATAGGGATGGAGGGCAATCTTTTATTTCATCTACTTGCTTGAAATATGTCTTTCAGATAGCTGGCAGGTTGGTAAATAGTGGAAACTTCCAAGAAGAAAAAGAAAAAAAGTAGTGGAAATAAATTGAGTAGCATCTTAGTCTCTTTAGGAGGAGGTGATGATTGACTTATCAAATGCCATCCCCCTCATCTTGCATCCAGCTTTCCCAGTATATCTTCCTGTAATACTATAAACAAACATGTAAGTTTTAGTAATGATCAGGATTCAGATATCTCACACGTGGTCCAGTGCAAATTACCACAGACAGCAGCAATACAAAAGGGATGAGTGATTCAAAGACAGAGTGCAAATGCACAATGCGTAAAATAGTGTGGCATGCAACATATGGTACAAAATAAACAGTGGCACGCATTACACAGACGATCTACATGGTTTATGTAAGTTAGCAAATCTGTTTCTTTCTTTCCAGATTTAGAAACATGTAACAGAGACTTGCAGCTCCATGGTGTATACCAGTTTTTCGGGCTAAGAAACATGATGCACATGAGGAAAGTAATGTCTGCAATAGCAGCAGATGTAGCACAGTAGGGTGTGGTATCCCTCAGAGCCACTGCCTGCAATGTTTGTGTCTCTGCCATCCACGTCAATGGAAGGGATACAGATAGAGCCTGCCACACTACCACTTGAGTGATCAGCAGACTGTGGACCATTTCCATGTTGACATGGAAATGTATGCAGCTTTATTAAACTGTATCACCGTGAAATGCCAATATGTATTGATACTAAGATATGTGTAGTTTTAATAAACTTAGATGCTAGAAGCTTTCAATAAACTATTGAAGATGGATTAGGGCTACTGAAGGCCACATTGTTATGAATTCTGAACAAGAATATTATGCTACAAGATATCTGGATCCTTGGGACCGCAGAGGAGAGTATCACCTCCATGCTGGCATTTTATGACACTGCCCATTTCCCTGAGGTTCTTGGAGTCATTGATTGTACACACTGTGCCATCAAGGTTCTACCCAGTCCAGAGGTACTCAACTGCCAGGTGGTATGTAATGTACAGGGTATTATATCTAATGTGTTTATGTGCCACCCAAATAGTTCCCATGATTCTCATACTTGATACACAGAGGGCCAGATTCAGGAAGGCTTACACGGAGTTCAAGAGTAGTGTAAGCCTCCGTGTAAGCCTCCTGATTCAGCAACAGCCCAAATCTCCGTGTAAGAGACAGCTAACACGTCTCTTACACGGAGTGGGCGGAATGCTCAATACCTCATTTGCAGCTCCAAGATATGCAAATGAGGTATGTGAGCGATCCACTAAGCTCAAACCAGTCCGTAACGGACGTGTTGCAGAAATGTACTCAGCTGACAACTGAGTACATTTCTGCAAAATTAAAAACGGAGCTATGTCAGCTCCAAATAAAGGGTGCATTTGTTATATTAAGCATGCCAATGGCCAAATATATGGCCATTGGCATGAAAGTGTTGCAAAAAAGTTATATAACTTTTTTTTCACGGATTTATGTGTTTAACTGTAGCGCACACCCGCAAACGGGTGCGCTACCTAAAACTGGAAACCGAAGCTTATAAGCCCACAATTGTGGGATTTATGTATTACATGTAATGTCAATGGTGGGACTTGCAGAGCAGAAACAATATGGCCTCCGCTTAGTGGTTGTCAAGGGGAAGCTCGTGTAAGATATGTAACTAAGCATTACTAGGCAATCCTATGTAAATGAGGCTTACAATACTGAATCACACTGCCACATAAGTAATGAGCACTTTCTGAGTCGTGTAAGAGTTAGAGTAGT
The DNA here is from genome assembly GCF_019279795.1 of Protopterus annectens. Lineage (NCBI taxonomy): Eukaryota > Metazoa > Chordata > Ceratodontiformes > Protopteridae > Protopterus > Protopterus annectens. The sequence continues at coordinate 1,055,999,301 of NC_056725.1, read as the reverse complement.
GGGAGGAACAGAGTAAGAGGTAGGTGACATCATGGGGAAGGATAGAAAGAAATGTACCAGATTGGAGGGCAATGTAAGGTAAGAGATGACAGACAGACATCAGGGAGGGAGGTGTGTCCCAACAGAACACTGGGAATGTCAAGAAATTGAGGGCATACGCCATCCCTACACTCTAAGTTTCTTGATATACGTGCATGCGCCGCTGCAGCGTGTGAGGCAGGTTCTACCTGTGGGAGCGTGTTGCAAACTGTTTACAACGGTTTGCTGGCGCACGTGTAAGGCGGTGTCTTGGCGCTTTAGCATGAATCAGCCTAGCTAACACCGTAAGGATGTGTCTTGGCGTGTAACACTGTGTAGGGATGTGTACACGCCGCTTAAGTTACTGTGAGCGTGTTTAAGCCGGTGTGCACATTGCTCCCCTTCAGGAAACAGAGAGGAAATAGGAAACAACCAAAATACAGGGAAACTGCCAGAAGATACTACTACAGTTAATTGGTGGAAACAATTAGAAGCAGGCAATTACACAGGCAGACTAGAAGCCCAACCCAGCACTTAAAACACAACAAAGAGCAGTGCAGGCTGTTTCTCACAAGAGATACTGCCAGAAACTAAGCTATCAGAGTTGAAACCTGAAAAAAGCTGAACTCAGAGCAGAAATGCTAGGGGCTGCCATAGCTGTTATAATCAGACATAGGCGAATTGCCGAGGGTGGTGATAATGCAGATGCTGACAGACAACCCAGAGTGAGGAGAAGGAGAAGAGTATACAGGCCTAGGGTCACCTACCATGGGTTACATGAGCTGGAGATAGTAGAGCGCTATAGAGTGGACAGAGAGCTCCTGCAGCAGATTGTTGAGCTGTGCAGGCCACGCCTCACACACACAGAACCAACAGAGGGGAACCCATCCCAGTGGAAACCAAGGTATGTGTTGGCCTAAGAATACTAGCAACAGGTACCTTTCAGAGACCAACTGGCGATATGATGGGGATATCACAGGCATCAGCCTCCAGGGTACTGCACCAGTTCCTGGATGCCATGTCACCACATGTCAGTGAACATATATATGTCCCTAGTGACCGTGAGGTTGTGTCCAGCAATATGCCTCTTCCAGCAAATAGCGGATACCCTGAGGTGCTGGGTGCAATAGACTGCACTCACATACGCATCAAGGCACCAGCCGGTGAGCGGGTAGAGTCTACATTAACCGCAAGGGATACCCCTCCATCAACTGCCAGGTCGTGTGTGATGCCCAGGGCATAATAATGGATGTGTGTGCTGGCTGCCCTGGTAGCTACCACGATTCCCACATCTGGCATCTGACGAGCTGTACCAATCATTTGCCAATGGGGACTTCCCACACGGACACCTAGTGGGGATGCTGGTTATGCACTTGAGCCGTGGCTGATGACACCCATCAGAAATGCACACACACCAACAGGAACGCCATAATGAGGCACACTGACAAACACGTAATATCATAGAGCGTGTGTTTGGGCTGCTCAAGTCACGGTTCCGTGTCTGGACACGCCTGGTGGAGCTTTGCAGTACACACCAACTACATGTACCCAAATGATCATGATATGTGCTATGCTACATAATATGATCCCGCGGAAACAGCTGCAGCAGGACCAGCACAGGGCTGGGCCAAACATCCCCACCATTGCCAAGGCCACCACAGGCAGGGGTGACTTGGAGGAGGAACAACCTGACCTTGTCCCAGTAGGCAGAAGGAGGCGTGCCCAGTATGTCCTGGCCTTGGCAAAGAGGCAACGATAGCACATATGCTTGGTCAGTAGGAACACTGGGACCGATACCCACTCTGACTCACTCATACAGTAACAGGGATGCCTAACATGACACAACCTGCTTCCAAATGTACAGGGAGTGTAGTATGTGCATCCGACAGAGGCAGCCCTGCAGCACCACCCGAGGCATGAATGCCATGTGTTAAGTAATGTAATACCATGTATCATATGCACACCTGAGGACCATGACTAACATCCACCCTCACCAATCATAAACCACAATGACACAAACCCACCTCATAGCTATCACAAGGGATAGGAACCTAGATGTAATGCTACCCAATGGCAAAGGTATAAACAGCAAGATGTGTGCAGTGTAAATGCACACAGTATAGGGAATGCACATATCAGTGCTGTAATAGAAAACAGGGTCAAAGCGCACATCAGCACCCTGACACTACCAGGGTCACACCTCATACAGTGATGTACATGTGCAAAAACATGGAACAAGATACAAAATGAGGGTGACTACCAATAAATGGCATGGATAACCACACACCCCTGTTGTTACCACAACAAGAAGCAACATGCATTAGCCATGGTCAAACACCAATGGCTAAAACTGACTACTACTATATAGCTTGCTGCAGACCACTGTCCTAATAGCAGCAACTGCCCCAGGCCTATGTTCACAGGTTCACAGGTTCATACTAGGCTATCTGCCCTAGGGCATTTATAAGCCTAGACCAGAGTTCCGTGGAGTCTGCGCGACCTTCACTCTGACGGATAATTTGGCGATTATATTGCTGTGGCTCTGACAAGCAGTGATACTGAGGTTATCCCTGGGGCATACCTGCAATCTCCCATCCATTGATTAAGATCTCACTTGAACAAAGCCAGTGAGGTACTCAGCCTCACATGTACCAGGATGTTGTTCCACAGCATAGGGACTCTCTGGTTGAAGAATCTGTCCCTCCAGCACATCCTATTAATATCTGTGTTGAGGTTTAAATCTCCTGCCACTGTAGTTCTGATGGATGTAGAGGTCTTGAGGTGAAGCGTGTACATTAACTCAGGTTTGGACATGGCCTTGGATGTCAGGCACAGGTCACCTCTGAGCAGACGGTAAGTCACGGAATCAAGCTGGAATTCCTCCAGTCTGGCAGCATAAGAAATATGTTTGAGACCCTTTCTCCTCCTGTCGAGGAATTTGTGGGCCCATCGGGTCATATACATGCTGAATGGGGCATTGCACTCAATCAATGGTCCGATGAGTGAAGAGTACAGGGGAACAATGACCTCACTGGATCTAGATGTGAATCCCTGCATGATGAGGTGGGCAATGTAGAAGTTCTACCTAACTACCCTGGCAACGTGAGTGTCAAACAAAGGTTACTCTCAACCTGGGTGCCCAGGTCCCTGATAACCTCCTGTGTGCTTAGAGGATTGCCACCTACATGGGAACTAGTGGTAACCTTGTTCTTCCCAAAGGGTATGGCTATGCATTGTTTAGTGTGTAATGTAAGGCCATGGCTCTGGCACCAGTTATCCGTGACTATGACACCCTTCTGAAGGATGTCTGTGTCAGATGGGTGTCCAACTATGGTTCCCAGTCTGCAGTCATCTTCAAACTTTGTCAGCCATAATCCTGCTGTGTTTGCTTGTACTTCTGAAAAGTAGATGCTGAGCAATAGTGGGCCCAGGACTGAGCCCTGTGGGACACCACTTGTGACAGTTGTGGAGTGTGACATGGCACCAGCAAGTCTGAACCTGTCTGTTCTGTCACGAAGCCGGTTTGCAACCCATCCTGTGATGTATGGGTTCACATTTAAGCTGGTGATGTTTTCAATGATACCCAAGTGGGGTATTGTGTTGAAAGCCTTTGCCAGGTCAAGGTAGGCTGTGTGGAGTGCCTTGCCTTTGTCAATGGCCTTGGTGTCTGTTATGAAACAGTCAACCAAGTTTAAAAGGCATGATCTGCCCTCAACAAAGCCTAACTGGGTTGGATCTAATGTCTGCAAGTCCCCTATGTCCTCATCTATGACTTCCATTATGATCTTCTCCATAGCTTAGCAGACCCTGCTTGTCAAGCTGATGGGATGGTAGTTTCCGTGGTCGGTGGAGGCACCCCCATGTGAAGTGGGTCCACCATTGACATATGCCACTCCTTGGGAACATATCCTGAGTTGAGGCTAAGATCATACAGCTGCCCTGACTGCGGGTTTAATTCTTGAGTGAGTTCATGGAGCACAAAACCAGGGACACCATCTGGTCCCATGGATGCTGCGTCATTTCCCTTGGATAGAGCAGTTCCCACCTGAGCATTTGAGATGTTTGGGGGGCTACAATCCTCTTTCATACATATCTCCAGTTGTGGTGGAGGGGTGGGTGGAGAAATCTGCACTGAACCTGTCAGCCAGTATGTTGGCAATGTCTGTAGGTTCAGTGATATTTACAGTATTCTGAGCCTATTCTGAGCATATCTGGGAGTTTCCTCCCAGGTGTGTAACGTATCTATAAAAGGCCTCATTGTTGTCCTGTGAGCCCTTAGTGGGTTTACTCCCAATATTCGCCTTGGATGATTTCATGGGGGAACTCAGTGTTTCACCTATATTGAGCAGGGGTGTCTACCCTTCCACGGATATCGCTCTATCTTGTAGTACCTCCTTCCTTGTGTTGTAGTGCTTGTTTATGGCTGAGGTCCACCACACTGGACGCTTGCCTCTGGTACAACGAGTCTGTGTTTTGTTTGGGATTGCCTCATCCATGCAGTCTTGAAGGTGCTGGTAGAAGGCAGTTGTAAGTGATACAGTGGCTTGGGTAATGGTGTCTGCTGGCTTGGGGCTTTGAAAGAGACCACAACAGTCATTAGAAGTGTGTAGTCGGCTTCTGAGAGGTTCTGCACTGTGGTCTTTTCTATCTGGGGTGGAGGTGGAATGTGGACTTCCACTGAGAGTAGGTCATGATCTGATCTCACCAATGATGGGTATACCTCTGGTGTTGAACATTGTGAGCCCATGTTTGTGATGATGAGATCTACTATGTTGTCTCCTCTTGTGGGGATGGTGACTAGTTCTTCCATGGCATGTGAATGTATGAACTCTAGGAACCTGTGGGCTAGAGTGTTGTGGCTGTAGTACTGATCCCAGTCTATATTTGGATAGTTGGGATCACCCAGTGTGATGGTGTTTGCAGGTACATGTATCCCCGCCACTGTTTTCATGAAAGCTCTGTGAGGTACCTGAGTTTCAGAGGATGGCCTGTAACATGCTACAAACTTCAGAGCAGTCTTGCCTATGGTTAATTGCACCCGGATGGTGTACAATGCATCGTGTGTTGCCACCAACCATGAGGTGAGGGTGTCCTTGATGAATATTGCTATTGCCACCCCTCATAGTGGTAATATGTGTACTGCATAGATACGAAATATTGTGCCTCTGACTTAGTAGTGACACATTATGACCACCTTACATAATTGAATAATGTGACTATGCCTCTGTCCAGTCTGTGCCCCTGTCCACATGCAGCTGTCCAGATGTCTCTTGAAGAGAGTCAGTGAGGTACTCTGTCTAACATGAACTGGGATACTCTGCTAGAGTTTGAGATGCCTCTGAGTTATGACTCTGTCCCTTCAGCATGTCCTATACATGTATGTGCTGAGGTTCAAATCTTTAGCTCCCATGTTTCTGGTGGATGTGGATTGCTTGCAGTGGAGCATGTCTACCAAATCCTGATCGGACATGGTCTTGTATGTCAGGCATAGGTCACCTGTAATGTATGTGGTATGACACTGCAAAAGCTTGTTTTAGTTATTCTGGAAGTATATGACATGTGTTGTAGATCCCTGATCGTCATGGTAAGGTACTTGTGGGGTCTCTCCAGCTGCTGCAAGTGCTGGTTGAGGTACATACCAAATGGGGCGTTGTATTCAAGCATGGGCCTGATAAGGAGAAGTATAGTGGTACAATGACCTCCTATGGTCTGGATGGAATACCCTCCATGATAAGGTGGCCAAGATAGAAAGTCTGTCAAACAACTTTGGCAACATGGGTGTCAAATGAGATGTCACTATCTACATGTGTCCCCAGCTGTCTGATTTGTTTCCTGTACTCATTGGGTTGCTGTCTATGTACAGATCTGTGGGTACTGTGTTCCTCCCAAAGGGATGGCTACACATCAGTCGCAGTCAGTTTTAGGCCATGAGTCCAGCACCAGCTATCTGTCAGTGTGACGGCAGTCTGTAGGATGTGTGTGCTGGCTGATGTATTCACTATGGTGCCCAGGTTGCAGTCATCTGTAAACTTTGTCGGCCACAACCCTCCTATGTTTGCTTTCACATCTGAAAAGTGAATACCAAATAAGAGAGGTCCCAGGACACAACCTTGTGGGACACCACTTGTGACTGGCTTGAACCTGACAAGGCACCTGCAATGTTGACATTATGGGTTCTGTTTCTGAGCCATTTTGCAACCTATGCTGTGACATATGGTGTTATATTTCAGCTGTTGAGCTTGTCTATGATGCCTGAGTGGGGTATTGTGTCAAAGGCCTTAGCCAAGCGCAGGTAGGTTGTGTGGACTGTGTAGCCCTCATCAACGGCTCTACTGACAGTTTCAAAGTAGTCAACTTGGTGCAAAACGCAGGATCTGCACTGTACAAAGCTGAATTGGGTGTGATCAAGGGTCTGTAGGACACCAATGTCTCTGTGTGGAAGCTCCATAATGACCCTTCACAAAGCTTTGCAGACAAGGCTGTTTAAGCTTGTGTGGTGGTAGCTGCCAGGGTCTGTGGAGGCATCTCCTTTGTGGAGTGGGACCACTGTTGCCGTGACGCCAGTGTTCAGGTACAGATCCTGTAGCAAGGCTAAGGTTAAATAGGATCTGCATATACAGGTTTATCTCCATCTGTAGTTCACATAGCATGCAACTGGGGATACCATCAGGTCCCATTGATGCTGTGTACTGCCTTTGCTGACTGGCTCTCACATGGACATCCAGGATGACAGTGAGGTTACATACAGCTGTGATAACTATCATGTCTTGGGGTGAGGGAGGGGGTACATTGCACTGAACTGGTCTGCCAGGGTGTCAGTAATATCTGTCAGGTCCCTGGGATATAAGTTGTTGTGTACCAAATCTGAGCATATATGAGGGTTCCCACCCAGGCCTCAGACATAACTGAAGAAAGCAGTGTGGTTACCTTCAGCGTCTGTGGTGATTTATGTCCCCAAGTTGAACTTGGGTGTCTTTATGTGAGAATGTAGCTTTCTACTACTGCTGATCACAGCTGCCTTACATTCTGGAGATGTAGCTCTGTCTTGCATTAGTATCCTTCATCTGTTATACAGTTTGTTTATGGCTGGGGTCCACCAGACAGGCCACTTTCCCTTGGTGGTGAAGGTGTCATTCTCATTTGTGATTGCATGGTCCATGCTTACTCGGAGATGTCCGTAGAAAGTGTCTGTGCAGGAGTCACCATTGTGTGTTGTGGTTTCCACTGGCCCAGTGGGCTTAATGGATACCATCTCAGTCCGAAGAAGTGTGAAGTCAGCTTCTGAGCTGTTTGTCACTATACCCCTGGTATCATACTAGCACTGACACAGGTGTAAACAATTCCCCAGAATCCATCAAACAAAATGGACATGCAGGCTTACAGATGCCCTAGGGGTAGCCTAGTATGAACCCATTATGATACAGATTGTACAGGACACTACAGATAACCCCAAGGCTGTTGCAAATGATGGTAGTAAGCATGTTGTTGATTCCTGGATATGCTCCGGATCACACCGATATTACAAACAACATACCAGACACACACAGGTATGGCCAACATACATCCTGACATGTGCAGTGCAAACCCCCATAATGCCAAATACCTTCCCAGCAGACTGCCGCCTCCTGACATTATGTCACCCTTACCACAGGGTACGCACTCCAAAGAGCAGTGTACAACAACAGTGGGTGTTCTCAACAAAGGTGTCTCCTGAATGGATAGGAAAACAACCACCACAGAATCATGAGAGGTTTGGTCTGCACAGCTATGGAAAGGACCAGCATGTACCACAGACATAATGATATTGTGGATCTATTGACACCCGACCCTACCCAGTGTGGGTTTACAAAGTGCAGACCCCACCCCTAAACATGTGTGACTAAGTTGAAACAGTACTTGAAGTCAGTGATGAGGGCAATGTGGTCCACACAGTGTGGGAAGGCTTACACGGAGTTCAAGAGTAGTGTAAGCCTCCGTGTAAGCCTCCTGATTCAGCAACAGCCCAAATCTGCGTGTAAGAGACAGCTAACATGTCTCTGACACGGAGTGGGCGGAATAGCCAATACCTCATTTGCAGCTCCAAGATATGCAAATGAGGTATGTGAGCGATCCAAAGCTCAAACCAGTCCGTAACGGACGTTAGTTGCAGAAATGTACTCAGCTGACAACTGAGTACATTTCTGCAATTAAAAACGGAGCTATGTCAGCTCCAAATAAAGGGTGCATTTGTTATATAGCATGCCAATGGCCAAATATGTGGCCATTGGCATGAAAGTGTTGCAAAAAAAGTTATATAACTTTTTTTTTTTCACGGGATTTATGTGTTTAACTGTAGCGCACACCCGCAAACGGGTGCGCTACCTAAAACTGAAAACCGGCTTATAAGCCCACAATTGTGGGATTTATGTATTACATGAAATGTCAATGGAGGGACTTGCAGAGCAAAACAATATGGCCTCCGCTTAGTGGTTGTCAAGGGGAAGTCTGTAAGATATGTAACTAAGCATTACTAGGCAATCCTATGTAAATGAGGCTTACAATACTGAATCACACTGCCACATAAGTAATGAGCACTTTCTGAGTCGTGTAAGAGTTAGAGAAGGGGAGGAACAGAGTAAGAGGTAGGTGACATCATGGGGGGAAGGATAGAAAGAAATGTACCAGATTGGAGGGCAATGTAAGGTAAGAGATGACAGACAGACATCAGGGAGGGAGGTGTGTCCCAACAGAACACTGGGAATGTCAAGAAATTGAGGGCATACGCCATCCCTACACTCTAAGTTTCTTGATATACGCGGCATGCGCCGCTGCAGCGGTGAGGCAGGTTCTACTTGTGGAGCGTGTTGCAAACTGTTTACAACGGTTTGCGGCGCGCACGCAGTGTAAGGCGGTGTGCGCTGCTTTAGCATGAATCAGCCTAGCTAACACCGTGTAAGGATGTGTGCGCTGCGGTAACACCGTAGGGATGTGTACACGCCGCTTAAGTTACTGTGAGCGTGTTTAAGCCGGTGTGCACATTGCTCCCTCAGGAAACAGAGAGGAAATAGGAAACAACCAAAATACAGGAAACTGCCAGAAGATACTACTAAAGTTAATTGGTGGAAACAATTAGAAGCAGGCAATTACACAGGCAGACTAGAAGCCCAACCCAGCACTTAAAACACAACAAAGAGCAGTGCAGGCTGTTTCTCACAAGAGATACTGCCAGAAACTAAGCTATCAGAGTTGAAACCTGAAAAAGCTGAACTCAGAGCAGAAATGCTAGGGGCTGCCATAGCTGTTATAATCAGACATAGGCGAATTGCCGAGGGTGGTGATAATGCAGATGCTGACAGACAACCCAGAGTGAGGAGAAGGAGAAGAGTATACAGGCCTAGGGTCACCTACCATGGGTTACATGAGCTGGAGATAGTAGAGCGCTATAGAGTGGACAGAGAGCTCCTGCAGCAGATTGTTGAGCTGTGCAGGCCACGCCTCACACACAGAACCAACAGAGGGGAACCCATCCCAGTGGAAACCAAGGTATGTGCTGGCCTAAGAATACTAGCAACAGGTACCTTTCAGAGACCAACTGGCGATATGATGGGGATATCACAGGCATCAGCCTCCAGGGTACTGCACCAGTTCCTGGATGCCATGTCACCACATGTCAGTGATCATATATATGTCCCTAGTGACCGTGGAGGTTGTGTCCAGCAATATGCGCCTCTTCCAGCAAATAGCGGATACCCTGAGGTGCTGGGTGCAATAGACTGCACGCACATACGCATCAAGGCACCAGCCGGTGAGCGGGTAGAGTCTACATTAACCGCAAGGGATACCCTCCATCAACTGCCAGGTCGCGGTGTGATGCCCAGGGCATAATAATGAATGTGTGTGCTGGCTGCCCTGGTAGCTACCACGATTCCCACATCTGGCATCTGACGAGCTGTACCAATCATTTGCCAATGGGGACTTCCCACACGGACACCTAGTGGGGATGCTGGTTATGCACTTGAGCCGTGGCTGATGACACCCATCAGAAATGCACACACACCAACAGGAACGCCATAATGAGGCACACGACAAACACGTAATATCATAGAGCCGGTGTTTGGGCTGCTCAAGTCACGGTTCCGTGTCTGGACACGCCTGGTGGAGCTTTGCAGTACACACCAACTACATGTACCCAAATGATCATGATATGTGCTATGCTACATAATATGATCCCGCGGAAACAGCTGCAGCAGGACCAGCACAGGGCTGGGCCAAACATCCCCCACCATTGCCAAGGCCACCACAGGCAGGGGGTGACTTGGAGGAGGAACAACCTGACCTTGTCCCAGTAGGCAGAAGGAGGCGTGCCCAGTATGCCCTGGCCTTGGCAAAGAGGCAACGATAGCACATATGCTTGGTCAGTAGGAACACTGGGACCGATACCCACTCTGACTCACTCATACAGTAACAGGGATGCCTAACATGACACAACCTGCTTCCAAATGTACAGGGAGTGTAGTATGTGCATCCGACAGAGGCAGCCCTGCAGCACCACCCGAGGCATGAATGCCATGTGTTAAGTAATGTAATACCATGTATCATATGCACACCTGAGGACCATGACTAACATCCACCCTCACCAATCATAAACCACAAAACACAAACCCACCTCATAGCTATCACAAGGGATAGGAACCTAGATGTAATGCTACCCAATGGCAAAGGTATAAACAGCAAGATGTGTGCAGTGTAAATGCACACAGTATAGGGAATGCACATATCAGTGCTGTAATAGAAAACAGGGTCAAAGCGCACATCAGCACCCTGACACTACCAGGGTCACACCTCATACAGTGATGTACATGTGCAAAAACATGGAACAAGATACAAAATGAGGGTGACTACCAATAAATGGCATGGATAACCACACACCCCTGTTGTTACCACAACAAGAAGCAACATGCATTAGCCATGGTCAAACACCAATGGCTAAAACTGACTACTACTATATAGCTTGCTGCAGACCACTGTCCTAATAGCAGCAACTGCCCCAGGCCTATGTTCACAGGTTCACAGGTTCATACTAGGCTATCTGCCCTAGGGCATTTATAAGCCTAGACCAGAGTTCCGTGGAGTCTGCCGCACCTTCACTCTGACGGATAATTTGCCCATTATATTGCTGTGCCTCTGACAAGCAGTGATACTGAGGTTATCCCTGGGGCATACCTGCAATCTCCCATCCATTGATTAAGATCTCACTTGAACAAAGCCAGTGAGGTACTCAGCCTCACATGTACCAGGATGTTGTTCCACAGCATAGGGACTCTCTGGTTGAAGAATCTGTCCCTCCAGCACATCCTATTAATATCTGTGTTGAGGTTTAAATCTCCTGCCACTGTAGTTCTGATGGATGTAGAGGTCTTGAGGTGAAGGCTGTACATTAACTCAGGTTTGGACATGGCCTTGGATGTCAGGCACAGGTCACCTCTGAGCAGACGGTAAGTCACGGAATCAAGCTGGAATTCCTCCAGTCGGGCAGCATAAGAAATATGTTTGAGACCCTTTCTCCTCCTGTCGAGGAATTTGTGGGCCCATCCAATTGCCATAGGTGTCGGGTCATATACATGCTGAATGGGGCATTGCACTCAATCAATGGTCCGATGAGTGAAGAGTACAGGGGAACAATGACCTCCCTGGATCTAGATGTGAATCCCTGCATGATGAGGTGGGCAATGTAGAAGTTCTACCTAACTACCCTGGCAACGTGAGTGTCAAACAAAAGGTTACTCTCAACCTGGGTGCCCAGGTCCCTGATAACCTCCTGTGTGCTTAGAGGATTGCCACCTACATGGGAACTAGTGGTAACCTTGTTCTTCCCAAAGGGTATGGCTATGCATTGTTTAGTGTGTAATGTAAGGCCATGGCTCTGGCACCAGTTATCCGTGACTATGACACCCTTCTGAAGGATGTCTGTGTCAGATGGGTGTCCAACTATGGTTCCCAGTCTGCAGTCATCTTCAAACTTTGTCAGCCATAATCCTGCTGTGTTTGCTTGTACTTCTGAAAAGTAGATGCTGAGCAATAGTGGGCCCAGGACTGTACCCTGTGGGAAAACACATGTGTCAGTTGTGTAGTGTGTAATGTCACCTGCAGGTCTGAAACTGTCTGTACTGTCACGAAGTCGGGTTTGCAACCCATCCTGTGATGTATGGGTTCACATTTAAGCTGGTGATGTTTTCAATGATACCCAAGTGGGTATTGTGTTGAAAGCCTTGCCAGGTCAAGGTAGGCTGTGTGGAGTGCCTTGCCCTTGTCAATGGCCTTGGTGTCTGTTATGAAACAGTCAACCAAGTTTAAAAGGCATGATCTGCCCTCAACAAAGCCTAACTGGGTTGGATCTAATGTCTGCAAGTCCCCTATGTCCTCATCTATGACTTCCATTATGATCTTCTCCATAGCTTAGCAGACCCTGCTTGTCAAGCTGATGGGATGGTAGTTTCCGTGGTCGGTGGAGGCACCCCATGTGAAGTGGGTCCACCATTGACATATGCCACTCCTGGGAACATATCCTGAGTTGAGGCTAAGATCATACAGCTGCCCTGACTGTGGTTTAATTCTTGAGTGAGTTCATGGAGCACAAAACCAGGGACACCATCTGGTCCCATGGATGCTGCGCCCTTTCCCTTGGATAGAGCAGTTCCCACCTGAGCATTTGAGATGTTGGCTACAATCCTCTTTCATACATATCTCTCCAGTTGTGGTGGAGGGGTGGGTGGAGAAATCTGCACTGAACCTGTCAGCCAGTATGTTGGCAATGTCTGTAGGTTCAGTGATATTTACAGCATTCTGAGCCTATTCTGAGCATATCTGGGAGTTTCCTCCCAGGTGTGTAACGATCTATAAAAGGCCTCATTGTTGTCCCGTGAGCCCTTAGTGGGTTTACTCCCAATATTCGCCTTTGGATGATTTCATGGGGAACTCAGTGTTTCACCTATATTGAGCAGGGGTGTCTACCCTTCCACGGATATCGCCTATCTTGTAGTACCTCCTTCCTTGTGTTGTAGTGCTTGTTTATGGCTGAGGTCCACCACACTGGACGCTTGCCTCTGGTACAACGAGTCTGTGTTTTGTTTGGGATTGCCTCATCCATGCAGTCTTGAAGGTGCTGGTAGAAGGCAGTTGTAAGTGATACAGTGGCTTGGGTAATGGTGTCTGCTGGCTTGGGGTTTTGAAAGAGACCACAACAGTCATTAGAAGTGTGTAGTCGGCTTCTGAGAGGTTCTGCACTGTGGTCTTTTCTATCTGGGGTGGAGGTGGGATGTGGACTTCCACTGAGAGTAGGTCATGATCTGATCTCACCAATGATGGGTATACCTCTGGTGTTGAACATTGTGAGCCCATGTTTGTGATGATGAGATCTACTATGTTGTCTCCTCTTGTGCGGATGGTGACTAGTTCTTCCATGGCATGTGAGTGTATGAACTCTAGGAACCTGTGGGCTAGAGTGTTGTGGCTGTAGTACTGATCCCAGTCTATATTTGGATAGTTGGGATCACCCAGTGTGATGGTGTTTGCAGGTACATGTATCCCCGCCACTGTTTTCATGAAAGCTCTGTGAGGTACCTGAGTTTCAGAGGATGGCCTGTAACATGCTACAAACTTCAGAGCAGTCTTGCCTATGGTTAATTGCACCCGGATGGTGTACAATGCATCGTGTGTTGCCACCAACCATGAGGTGAGGGTGTCCTTGATGAATATTGCTATTGCCACCCCTCATAGTGGTAATATGTGTACTGCATAGATACGAAATATTGTGCCTCTGACTTAGTAGTGACACATTATGACCACCTTACATAATTGAATAATGTGACTATGCCTCTGTCCAGTCTGTGCCCCTGTCCACATGCAGCTGTCCAGATGTCTCTTGAAGAGAGTCAGTGAGGTACTCTGTCTAACATGAACTGGGATACTCTGCTAGAGTTTGAGATGCCTCTGAGTTATGACTCTGTCCCTTCAGCATGTCCTATACATGTATGTGCTGAGGTTCAAATCTTTAGCTCCCATGTTTCTGGTGGATGTGGATTGCTTGCAGTGGAGCATGTCTACCAAATCCTGATCGGACATGGTCTTGTATGTCAGGCATAGGTCACCTGTAATGTATGTGGTATGACACTGAATAAAGCTTGTTTTTAGTTATTCTGGAAGTATATGACATGTGTTGTAGATCCCTGATCGTCATGGTAAGGTACTTGTGGGGTCTCTCCAGCTGCTGCAAGTGCTGGTTGAGGTACATACCAAATGGGGCGTTGTATTCAAGCATGGGCCTGATAAGGGAGAAGTATAGTGGTACAATGACCTCCTATGGTCTGGATGGAATACCCTCCATGATAAGGTGGCCAAGATAGAAAGTCTGTCAAACAACTTTGGCAACATGGGTGTCAAATGAGATGTCACTATCTACATGTGTCCCCAGCTGTCTGATTTGTTTCCTGTACTCATTGGGTTGCTGTCTATGTACAGATCTGTGGGTACTGTGTTCCTCCCAAAGGGATGGCTACACATCAGTCGCAGTCAGTTTTAGGCCATGAGTCCAGCACCAGCTATCTGTCAGTGTGACGGCAGTCTGTAGGATGTGTGTGCTGGCTGATGTATTCACTATGGTGCCCAGGTTGCAGTCATCTGTAAACTTTGTCGGCCACAACCCTCCTATGTTTGCTTTCACATCTGAAAAGTAAATACCAAATAAGAGAGGTCCCAGGACACAACCTTGTGGGACACCACTTGTGACTGGCTTCGAACCTGACAAGGCACCTGCAATGTTGACATTATGGGTTCTGTTTCTGAGCCATTTTGCAACCTATGCTGTGACATATGGTGTTATATTTCAGCTGTTGAGCTTGTCTATGATGCCTGAGTGGGGTATTGTGTCAAAGGCCTTAGCCAAGCGCAGGTAGGTTGTGTGGACTGTGTAGCCCTCATCAACGGCTCTACTGACAGTTTCAAAGTAGTCAACTTGGTGCAAAACGCAGGATCTGCACTGTACAAAGCTGAATTGGGTGTGATCAAGGGTCTGTAGGACACCAATGTCTCTGTGTGGAAGCTCCATAATGACCCTTCACAAAGCTTTGCAGACAAGGCTGTTTAAGCTTGTGTGGTGGTAGCTGCCAGGGTCTGTGGAGGCATCTCCTTTGTGGAGTGGGACCACTGTTGCCGTGACGCCAGTGTTCAGGTACAGATCCTGTAGCAAGGCTAAGGTTAAATAGGATCTGCATATACAGGTTTATCTCCATCTGTAGTTCACATAGCATGCAACTGGGGATACCATCAGGTCCCATTGATGCTGTGTACTGCCTTTGCTGACTGCGGCTCACATGGACATCCAGGATGACAGTGAGGTTACATACAGCTGTGATAACTATCATGTCTTGGGGTGAGGGAGGGGTACATTGCACTGAACTGGTCTGCCAGGGTGTCAGTAATATCTGTCAGGTCCCTGGGATATAAGTTGTTGTGTACCAAATCTGAGCATATATGAGGGTTCCCACCCAGGCGCCAGACATAACTGAAGAAAGCAGTGTGGTTACCTTCATCGCCTGTGGTGATTTATGTCCCCAAGTTGAACTTGGGTGTCTTTATGTGAGAATGTAGCTTTACTACTGCTGATCACAGCTGCCTTACATTCTGGAGATGTAGCTCTGTCTTGCATTAGTATCCTTCATCTGTTATACAGTTTGTTTATGGCTGGGGTCCACCAGACAGGCCACTTTCCCTTGGTGGTGAAGGTGTCATTCTCATTTGTGATTGCATGGTCCATGCTTACTCGGAGATGTCCGTAGAAAGTGTCTGTGCAGGAGTCACCATTGTGTGTTGTGGTTTCCACTGGCCCAGTGGGCTTAATGGATACCATCTCAGTCCGAAGAAGTGTGAAGTCAGCTTCTGAGCTGTTTGTCACTATACCCCTGGTATCATACTAGCACTGACACAGGTGTAAACAATTCCCCAGAATCCATCAAACAAAATGGACATGCAGGCTTACAGATGCCCTAGGGGGTAGCCTAGTATGAACCCATTATGATACAGATTGTACAGGACACTACAGATAACCCCAAGGCTGTTGCAAATGATGGTAGTAAGCATGTTGTTGATTCCTGGATAGTAGGAACATCACACCGATATTACAAACAACATACCAGACACACACAGGTATGGCCAACATACATCCTGCCATGTCCAGTGCAAACCCCCATAATGCCAAATACCTTCCCCAGCAGACTGCCGCCTCCTGACATTATGTCACCCTTACCACAGGGTAATGCACTCCAAAGAGCAGTGTACAACAACAGTGGGTGTTCTCAACAAAGGTGTCTCCTGAATGGATAGGAAAACAACCACCACAGAATCATGAGAGGTTTGGTCTGCACAGCTATGGAAAGGACCAGCATGTACCACAGACATAATGATATTGTGGATCTATTGACACCCGACCCTACCCAGTGTGGGTTTACAAAGTGCAGACCCCACCCCTAAACATGTGTGACTCAGTTGAAACAGTACTTGAAGTCAGTGATGAGGGCAATGTGGTCCACACAGTGTAGCCGGACCTTGCAAAGCCTTCTGTACAATACCCTATGTGTTCCGTGATAGATTTGCTCACCAGCTGATATATACACCCCAATGTCATGGGAGGGGTTGCAAACCAGACCAACGACAGAACTGACATGGTCAGACATGCAGCAGCCATGTCAGACTACAAACCACATATAACAGGCATCCCACAAAGCTTGGTCCTGGGACCTTCACCATCTGGTATATATGCCCCATAGGTACAGGCCAACAAGTAAGGACTGTGCTGGAACATGTTTGTAGAGGACAACAAGCCGCCTGACATATCTGATACACCAGCTGACACAAGCATCCCATAAAAGGGCCACATAGAAACAGACAGCTGGTGCCATAGCCATGTCAGCATGTTAAATGGTGAAAACAGTATAGTCAGCCTCTGTGGATAATCCAGTAAGTGACCACCAATTCCCACATAGGTGTCGCGCCATCACATTCCTAACATGTAATGCCAGAATGGGGACACAAGGTGATAGATATCCTGCATTGACAAAAATGTGGCTGTAGGGTTAACAGCAACAATCCATATACCAACCTAATCATGAGGGTTATGACATCTAGCTAAGGGGAGGTCATTGTGGTTTTGCAGTTATCTTTCAGCAGCATTACAAATGACCACAACAGCGCCTGTGTGGTGTACCTCAGCAGATAGATTCAGCAACTGTAAAGTCCACAACAGTACCTCACCAGGAGTATCAAAGAGCTGGAACACATGTAATGTGTCGCCTGATTAAACAGAATGCAGTTACACACACTGCCATGTTGGCCACCCAGACACAAGCTGTGCCTGATGTAGAAAGCCATGTCCAAGCTGTCAGCAATGCACATGCCGCATCTTTGTACAATGTGAATGGCAGGGAGATATGCACATGAGGGACCTGAACCCCAGCACTGACATACATAGGACAAGCTGTACTGCATTATCCATAACACAGAAGCCACCACCACGCATGAGTAAACTACCAGTACAGGTTATCCATAGAGTCACTCATTTATTCTACTCAACAGGGATCCTAACGAGTGGATGGGAGATGGTAGGTATACCCTGGGTATCAATGTTGTGTCACAGGTAGACAGAGGCACAGTATACAAAACAAGACATATGTCATGCCAAACTGCACTTATGATGTGTTGATGGACAAACACACTATCCAATAACCATTAGAAATGGCCTTGGGCACATCGGTAGTGTTTGCCAATGTACACCCATGTTGTGGAATACACTACTGCAGTTGGTTGAGGCCGCTAGGTAGTTCACATCTGAACATAATGCAACATGGTCAGATAGGTTCATAGGTTCATACTAGGCTATCTGCCCCAAGGCAGTTCTAAGCCTAGTCCAGAGTCTGGTTGCGACGCCACCCCTTATATGGAAACAGTACTGTGCCCATTAGTTTGACGTGCCTGTCTCCAGCAGTGACACAGTGACGATCCCCGGGTAAACCTATGATTTCCCATCCACAGGTCAGGATACCTCTTGAACAGAGCCAGCAAGGTGCTGTGACTCACATGGACCGTGATTGTATTCCACAGCATAGGAGTCTCCGAGTGATAAATCCACCCTCCAACATGTCCAATGTACATCCCTGCTACGGTGTAAGTCACTTGCACTATTGGTTCAGGTGGATCTGAAGATTTTGAGGTGGAGCATGTCCATTAATCCCTGGTTGGACATGCTTGCATGTCATGCACATGTCACCTCTAAGCAGACAGTATGTGACTGAATAGAGCTGTAGTGTTTTCAATCTGGCAGCATATGACAGATGTTGGAGACCCTTTATCCTTTTGTTGGGGACATTCAGGGTCTCCCCACTTGCTGCAGATGTCAGGTGAGATACATCCAGATAAGGCAGTGTACCAGATCACCGGTCCGATAAGTGAAGAGTACAGGGGAACAATGACCCACTAGATCTGGATGTGGATCCCTTCCTGATCATGTGGACAATGTAGAAGGTCCTACTAGCCACTTTAGCAATGTGAGTGTCATCAGAACAGTGACTGTCAACCTGGGTCCCCAGGTCCATGATAACCTTCCCTGTGCTTAGAGGATTGCCACCTATATGGTAGCTTGGGGTTACCTTGCTTTCCTGAAGGGTATGACTACACATGTTTTGCAAGTTGACTTCAGGCCATGGCTCTGGCACCAGCTATCAGTGTCCGTGGAGCCCCTTCTGAAGGATATCCGTGTCTGATGCACTGTCCACTATGGCACCCAGTGTGCAGTCATCTGCAAACTTTGTCAGCCAAAGTCCTCCCATGTTGGACTGTACTTCTGAGAAGTAGATAACAAACAATAGGGGCCAAGGACTGAGCCCTGTGTGAGACCACATGTGACTGGCATGGTGTCTGACATAGTGCCAGCAACTCTAACCCTGTGGGTCCTGTCTGTAAGACAGTTTGAAACCTGATCTTGTGACATATGGGTGTACATTTCTGTTGGTAGGGTTTCCTACAATACCTGAGTGGGGTATTGTGTTGAAAGGGTTTTCAAGGGCAAGGTAGGCTCTATGGACTGCCTTTCCTCATCAATGGCCTTAGTTACTGTTTTGATAATGTCAACCAAGTACAAAAGGCATGACTTGCCCTTGATCAACACAAACTGGGACAGGTACAATGTCTGCATGTCCTCCATATCTTTCTTCATGAGCTCCATTATGATCCTCTCCATAGCTTTGCAGACTACACTTGTTAAGCTTATGGGGCAGTAATTACCAGAGTCCATAGAGGCACTGCCTTTATGCAGACATGCACAACTGGACCCTAAAGAGGCTGTTGTGCACAGTATGGAAATGTAAATCAGTGATAGGACTAAAGCCCAGGATAATGTCCACCACAGTGAAAGTACTGAACCACTACACTATACAGTACAACAGTGCTAGGTCAGTATGAATGGATGTTAACAATTGTATGCAAAGTATCCCATGCAAAAGCTGCAGGCACAGTATAATCCCTGTTGTGTTCACAGGAAGCATCTGGACAGTAACTACACAACATGTCACAGAACACACAACCTTAAACAGGAGTTATTTGTTGGAGTTCACACTCATCCACAACTGTGATGGGCTGCATAGTTCAACATATGGAAAGCTCACACTGGGCATGCTCACACACTTTGATAAATGAGACATCATTCACACAACATGCCATGGGAAGGCTGAAGTGGGCATGCTCACACACTTAGTTCAAATGTTCCTCTTAACAACTGTGAAAACACACCACAGGATGCACATTCCCCATTCCAAACAATGAAGATGTCAGCACCCTATAAGTAGATCAGTAGAAATGCTACCTCCCAGTAATCCGAATAGCGCCTGCTAATGCGCCTGTCTCTAGTGTCATAACATAGTTAGGTAGGGGTTTGAATCCAGCAAGTGGCATGTGTGTGTGTGAATGGGGTAAGTGTCTGTATAAGTGTGTATGAGAAGCACATCCCTTTGGCAACTGTGGAAACACACCACAGGGAGCTCATTCCACTTTCTAAACACTGATGATGTCAGCACCCTATAAGTAGATCAACTGAAATGAAATCTCCTAGAAATGTGAATAGCGCCCGCTAATGCGTCCGCCTCTAGTATCATAACATAGTTAGGTAGGGGTTTGAATCCTGCTACGGGAATGTATGTGTGTTAGTATGAGTGGGGTTTGTGTGTGTGCATAACGCTGTGGAGGGAAGGTGCCTTTGCCAACTGGGAGAACACACTACAGGGTGCACATCCCTCTTCGTAAACACAGATGATGTCAGCACCCTCTAAGTACAGCATTGGAAAAGATTGCTCCTACTAATGCAAATAGCACACTCTGCTAATGTGTCTGCCTTTAGAGTCATAACACATCTAGGTAGGGGTTTGGACCTTGCAAATGGAATGTATGCTTTTACTGTGGGTGGGGTTGGTGTGTGTGCACAATGGCGGGGTGGGATGTCTCTTTGCCAAATGGGGCTATGCACTGCAGGGTGCACATTTCCTTAACAAACAGTGATGTTGACAGCACCCTGTACAACAGAACAACAACACAGAAGGTGTTGTTACCAATGATGCATGTAAGGTTACACTTCAAGTAATGTCCACAAAACAAAGTAGGATAAACAAATGCTCCTTTTACTCTATCCAAACAACATGGCAACAGACAACTGACACTACTCAGTATAGTGCTACATGCTACTGTAACATGCAGATGTACCAGAATATACCTAGATAGTGTTTTGAAGCCTGAATGTGGCAAGTGTGTGGATGTGTTATGTTACTGTGTGTGCATTTCCGCATGGAAAACATGTTTGAGATATTGGCAATATTGTTGCAGACAGTTTAGGTGCAGATATCCCCCCCCCATTCTCCTACACAAGTGGAATTAGTTATCACAGATGACTGTAACCTCCCTATCCTCCTCACATGTCCAGGTGAGGGCCACCCTCAACATTGCAGGACACATAGCATCACTGTTACAGAATGGTATCCCTGGATGTGTGCTACATTCACCCCAGGAGGACATGGCACCACATTACAGACTGATATTACTCCCTGGCCATACTACAGGATGTGTACCTGAAGAGTGCCATACATACACAGTGGTCCCACACCAATGAGGAGTAACCTCTACTGACCCTGGTATGTACTGCATCATATGCACAACTGGCCTTCTGTTCTAAGCTACGGAAGTGTCACGTATGGGCAACATGTACAGCAATATTACATATGTGTATATTTCAGGACTATGCACACAAAACCTATCTCATGGACAGAGCTATAGATAGTGAACTATGATACATTTGAGGTGTCACAGTAAACACAGTATTAACCTGCTACTTTGCATTACCTGTGTTTGTGGCAGCTGTTGCTGTGTCAGTGGTGCTTGCTTGCTGCTTGCTGTTTGCTACTCATGGTTTTGCTGCTGGCTGTCTGTATATTTTCTCTTCTCTCTCTCTCTCTCTCTTTCTCATTAGGTTTGTGCAATGACTGTATTGCATGAGTGGAGTGTGGGTACTGAATGCTTTTGTAGGTATCTGCATAGGTCCATGTGATGGCCCCTGCACGAATTGTAAGGCAGCATTTGCTAATTGCATGCAGCCAGGTGTGTGTTGATTGCATGTCTCACTGTGATTTCAGGACACTGCTATAAAAAGGTATGTGAGATAGGCGTAGCCCTTTCAGATTGTAGGGCGGACGATGCTGGTATGCTGTTGACAGTGTTCTGTGAGTGTGAAGGTTAGTATGGGAATCCAGTGATTTGGCCATTAAAACTTTGCCTCACATGCTTTGGATGGTACATCTCCTATATTGCCTTTATACTAATTCCTACTATTGACTGTTATATTTATTTTAGCAGAGTGCTTTTGTATGGCTGTCATGGCTTAGTGGTAGGTCATACAGACTAATGTTACCAAGGTCCTGGGTTCGAGACTGGCAGTGGGAATTTATTTTTGTCTCCAGACTTTCAAAATGAGTACAAGACATGTCAATCAAAGTGCCATAAAGGCACTTTTAAGCACTTTAAACCAGGTCTGCACTCGTTAGCATGAATGAAGAAGGATGCGTGCCCAGTATGGCCTGGCCTTGGCAAAGAGGCAACGATAGCACATATGCTTGGTCAGTAGGAACACTGGGACTGATACCCGCCTGACTCACTCATACAGTAACAGGACTGCTTAACATGTAACAACCTGCATCAAAACGTAGAGGAGTGTAGTATGTGTATCCGACAGAGGTGGCCCTGCAGCACCACCTGAGGCATGAATGCCATGTGTTAAGTAATGTAATATCATGTACAATATGCACACCTGAGGACCCCAACTAACATCCATATCCACTCATATGACCCTGTGGATACAGCTGCACATCATACAGTGATGTACATGTGCAAACACATGGAACAAGATACAAAATGAGGGTGACTAGCAATACATAGCATGGATAACCACGCACCCATGTTTGTACCACAACAAGAAGCAACATGGAATAGCCATGGTCAAAACCAATGGCTAAAACCGACTACTACTATATAGCTTGCTGCAGACCACTGTCCTAATAGCAGGAACTGCCCAAGGCCTATGTTCACAGGTTCATACTAGACTATCTGCCCTAGGGCATTTATAAGCCTAGCCCAGAGTTTTGTGGCTTCTGCCACCCGTGCAAGTTGATGGATAATATGCCCATTATTTTGCTGTGCCTCTGTCAAGCAGTGATACTGAGGTTATCCCTGGGGTATACCTGCAATCTCCCATCCATTGGTCACAATCTCACTTGAACAAAGCCAGTGAGGTGCTCAGCCTCACATGTACCAGGATGTTGTTCCACAGCATATGGACTCTCTGGGTGAGGAATCTGTCCCTTCAGCACATCCTATTAATATCTGTGTTGAGGTTTAGGTCTCCTGCCCTTGTAGTTCTGATGGATGTACAGGTCTTGAGGTGAAGCATGTTCATTAATCCTGGGTTGGACATAGTCTTGTATGTCAGGCACAGGTCACCTCTGAGCAGACAGTGTTTACTGAATACAGCTGGAATTCCTTCAGTCGGGCAGCATAAGAAATATGTTTGAGACCCTTTCACCTCCTGTCGAGGAATATGTGGGCCCATCCAATCTGAATGGGGCATTGTATGCAATCATTGGTCTGATGAGTGATGAGTACAGGGGAACAGTGACCTCCCTTGATCTAGATGTGAATCACTGCATGATGAGGTGGCCAATGTAGAAGGCCTTCCAAACTACCCTGGCAATGTGAGTGTCAAACAAAATGTCACTGTCAATCTGGGTGCCCAGGTCCCTGATAATGTACATTGTGCTTACAGGATTGCCACCTAGATGGGAAGTAGTGGTAACCTTGTTCTTCCTGAAGGGTATGGCTATGCATTGTTTAGTGTGTAATGCAAGGCCATGGCTGTGGCACCAGTTAGTCGCCTCTATGAAACCCTTCTGAAGGATGTCTGTGTCAGATGGGTTTCCAACTATGCTTCCCAGTTTGCAGTCATCTTCAAACTTTGTCAGCCATAATCCTCCTGTGCTTGCTCGCATTCTGAAAAGTAGATACTGAACAAATGTTGTCCGAGGACTGATCCCGGTGGGACACCACTTGTCACAGCGTTTGAGTGTGAACTGGCACCAGCAACTTTGACCCTGTGGGTGCCGACACTTAGCCAGTTTGCAACCCATGCTGTGATGTATGGGTTCACAATTAAGCTGGTGATGTTTTCAATGATACCTGAGTGGGTATTGGTTGAAAGCCTTTGCCAGGTCAAGGTAGGCTGTGTGGACTGCCTTGCCCACGCCAATGGCCTGGGTGAGTGTTTTGAGAAAGTCAACCAAGTTTAAAAGGCATGATCTGCCCTTGACAAAGCCAAACTGGATTGGACCCAATGTCTGCAAGTCCCCTATGTCTTCATTTAGAATTCCCATTATGATCCTCTCCATAGCCTAGCAGAACAGGCTTGTCAAGGGGATGGGATGGTAGTTTCTGGGTTGGTGGAGGCACCACCTTTGTGAGGTGGGTCCACCATTGATGTATGCCACTCCTTGGGAACATATCCTGAGGTGAGGCTAAGATTAAACAGCTGCCCTAACTGCGGGTGTAATTACTCATTGAGTTCATGGAGCACACAACCGGGGACACCATCAGGTCCCATGGATAAAGTGTTTTCTGCCTTGGATTGAGCAGTTCCCACCCCAGCAGTGGAGATGTTTGGGCGGCTAAAATCCTCTGGTGCATACCCCCAGTTGGGGAGGGGAGAAATCTGCACTGAACCTGTCAGCCAGTATGTTGCCAATGTCTGTAGGTGCAGTGATATCAACATCATTCTGAACTAAGTCTGAGCATATCTGGGAGTTTCCTCCCAGGTTTCAAACATAGGTAAAAAGGCCTCATGATTGTCCCTGGAGTCCTGAGTGGGTTTACTCTCTAAACATGCCTCGGATGATTGTATGGGGAACCCAGTGTTTTACTCACAATGAGCAGGGGTGTCTTCCCCATACGGATTACACTCTATCGTAGTAGCTCCTTCCTTGTGTTGTACAGCTTGTTTATGGCTAGGGTCCACCAGACTGGATGCTTGCCTGTGGTACAAAGAGTCATTATTATTTTGGATTGCCTGAACCATGCAGTCCTGGAGGTGCTGGTAGAAGGCATTTCTAAGTGATACAGTGGCTTGGGTAATGGTGTCCGCTGGCCTGGGGGCCTTGAAAGAGACCACACCAGTGCTCAGAAATGTGAAGTCGGCATTTGACAAGGTCTTCACCGCTTCCTTTCCCATCTGGGGTGTGGGTGGGATGTGGACTCCCACTGAGAGTAGTCCATGATCTGATCTCACCAATGATGGGTATACATCTGGTGTTGAACAGTGTGACCCCATGTTTGTGATGATGTGTTCTAGTATGTTGCCTCCACTTGAGGGGATTGGGACCAGTTGTTCCATGGCATTTCAGTGTATGAACTCTTGGAACCTTTGTGTTAGAGTGTTGTGGCATGATTAGTGATCCCAGTCTATATGTGGATAGTTGGAATCACCCAGTAGGATGGTGTTTGGAGATACATTTATCCCCTTCAGTGTTTGCAGGATAGCTGTGTGAGGTACCTGAGTTTGAGCGGTGGCATGTAACATGCTACAAACTGCAGAGCAGTCTTGCCTACGGTCACTGGCACCTGGATGGTCTCCGATGCATAGTGTGTTGCCACCAACCATGAGGTGAGGGTGTCCTTGATGAATATGGACACCCACCATCCTTCTTGTTGTTGTCGGGATGCTGGTGCCGGAATGCATGAGATGAGGTAACACCCGATAGTGCTGGGGTGCTGTCAGAAACTGTGAACCAGGTTTCAGGCACAGCACAGACATCAATGTGCTACATACTGAGAAGGGCATAGAGTGTGTGCAGCTTGAGGTAGAGACCTTGGGCATTGAGCAGCATCAGCCGTAGTGTCTTTCCTTTACTGTGTTCTAGGGTGGTAGGTGTAGAATCCTATTTCCAGTTGTGATTGTATGGTCCATGCTGTCTGACATCTAGCTAAGGGGAGGTCATTCTGGTTTTGCAGTTATCTTTCATCACCAGTAGAAATTACCACAACAGCCCCTGTGGGTGTACCTCATGCACACACATCCAGCACCTGTAAAGTCCACAACAGTACCTCACCAGGAGTATGACAGAGCTGGAACACATGTAATGTGTAGTCTGATTAAACAGAGTGCAGCTCCACACACTGCCATGATGTCCACCCAGATGCAAGCTGTGCCTGACGAGAAAGCCATGTCCAAGCTGGAATCAATGCACATGCTGCACCTTGTACAATCTGAATGGCAGGTAGCTATGCACATGAGGGAACTGAACCCCAGCACTGACATATATAGGACAGGCTGTACTGCATTATCCAAAACACAGAAGCCACCCCACACATAAGTAAACTAACACTACAGGTTGTCCATAAAGACACTGGTTGAGTCCCTCAACAGGAATCCTAATGAGTGGATGGGAGATGGGAGGTTTACCCTGGGTATCAATGTTATGTCACAGGTAGACAGAGGCACAGTATACTAAACAAGACATATGACATGTCAAACTACGCTTACAATGTGTTGATGGACAAACACATTCTCCGACTAGCATTAGGTCAAGATACCTCTTGAACACAGCCAGCAAGGTGCTCTGCCTCAAATGGACCAGGATTGTATTCCACAGCATAGGAGTCTCCGAGTGATAACTACATCCGTACAACATCTCCAACATACATCCCTGCTAGGTGTCAGTCACCTGCACTAGTGGTTCAGGTGGATCTTCTGAGTCTGAGGTGGAGCATGTCCATTAATCTCTGTTTGGACATGGCCTCGCATGTCAGGCACATGTCACCTCTAAGCAGACGGTATGTGAGTGAATAGAGTGTGAGTGTCTTCAATCTGGCAGCATATGACAGCTGTTGTGGTTCCTTGATCCTTTAGGTGGGGACAGTCAGGGTGTCTCCAATTGCTGCAGATGTTGGGTGAGATACAGCCAGAATAGGGCATTTGACTTGATCACCGGTCTGATAACTGAAGAGTACAGGGGAACAATGACCCACTAGATCTGGATGTGAATCCCATCCTTATCAGGTGGGCAATGTAGAAGGTCTTCCTAGCCACTTTAGCAATGTGAGTCTGAGAAGAATGGCGACTGTCAACCTGGGTCCCCAGGTCCGTGATAACCTCCTCTGTGCTTAGAGGATTGCCACCAATATGGTAGCTTGGGGTCACCTTGCTTTTCCTGAAGGGTATGTCTACACATGTTGTGCACTCTGACTTCAGGCCATGGCCCTGGCACCAGCTATCAGTTACTGTGAGTCCCTTCTGAAGGATATCTGTGTGTGATGCACTGTCCACTATGGTGCCCAGTGTGCACTCATCTGCTAACATTGTCATCCAAAGTCCTCCCATGTTGGCCTGTTCTCATGGGAAGTACATGACAAACAATGGTGGCCAAGGACTGAGCCCTGTGTGACACCACCTGTGACCAGCCTGGAGTCTAACATAGTGCCAGCAACTCTAACCCTGTGGGTCCCGTCCCTAAGCCAGTTTGCAACCCATCTTGTGACATATGGGTTTACATTTCAGTTGTGAGGTCTTTCCACAATACCTGAGTGGGGTATTGTGTTGAAAGTGTTAGCAAGGCCAAGGTAGGTTGTATGGACTGCCTTTCCCCAACAATGGCCTAAGTGACCAATTTGAAGATGTCAACCCAGTACAAAAGGCATGATCTGCCCCTGACCAAGCTAAAATGGGAT
The DNA here is from genome assembly GCF_019279795.1 of Protopterus annectens. NCBI lineage: Eukaryota > Metazoa > Chordata > Ceratodontiformes > Protopteridae > Protopterus > Protopterus annectens. The sequence continues at coordinate 1,055,971,953 of NC_056725.1, read as the reverse complement.
GGGTACAATGTCTGCATGTCCCCTATATCTTTGTTTATGAGCTCAATTATGATCCTCTCCATAGATTTGCAGACTACACTTGTTAAGCTTATGGGGCAGCAATTAACAGGGTCTGTAGAGGCACTGCCTTTAGGCAGATGTGCACAACTGACCTTAACCAGCCTGTTGTGCACACTATGGAAATGTAAATCAGTGATAGGACTGAAGCCCAGGATACTGACCACCACAGTGAAAGTACTGAAACACTACACTAGACAGTGCTACAGTGTTAGGTCAGTATGAACGGATGTTGACAATTGTGTGCAAAGTATCCCATGCAAAACCTGCAGGCACAGTATACTCCCAGTTTTGTTCACACAAAAGCATTCGACAGTAACTACACAACATGGCACAGAACACACAACCATAAACTGGAGGTATTTGTTGAAGGTCACACTCATCCACAAATGTGATGGGCTGCAGAGTTCAACATATGTAAAGCCCACACTGGGCATGCTCACACACTTAGATAAATGAGACATCTTTCACACAACATGCCACAGGAAGGCTGAACTGGGCATGCTCACACACTTGGTCCAAATGTTACCCCTAGCAAATGTGAAAACACACCAGAGGATGGTCGTCTCCCTTTCTAGACACTGATCATGTAAGCACCCTATAAGTATATTGGAGAAAAGGACTCTCTCAGCAATCCGAATAGCTACTGCGCACGCGTCCGCCTCTAGTGACATAACATAGTTAGGTAGGGGTTTGAATCCAGCAGGTGGCAAGTGTGTGTGAAGGGGGGTGTGTGTGTAAGTGTGTATAAAAGAAACATCCCTTTGGCAACTGGGAAAACACACCACAGGATGATCATTCCACTTTCTAGACTCTGATGATGTCAGCACCCTATAAGTATATTGGAGAAAAGGATTCTCTCAGTAATCCGAATAGCTCGCCGTGCTAATGCGTCCATCTCTAGTGTCATAACATAGTTAGGTGGGGGTTTGAATCCAGCAGGTGGCAAGTGTGTGTGAAGGGGGGTAAGTGAGTATGAAAGAAACATCCCTTTGGCAACTGGGAAAACACACCACAGGATGATCATTCCACTTTCTAAACTCTGATGATGTCAGCACCCTATAGTATATCAGGGAAAGGACTTTCCCCAGTAATGCTAATAGCGCTGTGCTAATGCGTCCGCCTCTAGTGTCTTAACATAGTTAGGTAGGGGTTTGAATCCGCAGATGACAAGTGTGTGTGAAGGGGGTAAGTGTGTGGGTATGAAAGAAACATCCCTTTGGCAACTGGGAAAACACACCACAGGATGATCATTCCACTTTCTAAACTCTGATGATGTCAGCACCCTATAGTATATCAGGGAAAGGACTTTCCCCAGTAATGCTAATAGCGCTGTGCTAATGCGTCCGCCTCTAGTGTCTTAACATAGTTAGGTAGGGGTTTGAACCGCAGATGACAAGTGTGTGTGAAGGGGTAAGTGTGTGGGTATGAAAGAAACATCCCTTTGGCAACTGGGAAAACACACCACAGGATGATCATTCCACTTTCTAAACTCTGATGATGTCAGCACCCTATAGTATATCAGGGAAAGGACTTTCCCCAGTAATGCTAATAGCGCTGTGCTAATGCGTCCGCCTCTAGTGTCTTAACATAGTTAGGTAGGGGTTTGAACCGCAGATGACAAGTGTGTGTGAAGGGGTAAGTGTGTGGGTATGAAAGAAACATCCCTTTGGCAACTGGGAAAACACACCACAGGATGATCATTCCACTTTCTAAACTCTGATGATGTCAGCACCCTATAGTATATCAGGGAAAGGACTTTCCCCAGTAATGCTAATAGCGCTGTGCTAATGCGTCCGCCTCTAGTGTCTTAACATAGTTAGGTAGGGGTTTGAACCGCAGATGACAAGTGTGTGTGAAGGGGTAAGTGTGTGGGTATGAAAGAAACATCCCTTTGGCAACTGGGAAAACACACCACAGGATGATCATTCCACTTTCTAAACTCTGATGATGTCAGCACCCTATAGTATATCAGGGAAAGGACTTTCCCCAGTAATGCGAATAGCGCTGTGCTAATGCGTCCGCCTCTAGTGTCTTAACATAGTTAGGTAGGGGTTTGAACCGCAGATGACAAGTGTGTGTGAAGGGGTAAGTGTGTGGGTATGAAAGAAACATCCCTTTGGCAACTGGGAAAACACACCACAGGATGATCATTCCACTTTCTAAACTCTGATGATGTCAGCACCCTATAAGTATATCAGGGAAAGGACATTCCCCAGTAATGCGAATAGCGCTGCGCTAATGCGCCGGTCTCTAGTGTCTTAACATAGTTAGGTAGGGTTTGAACCGCACATGACAAGTGTGTGTGTAGGGGGTAAGTGTGTATGATTGATATATCCCTTTGGCAACTGGGAAAACACACTACAGGATGCACATACCCATTTCTAAACGATATCACAATTATGTATGGCTTTTGATTACAGACATGCCATGTGTGTTGTGCACACACAGAATGCCCATGTATGTGGGTTGTCCCTCACAATAATGCATGACATTGATTACACCGGTTATGGCAATGAACACATGATGTATGTGTGTGCCAAATACACATATGTACCTGTGACTTTCAATAGTTACCATGTGTGATGCCTGCCACATGTGAATACATGGTATTTGCACAGGGTAACATTATGACCGTGGTCTTCTGTGCAGATGCTGCATGTGGGATGTGTATATACAGTGTGAGATGTAGATGCTATCAGCCTAGTAGTGAGGGATGCACACCTGGTCTGGGGCATAAGGTCTACATGTTGTTAATGTACAGGAGCTGCATGTTTTCACCTGTTGTGGGAGTGGTAAGACAGTATTCCATAGCAATGCAGTGACTGCATGCTAAGAACCATTCAGCTAGGGTGTTGTAGATACACTTATTCATTAGCATTCAGTAATTTGTCGGAATCCCTGGTGAGGGTCTGATGCCAACCAAGGTCAGGGGTCTACCAGCCTGTGTCACTTGCTCAGTGATCCCTTCCATGTTCCCTATCACGCATCCCAGTGAGCTTACATCCCACATCAGCTGTGGTGGCATGGACAATGACTGAGTCATATGTGTCCATGCATCTGACTGACTTGTATGTTGTTGTTACAGTTTGGCCATGTGTTTCCATCTCATACATGTGATGTACATCAATGGGTAGGGATAGGGTTGACTGTGTACATGTGGCAGCTGTGACATTACTACATGACACACATATTCCACAACTGTACCATAGAGGTGACTGACAACTGACCTTGCACATGCTACCAGGGTGTTGAGATTACATTGGTGATTTAGGGCACATAGGGCCAATGGTGAAAAAGAGACATAGGTCCATAGGTTCGTGACAGGATATCTGCCCAGGGCATGTATCCACCTAGCCAGAATGTGCGTGCCTTTCAACATGCATTGTGAATCTGTCTTGCTATGCCCTTTTCCAAGGTTAGTATACTGTGCCTCTTTCTCACAGTGACACATAAGTGATACCCAGGGTAACCCTACAATGTCACATCCAGTCATTAATATCGCCTTGAGGATAGTCACTGAGTCAGTCCGCCTAACCTCTATTGGGATAATAATCAGGAATGAAGGGTGCCTCTGAGTTGTGAATGTGCCCTCCACCATGTCCTATGTATATCACTCCTGAAGTTCATGTATTTCCAGCGTGTATCCTGGTGGGATCTGGATATTCTGAGATGCAGCATGGCCATTACGTGAGGGTATGACCTGGCCTTCTATGTAAGGCACAGATTGCCTATGAAGAGGCAGTATGTCACTGAGTAGAGCTGCTGCTACTTTAACCAGTCAGTATGTGGCATCTGTTTGAGCACTTTGATCCCCTTGTCGAGGTACATATGTGGTAGCCCCAGTTGCTGCAGGTGTCTGGTAAGGTGCATGCCGACAGGTTCATCATAGTCAATTATGGGCATGATGAGGGATGAGTAAAGGGGCACAATGTCCTCCCCTGGCCTACATGTGGATCCCATGATGATGTGGCCCATATCACATGCTTACCTAACCACTTTGTCCATGTTGTTGTCAAATGGTAGGATGCTATCAACCCATGCACCCCAAGGTCCATAATTCCTAGGTCTGCACTTACTGGATTAACACATATGTGGTACATTGTGGTCATTTACTGTTTGACAAAGGGGATGACTATACTCTTTCTGTCATTCATGTTGAGGCCATGGCTGTGGCACAAGTCGTGTGTTTGCAAGAGTCCCTTTGGAGGATGCGTGTGTTAGCTGTTGAGTTGATTATGGTGTTCGGTCTGCAGTCACCTGTGACGTGCTGAGCCACAGTACTTCCATGTTGGCCTGTACCTATGACAAATATATAATGAACATGACAGCCCCTAGGGCTTTGCCTTGTGGGACACCACTTGTACCAGGTTGGAGGCTGACATGGCTCCAGCAATTCTACCATGTGTGTTCTGCCCTTGAGCCACTGTGCAATACCCATAGTGACATAGGGGTTAATATGTACACTGGTGAGCTTCCCTAGAATGCACAAGTGGGGTATTGTATCCAAGGCTTATGCAAGGTCCAGGTAGGCTGTGTGGACCTCCTACCCCTTGACAGTGGCCTTGGTGACTGTTTCAAACAAAGCAAACAGGTTTGATAGGCAGGATTTGCCATTGACAAAGCCAAACTGTGTATGGTGACATGTCTGTAGGTCCACAATATCTAGATATGTGAGGTTCTTGATGATTCTTGCCATAGCTTTGCAGACAAAGCTAGTCAGACATATGGGGCTTAGTAGTGTCCAGGATCCGTGACGGCACCACCTGCATGTTGAGGGACCACTGTTGCTGTATGCCACTCTCTGGTCACATATCATGTATTAAGGCTGGGATTGAACAGTGGTGTTATGTCTGGGTGTAGCTCTTCTTGTGGTTCATGTAGGACACAGCCTGGGACACTGTCTGGTCCCATTGATGCAGTGTTTACTGCTTTGGGAAGGGCATCTCTTACCTGAGCATCTGTGATGTCAGGGGAAGCACTGTGATGCGAGACATATGTTCCCTTTGGTGTGGTGGGGAGAGAAGGCAGCATTGAACCTGTCCACTAGGATGATGGCAATGTCTGTGTGTTTTATATTTTGTGTGACATATTGTATTACCTCTGAGCATATCTGGGTAGTACCACCCAGGTTACTAACATAACTACAGGCAGCCTTGTGATTATCCTCAGTGGCTTGTGGAATCCTCTCTCAAAGATGGCCTTAGACAATCATATGGGTGCCTGTAGTTGTCTTCCAATACTCATCAGTGGTGCCTTCACATTTTGGGAGGTTGTTGTATCATGTAGTGGCGCCATCCTTCTATTGTATAGTGTGTTTATGGCTGGTGTCCGCGCCCAGGACATCTGTCTTTGGAGAATTGGGTCATGCTTTCATATGTGGCTTCATGATCCATGCATTCCTGAATGTGTCCACAGAATGCCTCTATACAGGTATCTGCAGTCTGGTCCATATTTTCAACAGGCCTTGGGCCTTTGAAGGCTTCCACATCATTTATGAGGGGTGTGCACTTGCTTGACATGAGCTGTTGACAGACGTGCCGCACTCCAGACAGAGCAAGGGAGGGTCACAGTCAGCTACCTGTTGGGACGCACCTCCCTGGACCACATGGAAAGAGACACAGAGGAGCTCTTACAGCACCCTCTCAAACTCAGGTCTCCCACACAGCCTTCATGCTGACACAGGAGAGTTTAGATTACTCTGCAAACACCATCATACTGGGTGATGCCAGCTACCCAAACATAGACTGTGTACATTACACAGGCCACAATACCCAAGCTCTAAGATTCCCATTGATCAGACATTCTTTGGCTATGGAACAGGTAACCAACCTTCCCACAAGAGGGGCAGATATACTAGAGCTGATCTTTACAAACATGAGTAAAAACTAATCACCACTGGGAGTATATCCTCATTGTTGCAATCAAACCATATACTAATCACACTGGTGTTCTGGATCCCCACATATGCAAACCTCCAACACATCGATGTGTGTGTGTGGAAATGTCCCTATTAGCAACCGTGACAGTATCGCACAGGATGCAGATCCCCTTTGAAATAGTGATGATGTCAGGACTGTATAACTATATCACCTGTAGTAAAGTCCTCCAGTAATTTGCATAGCGCCTGCTAATGTGTCTTTCTTCAGTGTCATAACGTAGTTAGGTGGGGGTTTGAATCCTGCAAAGGGAATGTATGAGTGTGGTTTATGTGTGTGCACTATGCTGGGAGGGTTAACTGCCTTTGCCAACTGGGAGAACACACTACAGGGTGCACATCCCTCCTCCTACACACAGATGATGTCTACAGCATTAGTAAACGTTTCTCCAACTACTGCAAATAGCACACTCTGCTAATGTGTCTGTTTCTACTGTCATTGCACAGTTAGGTGTGGGTTTGAACCTTGCAAATGGAAAGTATGTGTTTTACTGTTGGTGGGGTTAGTGTGTGTGCACAATGATGGGGTGGGATGTGGCTTTTGCCACATGGGGCTATGCACTGCAGGGTGGTCATTACCCTTAACAAGCAGTGATGTTGATAGCACCCTATACAAACAAAACTACAAAACAGAAGGTGTTGGTACTGATAACACATGTAAGGTAACACTTGTTCAAGTAATGTCCACAAAACGGAGTAGGATAATAAAACATTTCTTTTATTCTATACAGACAACATGACTACAGACAACTAAGTGCCAGTACTCAGTATAGTGTTACATGCTACTTGAACATGCACATGTACCAATATACCTAGATAGTGTTCTGAAGCCTGAATGTGGCAAGTGTGTGGATGTGGGATGTGTCTGTGTGTGCATTTCCGCATGGGAAGCATGTTTGTTGTGGCAATCAGGGTACTACAGTACCTGATGCACATTACATCTTCCAACTGATGAGGTTGCCTGCACCCTGTGAGTACAGGTAGAGAAGGGGATGCCAGTAGTAAACAACATAGTGCACTTCTGAAATGTGTACCTGTCATGTATCAACAGCTACTCATGTAGGGTGATAAATAATGGGAATGGCAGGTGAGCGTGCATGTGTGTGGGTAGCAGGGTGTGTATAAATGCATGTGTGACAGAACAGATACATGTAGCTGAATCTACATAACAGCACAAGATGCACATTGCCATAGTCAATGTTAGCATGTGATGGTGTGCAGCAGGTACACTTTGTTAAGTAGTATGGGTGCAGATAACAATTGAGGACATTCATACAGTTACTGCAGCAGGACTGATGGGATATACACACATTTATACTGCAACACACAACAGTTACCAACATGTTACTACTTATACACATCTATAGTCACCCTGTGCATCAGCAACGTGTTTACCTTTACCTGCACCGATGTTGTAGTATGCAGGAGGTGGCACAGTGTCATCATATGCACAGGGTGTGGGTTAGATATGCCCAAGCCCGCCACTAGTAACACCAATTGACATGTGTGTGTATGTGTGTTTGTCAGGGGCAGCAGTTCAGGGTGGACCGGTGTTGGTGCAGTGTGTGTGTGTATGTGTTTGCCCTAGGTGTTAGGTTTCTGCATGTGTGTAAGCACGCACACAGTGCCACATAATGGCTGCCATGTACAGGGTTTTGTGGACAGGCACAGACTGCACCTGACAGGTCATCCAAATCAGTGTCTGTGGGCACGGACACGGTACCTGTGCCTGGCAGGGTGCTACGGGTCAGATCCGTACTAACCCAGACTGGGTACTGTCATCGGAAGCAGGGGTGTGTTGACTGGACACAGTTCCCTGTTGGGACTGTCCAGAGCCACGCACGCGGTCTCCTGGGGCGCCTGGATGACAGCACAGACCCAGCATTGCTGGGGCTGGTGCTGGCACTTGAGGCGCCGCGAGTGGGCCCGTTGTCGCCCGCGGCCACTGCCAGCTGGTGCTCTTGCTGGCATACGCCACGCCGACGCCGCAAACGCACACCATCGCCTCTGGCGCATGGACAGTTGGTTGTGGAGCAGCGGTTGTATGCCCCGACATCGGCTGTCAACGACATCTGTGAAGTTACGGATAGCATTCGCAACATCATGCATGCCGTCTGTCATGGCTATGCGACATGCTCTCATCTCCCTCAGACCCTGTCTGGTGTACCTTTCCATACGTGCCTGTGCCTGCATGACAGTTCTAAACATAGTGGAGGTTGACATACCTCCCTGGGCACGTCGGCCAGAGGCAGTACGGCCACGGATGCCCCCCCCGAGAACCCATGGGCGACTGTCTGCGTGGTACCATTCGAGGCCTCTGCACATGGCTGCCGTGTGAGGATGCATGTGCCACAGGTACCACATTACCCTGATCTATGCCCACTGCTGACTGTCCATCACCTAGGGACAATGGTGATAAAGGATGTAACGGCAGGATGACTGTGCGCATTGACGGGGTTGAAAGCTGTGTACTGTCAATTGGCTGACCAATGGCGGACCCAGACACACCTTCCTGCACCATTACAGACATTTCATCATCATCAGTACCTGGGGCACAAGATTCAGGTTCCCTGCTGCAGGTCACCAGAGCAGCACCAGAACCTACGGGAGGAAAACATGGAACACAGATTACAGTCTCAATACATATTTGAAAGAGATGAACTTCAATACTAATGCACACATTCAGAAATGGACACATGCACTCATGGACACTAACACACATGCACACTTGGGCACAGGCACACTTGCACACATGCACACCCCACAGTAAACACACACATCAATACCGTGTTACACTACTCAATTTACTACCTGTCAATTACAGTTATTGTGGACACAGTCACCAGCATGTCTACTACAGAGTTACACTACTCTTCCTAGTTTTATAAATTGTTTTACAGATACTGTTAAAAAGACTCACCAGCATGTATGGCCTGCCTCGGTGATACATGGGAGGGACCTGGAAGTGTGAAGAGAGTAATGTCAGTGGGCACATGTGTGCCATTTGTTTTGCACATGATACAGTACAGTAGTACACTAGTTCCCTTATACACATCAGCTGCACATCATGTCTGTATATATATCATGATGACAGATACATACCACATGCACACCTTATGCGTGCATGAAGTAACAGGGAACAGAACAGTCATATGTACATACCAGGAGTTAACTCTAATCTCACCCGCATTCTCTTCAAACGCCAACTCAAATTGTACTTCCAAAACCACTGGCTTTGTTCTTCTTGGAGTCCAGGCTAATGTCCCTCTCCCTATGCTCTCTTCACCTTTATACCCTCATTGTGCATAGAAACTAGCTTCTACCCTGTTTCTTTCACCTTGATGTCCTTCTATGCTCTGACCTACTTCTCCCATCCCTCCCACCTCCTCTTGACTGTCTTCCTTCTTTTCCTCACTTCCCTTCTTGACTCCTGCCTCTTCCATATCATTGTATCTGTCATACTCCTTCTACTTCTACCCTTCTGAGCCCTAACTATTATGTATATGGCTTTTGCCTTATTGCATAACCATTATGCTTTAGGTAGGATTGCTTTGAAACCAACGGTACATTGTGTATGACTATAAACTGTTTGACTTCCTTACATGTATGTTTATTTAATTAACAGGCTGGTGTACAATTCTATTATGTTGGCTGTCTGTATTGACAACTTGTCTGTCTGCCTTTATTACGCTATGTGTGGAGCTTTTCTCCACATGCCTCTACTGAAAATGAACTCATATCCAGCTAGACTATATGGGTCAACAAATGTAAAAGTAATAACAATAAATGAATATGGCATCTTACCTGCACCCTCACTGTCTTGCTGATGTGTGGATCCAACCTCCATCATGATGCATGATGGCAGATGTTGTTCTGGGGCTGGATCCACAACACTTAGCAGTAGCCCCTCCTGTCTGGTGAGGGGGGGATGTGTGGCCACCCCCCCACCTGTGGCAGCCTGTTGCCTGCGGATATCTGCAGCACGCTGGCGGACATTTCTTATCAAATCACTGCAGTGATGTCTCACCTGCTCATATGTCCTATCATGCATGCCAACATCATTTATCCTGCTAACAAGGCTTTGCCACAGTGCAGACCTCTCCTGCTGGTTCTGGGTGGTGCGTGAAAACAGGATGGCATAGTCACGCACCAGGCTCTGGTGGATCACCCCATCCTCTGCAGCAGAGTACCGGATTTCTCTTAGGTGCCATGTCTATCTGGAAAGGTACACAAACAGGTTATCAGCATAGTATCTCAACAATACATGGTACACATTCTATACAGGGAGTGTTAACTTCTACTTATTACTGATTGGTTAAAACCTGATTACAGTGTAGCTATCATTCTATGTCATTTGTACTAAGTACTTGGCCTTCAGACCAGTTGTTTTACATTAGGGAGGTTGGTGGCAAGCACTGTGGTGGCAGGACACATATCTTTCATCCATTGAAGTTGGGAACTGCTGATTGTGGGCCCAGTGTACAAGTGTATTACTTGGTATGGGCAGTTGTCCTTTAGGCCAGTTATTTAACATTAACGAGGTTTGTGGTCTGCAGTCATGTGTGACAATAGGCTGTACTCTGCCATTCATAGCTGGGGACATCTGGTATCAGGTTTATAGTGCATGCATATCTGAGCTGTATCTTACTGACATTGCTACACCTTGTTTGTTGTAGCAAACACTACATCCAGGCCTCCTGCATCTACCTTTGTTTATATGCTTGTTATCTGTTAGCTTGTTATTTCACTGGTATGCTACTTCCACATAGTACACATCTTTAAAACACATCTGTGACTCACTACTGTTATCTGCATTGCTTACTGTACGTTCTTCCATGTTACACATGACAGCAAGTGACTGCTTGTCATTGTTGCATTTACTTCATTGTGACACATTGCACTTAGGTTACCTGGCATTTGCTCACTGACGCTTTTATGTCAGTCAGCAGTTGTAGGTAATGTCAGTACACCCTCACTCCCCACTGGACCTTGTTTTCAATCATTAGTGATTACAGAGTTCACAATAGTATTCTAGCATGTCCAGAGGTCAGTTGTCAGTTCCCTCCTCAGTCCAGCTGGTGAGTGTGGTACTCCAGAGACAATGTTAGAACAGATGCATGTACACAGACAACCCTCCTCCTAACGACAAATTCAAACTCATGTGAGTGATGCAACCATATACCAGACTGGAGGCTAGGCTCTGTCTACTCAATACCGCCATAACCAGTCACGTGGCAAAGGGGATCACTCACTACACTTCCAGTCTCACGAGACCTAACACAACAGCGGACCTAACACATGATCACACATGATCATACTTGTAGGCTCAGACCACAGCTCTGCCTATGCAGCAGAGACCTCCTATGCAGACATCCAGGCAACCACTACCACATGAACGAACATGTGCAACACATATCACACAAAGCCAATGTGCTGAACACTCACAGCCATTAACAGTTAACAACACACCTCATACACCTGTACTAGGTGCCTCTATGATCAGGCACACTCACATCACGGTCACCAGGCTTAACGAGGTGAGGGTCACGGTGTGCAGCCTGTCAGGCACTATGACCTGCCACATAACACAAACAGTCAGGTAACCCCAAGGCAGGTACAGGTATGACTCAGTCAATGTCCATGCTGCTGTGAATGGCCTGACACATTCCTCCCTGGACTACATGACATGAGACATTACAGAGCTCTCTGAGCACGAAGCCCAGGACAGTTTGACCCTGACCTTGAGTAGCATCCTACCCTCACCTAGAACAATGCCACAATATCAAGGCACAATTATCCCTTCCAACAATTGACTGACATACTGGTGTCATTCACAGGTGTGCCAATCCCTGCCATCTTGGGGTGGTGTGTGTTGCTAGGGACAGCCTGCACCTCTCACCACAGTCCTATTGACATTTGGCGGAGCCTCCTGTTACACCCATTGTGCCTGTATTAGGCAAGGCTCATAAGGCAAACCCACATCCATTTGTATCACAAAGGATGAGGAAGTAAGAGTGATGCTACTCAACACTGGACGCCTAGACCCAAGGATGCACGCACTCCAAAACCCTACCTAGCATTATGGACATCGATATCTGTGCAGTAACATGAACCTGTTTCAGGTTTCACAGGAGCACACCAGTACTACCACGCTATAGCTGTTACCATTCTTGTCGGCCACAACACTTGAACAAGGGAGGGGAGTATCAGTATTCAATGCAGATTCCCACGCCCACATTGGTGGCACAGTACAACATAGGTGTTAGGCCATTGAGTACAGTAGACGAAGTTGGGGACCTGGGGAAGAAACATGGTAGCAGTCTGTCATTTGTCTACCACATGGGCAACGTGGATTGACAGACATGTTATATAGCCCAGCTAATCATGACTGATTCACATGTATGGCAGGGGAGGTCATTGTGCCTCTGTACTCATCCATCATCAGGCCTATAATTGCATACAATGCACCTTTTGGGATGTACCTAACCAGACACCTACAGCAACTGGTACAGGACAACAGTACATCATCAAGGGGATGCAATGGCTCACACAGATGTCATATGCTGCCCAGGTAAAGTGAATCCAGCTGGACTCAGTGGCATACTGCCTGTTCAGGGGCAATCTGTGCATGCCATATACAGCCATGTCCTACCTAGCAGTAATGAACGTGATGTACCTCAGGCAATCAGAGTCCCATACAGCCACATGCTCAGGAGAGCTGGACCTCAGCACTGACATACATGGACATGCTGGAGGGGCATATTCCTAACCGAGAGGCTCCCTTCACTCTGTAATGAGCTCACACTACTGGTTAGGCAGAGTCCCTCATTGACTCTCTTCCATAGGAATCTGGATGAGTGGATGGAGATCATAGTTGTACCCCAGGTATCACTTCTATGTCACTGTTAGACAGAGGCATAGTATACTAAAGTCGGACAAGGGCATAGCAGCATAACTTGTGATTGGGTGGCAAAAGACAAACACATTCTACTAGGCTTACCAATGCCCTAGGGCAAATAGCCTAGTATGAACCTATGAACTGTTCATTCTCAACTGTTCGAGCTCATTACAGAGTAAAGGGAGCCTCTCAGTTAGAATTTGCCCTCCAGCATGTCCATGTATGTTGTAGTCAGTCGCCACCGCTTGCTCAGAGGTGACCTTTGCCCAACATACAAGGCCATGTCAGACCCAGTTTTGATGAATATGCTTCACCTAAAAAAATTCTAGATCCATCAGAGCCACAAGGCCAGGAGACTTAAACCTCGACACGGCTATTAATAGGACATGCTGGAGGGATAGATTCATCAACCAAAGACTCCCTATGCTGTGGAACAAAATCACGGTATATGTGAGGCAGAGCACCTCGATGGCCTTGTTCTAGAGAAATCTTGACCAATGGATGGGAGATCGCAGATATACCCCAGGGATTACCTCAGTGTCACTGCTCGACAGAGGCACAGCAAAATAATGGGTATGGTTCCCCATACTAAAGGGGTGGCGAAGCCACAAAACTATGGGCTAGTCTTGTAAATGCCCTCGGCAGATAGCCTAGTATGAACCTATGAACATGTGTGTACTGCTATAGTACTTCTGCCATATGTTGCATGTGTGTGTGTTGTGGGGATGCACAGGTAATGGCCAGATACGCCTGCACAGGTGACACGCAGACACATTCTGGGTGTTCATCCATACATACTGGATGTGTGCTGCCATCCAACCCTGTGATGTGGACACAAATTACTCAGCCTGGATATACATATCTGAACAACACCACAAGCACAATACACTACCTTGCTATGTATGCATGTAATTACACAGTTATTCAGTAGTTATGACAGTGATGCTATCCATGCAGCCCACTGGGCCAGTGGAAGCCACAACACACACCGCCAGCACATTTGCATATGCTTACCACAGACATCCCACATACTGCATGTACTGTGCACACAGTTATCTAACCCAGAACAACTGCACACCACTTATTAATCCTGTCCAGTGGACTACAGATACAGGCATATTGTATAACAATAGTAGGAGGCTACTGCAGCACAGGGCAGATTCACATGACGGAAGGCATCTGTCGTCTGCAGTTTTAAGATGCTTCACATTCACCAAAGGCACAGATATTGCCAACAATTTTGCAGACAGTTTAGGTGCAGGTACCTCCATTGTCCTACACACGTGTTATTAGTTATCCCAGATGACTGTAACCTCCCTATCCTCTCGCATGTCCAGGTGAGAGCCACCTCATCATTGCAGAACACATATCATCACTGTTACGGAATGGTATCCCTGGATGTGTGCTACATTCACCCCTGGAGGACATAGCACCACATGACAGACTGATATTAATCCATGGCCATACTACAGGATATGTACCTGAACAGTGCCATACATACACAGTGGTCCCACACCAATGAGGAGGAACCTCTACTGACCCTGGGAACTACTGCATCATATGCACAACTGGCCTTGTGTTCTAAGCTATGGAAGTGTTAGTTATGGCCCACATGTACAACAATTTTACATATGTTTATATTTCATGACTATCTACACACAACCTATCTCATGGACATACCTATTGATAGTGAACTATGATACATTTGCAGGTGTCACAGTATACACAGGATTAACCTGCTACTTTGCATTACCTGTGTTTGTGGCAGCTTTTGGTGAGTCAGTCGTGCTGCTTGTATTTTGCTGCTGTTGCTGCTGCTGCTGCTGCTGTTTTGCTGCTTGCTGTCAGTATATTTTGTTTTCTCTCTCTGTCTGTCTCTCTCTCTCTCTCATTCGGTTAGTGCAATGACTGTATTGCATGAGTGGAGTGTGGGTACTGAATACTTTTGTAGGTATCTGCATAGATCCATGTGATGGCCTCTGCACCAATTGTAAGGCAGCATTTGCTAATTGCAAGCAGCTGGGTGTGTACTAATTGCATGTCTCACTGTGATTTCAGGACACTGCTATAAAAGGGTATGTGAGATAGGCGCTGCCCTTTCAGATTGTAGGGCGTGGACCATGCTGGTATGCTGTTGACAGTGTTCTGTGAGTGTGAAGGTTAGTACATCTCCCATGCTTCATGCTGTGTTGTAGATTCAGGTTGCTGCATTTATCTTGCCTGTTCCCTGTAGTGAGTGTGTATGCATACTGACACCTACAACTATATGTCATATGTATTGCTATATGAATATATATATATATATCTGTGTACATATACATACTTTCATATATGTACATTAGCTGACATTATTGGGTACAAGCTAACAATTAGCAGGGCTGTTTCCATTAACACTACTCTAGTATGGGAATCCAGTAATTGGGACTATAAAAGTCTGCCTGACATGCTTTGGGTAGTAGACATACTATATTGCCTTTATCTTCATTCCTACTATTACATGTTCCACTTATTTAGCACTATATTCCTGTATGAGAGTCATGGCTTAGTGGTAGGTCATACAGACTAGTGTTACAATGGTCTTGTGGTAGGGCCTACTAGTATGCTCATATTCTGCTTTTGGGTTGAGTATAGGGCCTATCAATCACAGTGCTAGAGGCACCTTTAAGCAGTTAAAGGGCTTAGTAGGTCTCACAGGAGCCAGGCTGTGTTGCAGATTCTGGTTGCTGCATATATCTTCACTGTTTCCTGTAGTGAGTGTGTATGGCTACTGAGACCTACGATTATATTTCATATGTATTAATATATATTTATATATATGTATGTGTTGATATACATACCTTCACATATGTACATTACCTTACATTATTATGTACAAGCTAACAGGTAGCAGGGCTGTTTCTGCTCACACTGAACTAGTATGGGAATCCAGTAATTTGGCCATTAAAACTCTACCAAACATGCTTTGGATAGTACATCTCCTATATTGCCTTTATACTGATTCCTACTATTACATGTTATATTTATTTTAGCAGTGTGCTCTTCCACAGCAGGCATGGCTTAGTGGTAGGTCAAACAGACTAATGTTACCTAGGTCCTGGTTTCAAGACTGACAGTGGGAATTTTTACTTTGCAAACTTTCAAACTGAGTACAGGACCTGTCAATCAAAGTGTTGAGGCCACCTGTAAGCAGTTAGAAGGGTAAGTAGGTCACACAGGGGTCAGGCTGTGTTGCAGATTCAGGTTGCAGCAATTATGTTAACTTTTTCCTGTAGTGAGTGTGTATGGCTACTGAGACCTACGATTATATTTCATATGTATTAATATATATTTATATATATGTATGTGTAGATATACATACCTTCACATATGTACATTACCTTACATTATTATGTACAAGCTAACAGGTAGCAGTGCTGTTTCTGCTCACACTGAACTAGTATGGGAATCCAGTAATTTGGCCATTAAAACTCTACCAAACATGCTTTGGATAGTACATCTCCTATATTACCTTTATACTGATTCCTACTATTACATGTTATATTTATTTTAGCAGTTTGTTCTTGTAAAGCAGGCATGGCTTAGTGGTAGGTCATAATGGACTAATGTTACCAAGGTCCTGGGTTCGAGACTGACAGTGGGAATTTATTTTTCTTAGCAAACTTTGGAACTGAGTACAGGACCTGTCAATCAAAGTGCCATAAAGGCACTTTTAAGCACTTTAAACCAGGTCTGCGCTGCTTATGCTGAGCTCACGATGCAAGACTGGCGGTGAGCTCCGCTAACACAAGCAGACACCCGCTTATTTTCTTTGAAAGAAAAGAAAAAGGGGTGACAGGAAAGTGGTGAAAAGGGGTCACAAAGAGGGTAAGACAGTAGGGAAAGAAGCGTGGGATTTGCAGGAAGGGTGTAGGTAAGGCCCATAGATGCCCATGTCTTTGCAGCAACAGCTGTATATTTCTATGTATTTTGGTGAGACATTTGAAACCTTCCACCTCTGAGAGAGGTGTCAGGACAACATTAATATTTGTTGTACAGCCAATTGTAATTAACAGTTTAGATGTTCAGCGGACATGTCTGCGACATGGACAGCTATGTATGGGGCGTAATTTTTGTGGGACAGAGTGCCCTTTTTTTTTTTTTTTACAGGTGAGAGTGGTATGACAGGTGAAGGAAGTCGGTAAAGCTGGGGAGGTAGGTTGGGTAGGTTAACAGACAAGACAGACAAGACGATACAGGGACGGTGTATGACACACGGGGGTTACACAATTGACGGGACGGAGGTTGGGATGTCTGAGATGCACGAGCCCACAGATGGCAACAGTGGATCTGATATCCCCACCCATAGCCAGTTGCCACTGTTCCTTCACAGCCCAGGACGGGCTGTGCTGGGGCTGTGTAGGCGGGCAACGGCCGGGCCGTTAGCTGTGCCACACGAGCCTCGAGCTGGCGAGGGGTCCAAGAACAGTGTCTTGGATCTCCCTACGCACCACAGACCGGACACCGCTGGAGGGTGAGTGGACGAACCCTCCGCCACACTTGCAGAGGGGGACGGGCCCCATCCCCTGCAGCGCTTCCACCAAGGTGGCACAGGGCCACCGGAGGGGGTCCGCCTGGGCACCAGTGCCAGGTGCAGTCACCAGCTGAGGTGGGAGAGGTGGGTCCGCTGGGACCTGCCTTCCATAGCCGTCTATGTTTGTGAGTAGTTATGTTAGTTTGGGTTAGTGGCATTTTATTCCATTCAGATTAGTTGTAACAGCATGCATTGGTATTCCCATCAAACAAACACCCAGATATGGACACCATTGAACAAGGGGCATATCAATATCACATGCATTATTTGAACAGCAAAACACAGTCAAACGACATGCAGGGTTGATTAATGGCAACAGGCCATCGTATTTGCAGGTATGAACAGGGCACATGCACGAACAGACATGCATATATGTTTGGAACGGACAAATGTCCATGATTAATGAAATGTTCACATACCATTATTTAGTGGATGTTGTTATATGGAATTACAGGGTTGGGTGGGGATAGAAAGTGATGACACATTCATATGTTAAACATTAATTCACATTTATCATAGATACACAATTAAGTTGAGGCTGATGTTTCAAAATAATCTTTATTTGACTGTCATGCTACACCTGTTACACATACATCACTATCCTACTTATTTTGAATTTGATCAGATACATCATCCTGCTACACTTTGATGACAGGACAGGGGACAACTATGGCTGTTTAGTCTGTCAGATAATCATTCATTCTATCTGCAAATTGTTTACTGTTATCACCATATACAGATTTTGAGCTAGACATTCAGATTCAGACACACTGAAATCAGTTTGGGATGTTAATTTGTACTTCCCACATGCATTTAGTTCTGTTAAAACACACTGAGGCTTATATATTCAGGGGTTATTACTACTTTATTTATTCATACATGAGCATTTCTGTCACTCTCATACATTCTGCAACTTCACAGTTCAGGTTGGTACTTCTAGGCTTTGTTCACATATTAGACCTGTGGTGATTCAAACACTTTCCAACAGCCTCACTTCTGTCATGATTCAGCATTTCAACAGGGATATATCTGACATGTGACTACCTCAGATTCTGAAGCTGTACTCTTGAGACTATACTGCAGGTTACAGTATATTTAATTAATGATGGGACATCTGTATTACAGCACTGTTTAATCCTATCAATTATATTTCCAGTTACACTTGCATACTGATGAACTTGTTGCAGCCATACCTGCAGACGCTCAATTCCTGCTTGCACATTATATTACTTTTAATCAATACACTGCACTGTTCTGATACATGGTACATAATAATATTTATTTACAAGTACTGGGTGGGGTTACTAACCTGCATGGTGGCGCAGCCGCACCAGCCTTCTGACGCGCATCTCGACATTCGCAGAGCGGACACCTGCAGCTGTAATACAAAGGGAATAATATTGACTACACATCTCCATGGTATCAGCTGGTTGAAATCCTTACATACATGGGTAAAATGTGACTTACTCAGTAGTGGGCGCTGGGCATTTGCCGGGCCTCCTGGATCCAACGGTTCAATTGGTCCTGCTTATGCCTCTTCAGGTCCGCATGGTGGTGACGGACCTGCTCACCAGTGCGTGGAATGCCAGTAGCACTGGTCAGCTCACGAGCCAACTGGTCCCACGCCTCAGCCCTATATACTCCCCATGAGACCTGGCCCTGCATGAGTTGGGCCTCGTGATTATGGACAAGGAGCCAGACCATGTATCTGGACTCCTCAACGCCCCAACGCTGTGCTCGAAAGCAACGCCCCTCACCTACTCCACTCATGCTGACTGCAAGTCTGTTCTACAATCAGTTATGCTGTGTATTCCCGCCTATGGGGCTTATATATGCCGCTTTTCCCGCACATTTCTCTGATTGGCCGCTTTGGAATTGTATCTACTTCACTGAAAATGCTTTCTCATGCTCCATTCTGGGTTTTATCCCATATATATGCTATTTCTGCTTTTCTAGGTATTGCTGTCATGGCTTGGTGGTTTAGTTCCTTGACTCTAGTGCATGGTATCCTGTGTTCGAATCTGGCAACTGCTTTTTGCTTTTCCTGACAGAAATGAGTTGAAGACCTGTCAATCAAACATGCCAAAAGCACTTTTAAGCACTTTAAACCTGTTCTGCGCCGCTTGCGCAGAGGTAACGCATGCGCACTGGCAGTTAGCTTGTGGGAGCGGCGCGCAAACGGTGTGCGCTGGGATAAATCTTAATTGGCTAGTGACACACATGTTCAGCTAATTGCACACAGTTTCAGCCTGTTTATCCGCTGCTTGGCAACGGGCACGCAGTTTGCAGCTTTTAAACACTACTGCTACGGGCACTCTGTCTCACGGCAGCTTAGCTATCAGTACATTTCTGACTATTTTTATTCTTATGTTACTTCAAAATATATGCTCTGTTTCATTCCATTTTACAAAAGGGAATACATTTACATTTGTACAATACTGTCTGGGGCTTTTTAGTGCTTATTTACAAAAATAAAAAAAGGGTTGTTGTCGGGGCTCGAACCCTGCCTGCCTACTCATAGGGCGGTTACTCTACCACTAAGCTATTATTTCTTGGCTTACTTTGCATATTTAGTTCTTATATCCTTTTCCCCTGACTGCTAACTGTGATTGCGCTTAGTAGCACACCCGCACACAGTAGCAAACATTTACGGGTTTAACAAAAAAAAAAAGGTTTTCATTTACTTTTATGACATCTCTTCACTTTATACACTGATGGCCAGTCGGGGCATGTGTTGTATAGTGTGTTTATTCACATTTTCATGGCCTTTCTCGTGGCTGTTTACTTTCAGCCATTCTAGTTTTCCGGGCGTGTCCACTTGCAGAGCTTAGCCTACAGACACGCTTCTACTCTCTTACACGGACCGTGTAAGAGTTACTGGTGTGATTCAGCATGCCTCATGCACCTCATGCATATGCATGACATGCTGACATCACACAGTTTAACTGCAGCCTCCGTGTAAGAGTTATAACTCTTACACGGAGGCTTCCTGAATCTGGCCCAGAGATTCCTGCAAAGGAATCTCCCACAGATTCACCTAGTTGACAAGTGCACACAAGTTAGATAGACTGGTCTGTACACACAGATATCATGCAAGCAGGGATCAGTCCAAATGTAATATGTTGTATGTTGCAGGTGATGCCGGATATGACCAAGAATACTTCTCAACTGTACAGATTTTCGCAGAATGTCCAGATTTTTGCCTCAAATATTTGTTCTGTTCCTCATAAAATCTATGGTTTTCTGGAAAATCATGGAGGACTGAAGTCACTAAATAATGACAAAGATTTGAGTTTCAGACTTAATATCCTTCAGAAAATGCATGCTAACACAAATCCTGTTATTCTAGCAGATTTCTGAAGTTTATAAGGTCAATATTTAAAGTCTGCCTCTATTTTGGGCCTTTGTCCCTGCCATTATTTTATGCTTTGTCCAGATTTTTTGCGTTAAGAGGTATGCCAAGAGCCCTCCAGTCCACAGCCCAAATATCATGAAGAAAATGAGCTGTAATATAGCACATGCTGAAACCATGGGTGGGTCATGGCACTGGCTGCTGGGCTGCAGCCCCCCCCCCCAATAAAAGCAAAACAAATAAAAAAATAGTTTCAAAGAAAACTTCAGAAAGCTATTATTTTAACTTTAAAGTAATAGCTTATCGTATGCTGTTCCTAGTGCTCGGAATGCCACAAATGCATGGAGAGACGCTACAGATAATTAAAAAAAAAAAAAGGAAACTCAGTTTAATTAGCTTGCAGAGCTGTTTTGAAAACATCCCAGCATTAAGCTTTTTTTCATCTTGCAAGTTGAGAATGTCAGAAACTTCACTCAACAAGGATCTCACTGAGCTACTGTTTGAAGGAATGAAGAGCCCTTCCTATTGGCTCAGGCTGCCTCAGGTGACTGAGACAGCCTGAGACTGAAAAATGAAAAAAGCCAAGAATGAAATTAGGGCTGCAGGAATATATTTTTTTTTCTTTTTTTTCTATGCACGCTGCCTGCTTTTTAATTGTCCTTGATTTTGAAGACTGTATTTGATTTTTTTGCCACTTATTTAGACAGTTTAGTCAATGGTGGGATGTGTTGCCCAACCTCCACTTTCTCCTGTATCTGCCATTCCCTTACATTTTTGCTTATTTAACCTCATTATGGATCTGGATTTTCCCGCACCTTTTTTAGATGATGGGTTATGTGGCGGATATTTATTATATACAAAATCATTTTTATTTTTAAAATATGGAATTATCCTGCATCCTTTGTCATGCTTTGCGAACATGTCTAAGTATAAATAGGGGTATGGCTGAGCTCTGCAGTTTAGTAATACAATGCAGATTGTTTCTTCTTCTCTTTATCTGTGTAGTATTTATCACTTCCAAATAATATTCAGCCATGATATGTGAGAATATCGTGTTTGGTCCATTTCTTTGTAGTAACCATAAAGCATTTGATCCAAGTTGTTGTTTTTCCCACTTTCAGTAAAACCAGTCCTGAAAGATCAGTCATGGTATAGTGGAAATGGAGACCCCCATTGAGTTGGGGTTTGTTGTATCCTGAAGTATACTGATGAATCATTAAAGACTGGTGAAGGTGACGTGATTATGTGCTGAACAGCAGCGTTTTTTCACTTAATTCTTTTGTCCATGCTCATGTTTGGGTAAATCCATTTCAAGCAGCTTTGCTAGTTTTTGTTAATGTGTATCATTTATTCTTTAAAGGTCTACATGCCCAGTTTAGCTGTACATAGACTTGTTTGCTGCAGTTTATTTTTTTCTGTTGAAATTCAGTTTCTATAAAATGGATGGAGTATAATAAACAAGCAGATGCATTGCATTACATCACATTTCTAAGAATTTTCTTCATTCATCTGTACTGAGATTTTTTTGTCAAACTTGTAACTCAGTTGGATGTGTCATAAAAAGAAACTGTGTGTGTAGTGGTGGATGGTACAATAAACCATAGGACCATAGGAAGTTACTAGGCTATTGGCCCTGAGGCCCTTACAAGCCTAGCCAAGAATTTAGCCCATGTTCCAACAAGTCAGCACCCTATGCCACTGTCCAGCAGGGACACAGGTGGAATCCCAGGGGTGTATTTTTTGTTCCCCAGCCAGTTATCCAAGTTGGGCTTAAAAAGGGTTAATAAGGTACTGTGCTTTACGTGGAGAGGGAGTGTATTCCACAAAAGGGAGAGTCTCTGGGACACAAATCTGTCCCGCCAACAAGTTCTATTGATGTCACAGACCAGGTTGAGGTCGCGCGCGCACGTTACTCAAGTGGAGCTTGACTTGTGGATATGCAGCAGTCCTATCAGGGCGGGGTCTGAGATTGCTTTGTATGCCAGACAGAGGTCACATCTAGGGAGTCTGTAGGAGGCTACAGTCTGCAACCAAGACTCTTTTCTCTGTCATTGATAATGCTCTTTCACTGTGTATGTATTTATTATGGTGCTATCGACCCATAAAAATGCAGTGACCTTTTTTCTGTTATTCCCGTTGCTTTAATGTTCTAGATTTTGTTGGCTTGGAGGGTTTAGAAGTCAAGGGCTACAACCATTATTATTAGCTTTGCCCTTGATTCTTCAGCTAACAGATTGAGAGGTATGTGGGGAGGGATGTTCATAGGATCATAAGAGGTTATTAGGCTATCGATCCAGAGGTCATTTTAAGCCATTGCCGTTTCATCCCAATGTAATACCATAGAAATCCTAGTCAATACCCAAGATTGCATTTAGTGATGAATGCCCATATCCAGGAGGGCTGTTGGCTCTATCTCTGATAAAAATTTATGGTGTCTCATCCACTCATCCAGGTTTGTCTTAAACAATTTCATAGAGGTGCTCTGTTTCACATGAATTGGTAATCTGTTCCAAAGATGTGGCATTTGCTGGGAGATACATCTGTCCCACCAACATGTCTTATTTAAGTCACAGGCCATATTTAGGTCCCTAGAATGGGTAGCTTACTCCCATTTGATTTACGGATGTGCAGCAAAGTCATTGGGTTTAGGTCAGAGATTGCTCTGTAAGCCAGGCATAAGTCTGCCCTAAGAAGTCTATATGATATGGAGCATAGCTACAGGGACTTTAGTAAGTTTGTGTAAGACTCATGCTGGAGCCCCTCGATCTTCTTTGTTAGAAACCTCTGGAGGTCTTTCTAATTGCTGTAGGTGCTTAGTATGGTACCTGCCAAACAGGGTGTTGTACTCGATTATGGGCCAGATAAGTGCCGAGTATAGAGAGGCTATCACTTCTTTTGCTTTTGAGGCAATGTCTTTAATAATCAAATATGCTATGTAGAAAGCTTTCCTTACTACAGTAGACACATGGTGGTCAAATTTAAGGTCACAGTCAACATGTGATTCTAGGTCCCTTACCACTTCAGGGGTACTTAGGACATTGTTGTTGATTTGATAGTGTGAGAGGACATTGTTTGTGCTAAAGGGAATGATGATACATTTTTGTGCTTTCAGTTTGAGACCATGATTAATACACCAGTTGTTGGTCTACATGAGACCATCCTGGAGTATACTGAAATAATTTGGGGATTCAGTGATTGTACCTAGTTTATAGTCATCTGCAAGCTTGGTCAGCCACAACCCCTTAGTTTTGACCTGAACTTTTGAGAAGTATATACCAAACAGTAGGGGGCCCAGCACTGAACCCTGTGGCACCCCACTGGTAACAGGTCTACTGGTTGATGTGGAGTCACCCACTTTGACAGTGCGTATCTAGTTTGTGCGCCAGTTGGCAACCCATCTTACAACAAAGGGGATTACATTCAGTTTACTAAGTTTGTTGGTAATGCCTGAATGTGGCATTGTTTCAAAAGCCTTTTCCAGGTCAAGGTATGCTGTGTGCACATATTTTCCCTCATCAATGGCCTTGTTCACATTTTCAAAGAAATCCATCAGATTTGACAGGCAGGATCTGCCCTTCACGAAGCTGAATTGGGTAGGATTCAGAGTTTGGAGGTCGTCTATGTCTTTATTTATGAGGTCCATAATAATACGTTCCATGGCCTTACAGATGAGACTGGTCAGGCTTATGGGTCTGTAATTCCTTGGGTCTGTTGCTAGGCTGTCTTTGTTGAGGGGAATAACTGTAGCTAATCTCCATTCCGCAGGAATAAACCATGTGGTTAGACTACGATTGAAAAAGATACTTAGTGGTGATGCTAGTTCATGTTTTAGCCTGTTTAAAAGACACGAGGCTGTGTTTTTTGCCTTGGACAAGGCTTTGAGGACCTGCTCTTCAGATATGTAGGATGGGGGTTGGGGGGAAGGTTTGTTGTATGCTAGGAGGGGATAATGAAGTGAAATGTTCACAAAACCTATCCACTACCAGGTTGCCATCTCTGTGGGGTCAGTGTGTGTGATATCATTGACCACTAGTTCTGCACATGCTTGGGTCCTACCTTTTAGGTTATGTACATAGTTGTAAAAGGCCTTATGGGTATCCTTGGCTGTACTTACTACGTTTCTCTCAAAAGAGCCCTTGGAGGATTTGACAAGTTGTCTTATTTGCCTCTTGAAGCTAAGGAGGGTGCTTTTCCATTATTGGGGCTTTGCCTTTGTTTTCTTGGACAGCAACTTTTTGTGTTTATTGTAAAGTTTGTTGATGCTGGATGTCCACCATGGCAGCTTGTTTTTACTTGGGGCTCTGGCTTTGATTCTTTTTTGTATGGCCAAGTTTATACACTTATGCAAGTGATTTTACAGGGCTTTAGTGTAAGCTTCGGCGTAGTTACCACATTCAGCTTGGGAAGGGGCTTGGAATGCATTTATACATTCAGCTAGGAGGATATAGTTTGCCTTGGAGTGTTTTAGTCTGATTTTACCCTTTCTGAGTTCTGGTGTTGGTGCCAGCTCGAATGTGACTGATTTGTGGTCAGTTTTAACTAATGAGGGTCTGACAGTTGCGGCAGTGCATCTGTTTGACACATTGGTGAAGACCAGATTCAGAATGTGAGTTTCCCTTGTCAGACTATGGAAATTTGTTCCAGGGAATTTGAATTGACAAAGTCAAGGAACTTTAGCGCTAGCGAGTTAGGGCTAATGTAGGTTTCCCAGTTGATGATGGGCTAATTGAAATCTCCTATAAGCAGTGTGTTCGGTAAAATTTGGATTGTCTCCAGTTTTGTCAGGTAGACTTTGTGGGCATCGTGAGTCATGGGAGGGGATCTGTAACCGGCTATGAATTCAATGGGGGTCTTACCCACTGTAACCTGGACCTGGAGTAACTCCATGGAGTTCTCCAGTCTAACTAGATGTGAGGTGAATTTATCACTAATATAGATTGAAATACCACCTCCTTTGGTTTTCACACATTCATTTTGTGGTCTAAAGGTATGGAAGGCATTGTAGCCTTGCAAGGCTAGGGTACTCTCTGAGACCTTGAACCAGGTTTCTGTGACTGCACAGACATCTACATCTTCTAGTAATAGAAGTGCTTCCAGGGAGTGCAGTTTTTGGTTTAAGCTCCAAGCATTTAGCAGCATTGACCCTTATTTTGTTCTGATTGGTTAATTTCACATCTGTAATGTTGTTTTTGAGATTTGCCTAAAAGGCACTATAGGGGAGGCAAGGGCTTTGCCAGTAGCCGAATGCCTAGAGGTGCCAGGTGCAAACCATCTCTGGAAAAGCAGAGAAGTTTTTCGACCATGGCTACCCAGGCTGACAGGAAATGGGTCCCCTTTGAATGACGTCAGAAACTGAACCAATTATTCAAATCAATAATTTTTTGTTTATACTGTGGCATCATTCTAGGTGAGGGTAGTATGCTGCTCAAGGCTAGGGACATAACTGCCTGGGACACGTACTCAGATAGTTCAACCATGTCTATCTTCATATAGTCCAATGAGGTAAGTCTCATTCACACCAACATGAACTATGGCAG
Source organism: Protopterus annectens (assembly GCF_019279795.1). NCBI lineage: Eukaryota > Metazoa > Chordata > Ceratodontiformes > Protopteridae > Protopterus > Protopterus annectens. Next base: position 1,055,945,601 of record NC_056725.1, on the reverse strand, counting down.
AGTCATAATGGTACTTTTTGCTGAGAGACCTGAGTGCATGTGTGATCTGACGAATCTTGGCACTGGACAGACAGCTAACCGTGACTTTCTCCTTGTCCAACCTGGTGAGTGGGACATCCATGTGTCTCACTATTGAGTCTGCAATGACAAGAAAATGTGAATTTTGAGTGTTACGCCTTACTGGGTTGGTGGGTGAGACACTGGTGTTGCTATGTGTCATGGATGCTGTGGGAAATGTGTTAGTTGTAACAATCTTGTGTTTTGGAGGTTTCTGGTGTTTCAGTAAGTTTTCGAGAGAACCTCTGCGTATGTGAATTTATGTGTTTGATGTGTACTATGTGTATGAGTCGTGGTATGTGTATGAGTAGTTGTACTATGAGCATATGTAGTGGTGAGTGAGTTGGCATCCTTCTCCATGTTACCGTTTTGAGTGAAAGAGAGCATAGATTCTAGATTCTTGCTGTAAATACATCTCTCATACTCTGTACTAGAGTGTGTTATTAGCAGAGGGTTGTCTGTGTACATGAGGAAATTGCTATACTGCCTCAAGAGACTCAAGTCAACAAGGTTGGCAGGAGAAACAAGGGTAGTCCAACTGTCCATGATGCTAGGTTGAAGACTGTAGTCACTAGGGGTGGCTATTCAGAATCAGTCATGGAGGAGCTCAGTGGATGAATATTTCTGCCTGGGTTTTAGGGAACTTTTTTTAATTTAACTGTCTGGCTTTGGCACACACCTGCACGGCATAGGGCAGTGCTGTGTGATGCACAAACAAGCAGATATGTTGTAGTGGCTTTTGTACTTAATTATGGCAACAGTGACTTGGGAGGATACATTTCTGTGTGGCAGTTATTTATGTATCCATTTATCTGGCACAATCAAACATCTGAAGTTAACAGTTGCACTCATTCAAGTGATTACGTGTGTGTGTAAATTATTGTGGTCAGGTATTATATTTACTTTATTGCATTCTGATATCTGAAGTGTATACAGTCAATAACTTTGGCTTTAATTACTGGGTACGTGGTTTGTCTGTAGATGAAAGTGATTGACACTTGTCATTTGTACAAGTTAAGCCGTCATTGTTTTGGCTTTGTACAAGTATTGTGCTTTTGTACAAAGCCAGCTGGAATACTGTACTGCATCTCAGGTGTGCACAATCAATAAAGTAACTGTAGATGAGTATGGGGATCATCTGCATGTATGGTGGGGAGGGGGTGCTGTGTATCTAGACATAGCAAGATGTCCATATTTATTTCACTTCCCATCACAGTATAATATCAGCACCATACTCAGTAAGTGGCTATATCATGTCATTGTCTGGGTAGGATGTGTGTGATTGCAACTGATCATTGGCAGAGTATCTTGAGTAGTGTTGCCATTCAAGGAAAATCATTTGTTTTTTTGGTTGAGTTTTTGCTGACATTATATCTGTGTGGAGTCTGATTGTACTCCAGTTATTTTTGTGGGTTATACCATGTGTTCTGCGCCGCCCCCCCACACACGCACACACACACTCAGCTTATAATAAATGCCATGCCTCTAGCAATTTGTGCTTTTACTTTCATCCCATATAGCACAATTCTAAAACTTGCACAAGAGGGATACACATTCTGTAACTATTTTTATGTAGAGGTAGGAAAGTAGCCATGATTCCCTGATAGCGTTTTTATATTCATGCAAATATTTTGGTTTTCTCAGTTTATTGGAGAACTACTATTTTGTTAGCTTTAAATATTAGGTTTTACACACAACATATTTTTTTCTTGAAAGATAAAAAATAAGTATAAATTTCTTTCCTTTCTCATTTTTTGTTCAGATCATCATTAGATCAAAACATTATAAAAAAGCTCAAAGATATACCTAACAGCATCTAGGACATTATGACTTCTTGTGGTATAACAGCCCCCAGACCCCATCTTAATGCAGTTAACTTACTACAGTGGAGTCTTAGCCAGTTAAAATGTTTTAAAGTATGGGGGGAGGGAGCTAAACAGTATGTCAACGTGTGAAAAAACAAGAAACAAGTAATCTATCTAGATGGTGTGGGGCCAGGATGAGCGGAAGGCAAGGAAGGGACACTGGACACTAGAGGATGCAGGGTGGAGTAGGACTTGTTTGTGACAGGGGAGGCATGCAGTTCTTTTTCTAGGGTTCCAATTCACCTGATGCTGGCCTTATTGATTGCAATTAGACATCTAAGGTTTAGATCCTCAGTAAAGTGGCAGAAATGAATGAGTATATACTGAAGCAGTCTGTAGATGAAAATGAATAACCCTCATCTATTTGATCACAGATAATGATCATTGACTTGCTATAATGGAGTCCCACCCAATATGTTGCTTCTCTTGCTTTGAAGTCACCAGTCACCACTCATTGTAATATAGTGAAGAAGGTGTCTGCCTTCCTCAGTTATGCTTCTGTTACCTAAATGTGTCAAGAGGGGCAATATAATGCAGTCCCTGAAATCTGCAGCAAGATTTTATATTGTGTTTACAAAGCTGCACAACGTGGCACTGAGCAGGCAGTTGGAGCAGGAAGTTAATATTTTGGGAGCACCTTCAATACAAGTTGTTCCAGCAGCAGAAGGACAGGGTGGAGAGTAAGGTGAAGAAGAGACAGTGACAGCAGTACCAGGGATGAGTCAGAGGGCACAGTACACAGCAACACTGGCAAAGAGACAATGCATGTCTCATAACTACTTACCATAACACAGACTATGCAAAGTAAAGTGTATTATCAAGGCTATCAGGGCAGTATATGGACTTGCTGCATTGTGCATACGTCATAACCATATCCATACAAGATAGGGTGCAGGCATAGCAAAGTCACCATCACTTGCACAGGTGGTTGGCAGGACACAATGACAAGTGACTGCACTACTATGAGATGGTGTGGGGTCATGGAGGGTGAATGTGGTAGCCATCTATTCTGAGAGGTTATGGGAAGCTAGGGATCACATCCTCCAGTGGTATAGTCAAGCTCCCATCATAATGCCATTGGCATAGTGCACAGTGCTGGTTTGTAGTGCTAGGACTTAATGTGACAGGGAAGGGGTAGAATTATGGGGCCCATGCCTAGCACTGCCATCACCATCACATCAGGTAGACCCCAGTGGGGAGGGAAGTCACAATGGTGACTGACCTTTTCCTGAGTCCAGCCTAGGCAACATGGTATCAGGAGTGGGATACCCGCCTTGTCCCTTATCCTGTTTTTTCCCTTCATTGTGTGTCACCTTCCTGTGCTGTATGTATGCTAGTTCTTCCCTTGTCAGTACCCCATTTATGTCAGCTCCTCCCCATCTGGTCTTTGTCTGTGTTTTATGGTTGTTTGCTTGTGTGACCCTGCTTTCATATTCTATCCTCTTCTGTCCCACTTTTCTCTTACATACTTCCCCATCTACCCAGCTTAAAAAAAACAAAAATGAGTGTCAGTCCCTCAAAAAAGTATAATCTTCCTCTCCCTCCCTGCTCCCACCCTTACCTTCTCTGTGTCCTTAGCTATTTTCCTGTGTTTGCTATACTTCTACTCCTGCTTTCCCATGCACCCATTCCCTCCCCACATAAAGCAATAAAGTGATATATAATCATTAGTGGGAGACACTTACTGGGGTTTCCAGCCATTCTTGTGGTGCCACAGTGTAGTGCATGCGGACACATAGGTACATGCATGCTACATGTAGGCTATTTGTCTTTCAGTCATTCTAGGCACAGTTTTGGAAATCACTCTCGCACCACCAAACCTGCTAGTTAATTGCTAATTGCCTACATTCTGTATTACACACCTTAGCATCTTGGCAGTAGTAGCCTTTGTGTAATTGTGAAAGACATGTTTTTGAATCAAAGCCGGAGGGTCTTCACCCCAAAACACATCTCTACAAAAACAACACTATTCACTATTGTCTTGGCCAATAACAACATGATAGAGCAGGTAAACCACACAAAATTACTAGATGTCATCATAGATTGCCAGTTGACATTTGATCACCACATATCAAACATGGTTAAAAAACTCACCAAAAACTAGATACATTAAAAAGTAAAACCCTAGCTCACTGACATAGCCAGAAGATGTATAGCCTCTACTTTCTTACTGTCATCTCTCCTGTATGCTGTCCCAATCTTCTCTAAACTTCAAGTCTTACAACTGTCCAAACTTGAGCAAAGTTATAATAAAATAGCTAAATTTGAAATAAACCGTGACAATAGAGCACATCACTGCCTAGCCCATAGAGAATTAAACTGGTTAGAACTAACACATCACCAAGCTCTTTCTCAGCTAACTATAATACACATTGCCCAGCCCTTAACAACTTAATGCAACGCTACTTCCCCAATGGAATTTTACATTCTAGACAAAAAAAAAAAAATCACCAATCACAATGACGAAATCATCTAATACTGCAGGTGACCTTCTATATTCAAATAGTCTAGGTAAACTATGGAACCACATTCCACTACCAATCAAATCCATTCAGAATGCAAACTTATTTAAAGCACAACTGAAACTTCACCTATCAAATCAATGGATCAGCTTCCGTACATCTCCAGGGATAAATGCCACTGTTATCTTCAGTTTGCCATATCATTAATCCATTTCTTTTCATTTAGAATCTTATACCCCACAACCAGTCTTCACCAGTACAACAATAGTTTTACTAGCATCTCCCAGCTATATACATTATTTTGTGACACTGCTCACTCCCAACTCTGTACTTCTAATATAAACCTTATGATAACAATATACATAATTGTCTCTGAACCCACTTTATACCCTACTTCTTAACTACTATATTAACATTATCTGTTTTATCTAGTTCCTTCCCTCACTTCCATTTCTTTGAATTTATAAGTGCTAATCACATGATCTATTATCTGTCTGACAAACCCACTAATACACCTCTTGAAATACTCAGTGCTCAACATCTGCTAATGCATAACTGTCTTGTACTGTAACAATTGTCTCTACATTCATATGAATGTAATCTAATTAGCAAATATAATTTGAATATATATTATCTGTTCATGTATATTACTGAATGTCTGTTTAAAATATTTGTGATATGTTGGAACTTTGGATTACACCCAGTTGGACAAACACAGTAAATAAAAGCAAAATAAATAAAATTAAATAAAACTTCACATGTATCTATGCTTATTTTATTAGACCTTGCTAAAAATGTTATTTATAACCTACTATATATATATATATATATATATATATATATATATATATATATATATATATATATATATATATATATATATATATATATATATATATGGTTCTACCTGACATAATCGACACGCCAGAAGACCGACAACGCAATCACCGAAACCACATAACCGACAGTGCAAAAACACGAAACCCCACATGCCCGACAACTAAATAACCGACGGTACACAAACACGAAACCTCATACACTGCACACACGACAATCACAACAATCAACAAACAAAACACATTCCCTGTCCAAAAACCACACACACAACACAAGCACACCAAACTCCCTACAAACCCACACTAAACCTCATATACACAACTATCTACAACCCTAACCCAAACCCTAACCCTAAGGTTCGTCACTATCGCATACTCAGCTAACCCATGCCCTAACCCTAACTCACTTAACCCGCCCCTAACCCAAACACAATCACTACCGCACACTTACCTGACCCGCTCCGTAACCCTAACTCACTTAACCCGCCCCTAACCCAAACACAATCACTACCACACACTTACCTGACCCGCTCCCTAACCCTAACTCACTTAACCCGCCCCTAACCCAAACACAATCACTACTGCACACTTACCTGACCCGCTCCCTAACCCTAACTCACTTAACCCGCCCCTAACCCAAACACAATCACTACCACACACTTACCTGACCCGCGCACTGACCCTAACTCACTTAACCCGCCCCTATCCCCACACACCGTCAATATCCACACTTACCTTACTCGCACCCAAACGTCCGTCACTACCGCATACTTACACAGCCTTTTGCCATGTCGGCATCCTCGGCGTCGGTGTTTTCATCTGTCGCGTCGGTCTTCTGACTTGTCGATCTTCTGGGCCTCGCAATTCGCTTGTCGGTCTTCTGGCATTTTGACTAACTCAGGTAGACCCATATCTATATATATATATATATATATATATATATATATATATATATATATATATATATATATATATATATCCACTACATGGGAAGATTTCTTTTGATTTTATTGCAAATAATTTTTCCTTTTCTTTGGTTTGCACTTTCCTTTCACCCATTTTCTCTAAAAAAATCTTAATCTTTTTGTTCCTCCTGTAAGTTCTGAACACTGCCATACTATCTTAACCAGGGTTTCATTCCCTGCAATAAAATTCCAGCTTTTACTACTAATTTCCTTTATGTCATAACTATCAACAGAATAGGGAATACTGCAGTCTATTTTCTTTTCACCACCATTATCTCTGGTATTCGCCATAATATCAATAACTCTTGTTATAGGGTCATACTTATTTGATATTTTTTTCATTCATAACTGTCTCTATAATAATTATAATTATATTTTCTGGGTAATCCTTTCAAGGGGAAAAAAAAGTCTTTTAACTCATACAGTTTTTATTTAAAAATTGTATCATCTCAAGTGAGCTTTAGAACTTCACAATCTGTCCATTAACAAAATTATACTTCATATGCTTTTAAACATAGCTTTCCAGCAATCGGACAAATACAGAAGTAATCAGGAACATTTTTAAAATATTAGTACTGTTAGCATGACATTAACAGAATAAGAGAATGTGAATTAATACGCACTTTCTGAAGCAAAAGAAATAGATAACTGTAGTTATTGTCATTATTTATTAAGTGTAATTCACCACCTGTTCTCTAAAAGTCACCAGTTTTACAAGGAATTAAGAGAGACAGAGCTAAAATTTGAATCAAAATTAGGGATATCTGTGAAAATCAAAGACAGTTGAGAGATATACTATTAAAACTTAAAATTAAGCTTAGATAACAGTTCCCACTCATTTCTTTCCTGTAAATTCTCGTTGATAAATTTCTGATTTGTAGATCTCTATAATGTGTAACATCAAAAAATGTTCAGTGTTGTAAAAACCTCCAGAAGAGGAATAAAAATGGAATGGTCTCACTTGAATAGTTGATCAGAATAACTGATAGATATAAACAAGTAAAAATCACCACATTCTGGAAGCAAACAACCAAGTTTTATTTACACAAGAGTTTTTTTTTTTTTTTCTGAAAGCAGCCTGGGCCATTGTCCTGGTTCTTCAGATTGACACACAGCAAAATAAATCTTCAGAAGAAGCCATTTTGCAGAGCTTTATGGGTAAAGGAGGAGGGACATGTAGCCTGGGAAATTTTAGGATGCTGAACTGCCTAATTCCTGACAGTATTAGAGCATTAGTTCTACTGCTGATGGGGATGCACTTCTTTACATAGCCAGCCTTAGACATAGGCCAACTAGGCTGCTGCGTAGGACACCGCTGTAGCAGGGGTGCTTTTCCAGTATTTATTTGGTGTAGGTAGACCAGGATGGGGGCACTGGCTGGCGTGGTGGGGGATGTCATGGAGCTGTTTTGCCTAGGGCACCAGTTGACTGAAGGTTGCTCCTGTTTCTTTATACCAGATGTTATCCAGGATAATGTTCTTGCTTTAGATTTTCTTCGCCCAAAAGGTATTACATTGCTGAGTATGTTCATGAAACTACAATTAGTATTAAAGCATTCTTTTGCACCATCCAGTCTAAGATATTTCTGGGAATCCAGTCACAGGTACTGATGGAGGATGTTTAACCAGTGATTTGGTATTTTTTAGTATTCGTGGACATAGTAAAATGCTGCTTATTTTATTAAAAGGTATTTTGAGATGAGACTGTAAAGAACAGATGCTTATCTCTTAAGCAGTCAGTCTGATGCATGCCCTTATTATGTTGCTAGCAATGAAAGATAAGAACAAGTGTGGCAGGGATAGCCATCCAGAGTTGTGAATATTGGCTCTAGATAATAGTCACTATTGATGTGATGCTCTGACACCATGTGCAAAAATGGGGAAAAGGGGCTGTATATGTGGCTGAATGGAATGAATGGTAATACCAGTCATGTGTAGTTTCTGTCAGACATCTTGTCTAGCCTCATAATTGCACTGATGAGCTGGATTAAGTCTTACAGATGCACAGAGGGGTGAAAATAAGTGTGGCTTACTAATGTCCAGCTGATCTTATAATAAAACAGTAACCACTTCCTGTTTCACATTTTTGTCAGCCAGAAAAGACTGTCTTCAGCAGTGGTTTTCACAGAGCCAGGTGTAAATGTGGCATAACTTACTGAATTTAAATATATTACATTTTGTTGTGGATATCAGAATTGCTTTTCCATAGTAGAGGGAGGCTAAAATAAGTAATGAATGCTGGAGATAAAACTGATATCTAAAATAGCAACTCCTGCAGTTCCATTGTGGCATCTGTCTTAAATAATAATAATGCAGCATGGGGTACTTTTGTATCAAGATGTGTAGCTGAAATCAAATTTCAGTTAATTGAATTTTATGTATGTATGTATGTGTCTGTGTGTATGTGTATGTATGTATCTATCTATCTCTCTATCTATGGGTGTGCTGCTGTGTATGTGGAGGAGGGAACATAAAGCTATCAAATCTAGCTTTGTAAAACAGTTATTTTACAGCATAAACTGGGAGTGTTAATGTGGAATATTTTTAGTGTCCATGTGCTACACCGGTATAAGTGATTTTGAGCTTAAAAGGAGGAGGTGTCACTTGGGTTTAGGTGAATATCACTACAGACCAGATGTAATCTGCCCTTACTAGCTGAAGTCATCTCTTTAAGACTGTGAAAGGTATAAAGTTATTAAATGATTTGCCTCTGTATTTTACAGTGCTGCATGCAGTGATTGAAACAGATTTGTATAAGGGTCATCCATGCTGCACTAGAGTGAACCTGAGCCATTTAATCAGAAGGTCACATATTCAATAGTTGTAGGAATATAGTACCTGAACAGGGCTATATTAGTTTTTCTAAGACTAGAGAATACATTGTGATACCAGCAGTCATGCCTAAAGCCATGACCAAAGTCAATAAAGATGCATCCAGTTTAAAGAGTTTGAAAAATCTAGGTAGGAATTGCCATCAAAACACCTGACTGATTGGCACGAGGCAAAAAATAGAGAGGATTGATGGAAAAGTCCGATTAGCTTAAGGAGGGAGAGGAGCTAGGATGTGTCAGAGGGCAGATGGTTTATAACTCTACTCTGTGCTGCAGAGGCCCAGTTCACTCCTAGGAAGAGATGCTTGGCACTTAGCTACATTCCAGGATGCTATGTTATTTTCTCTCACTCTTTCTAAATTCGAAGTGGTGCAGCCTTCTAGGGCCCAGGAGCCTACTCTACCTGTTTGAATATGTCTGGTATGTTGGCTAAGAGAGTATGTGGTAGAACAGGAGGGTTGCCTTATGTCTGCAGGGTAAGTGGAGGCTTACAGGGGATAATAGGGACAATAGTAGAAGCAATTAAGGTTCTGTGAATTGGGTGAGAATACTAAAAACTGTAGTCTGTCAGAGCTGTGTTACCTAGAAGGCTAGAAACTGAATGCTAGGTTAACTCACTTGGCTCTGTGCACTACTACTATTTAAGAATGTTACATGACCCAACATGAAACCTTTTTTTGCATTTTTGTTCACATTCTTTGCTGAGCATCTGTTTTTTAACTATGTTTTAGCTCCACACAGCTGACCCTCAGCTGTCACCAGTTCATCTCTTCATTCACTGGATCTTTCAGATTCATTTTAGCCTCCCCTGGGCTATCCCTAACCTATGTCTGAGGCTAATGAGGAGATTGAGGACCCCGGTGTAGCATCTTACCTCTGCCAGGAAGTGTTTTTTCTATACTTTCCTTCCCTGTCTGTGTACCTTGTAACATTCCCAATAGTAGGTCGAGTAGTGAGCCTCAGTGCTGAACCACCCTTCACTTCTGCAAGGAGCTGATGTCAGAAGGATGCCCCATGTACTCTCAGTAGCACCTTCACAGATGTTCCCCCTGGCCTCTACAAGGAAAATCATACTAGCTAGAATGCCCTGTTCATGCACCCCTCCCTTCCCAATAGGCACACCAATCCTCTCCTGCCAGCACCTCAGGTTCCCAAGCCACTAATCAAACTCTGATTATCTGAGCCATTGTGTGGGCTTTATCACTGGTGTGCACTGGCATAGTTCTGGATATCAGGTTTTTATATGCATTGTTCCTTGGTATGTAAAGTTGAAGTAAATATATCAATACATATCCATTGTTGTATGTCTTATAGATATACATCTGCATTCCTGGGTTTTCTGGAAATTGTTACTGCTGTATCTTTTACCACTAAATCAGATGTATGCCTGCTGAGACTATCCTCATTTATATGGAGTTTTGAGTTATGTTTACCTATCTTTTGTATTTGGTATGTAAAGTGGCCACTTATTATTTACTAATTACAAAAGGACTAGGTCTTACAGTGTAGGGCCGCGGGCGTAAGATTCAGGAACAAAGGTACAAAACTAAAACCGAGTGGAGCATATTCCCTGGGTGGACCGTGAGGGCAGAAAGAAAGAGACTCCAGCCAAATGTCAGATTTGAGCACTTTCGTTCGCGTATTTTTATTTTTACAAAAAATAACTATGAACTTCTTCAGAAATCAAACTATTGGCATCTCACATATTCCCACGGCTGTTGAAGGTTAACCAGTAAGCAGTAATATACTGAAGGTGAAAATTACTTGTAAGCTATGTAGGCTTTGCATTACTGATACCGTTTGCTTTTTCTATTTCAGCTAAACACAGGGACAGTCAGTCACAGCCTTTAGTTGTAGAACTGAAAGACACCAACATCACTGCTTCACATGGCTTACAACGGAGGATTCAACGACCAAAGACTGTAAGTGCCTATATAAACAAGACAAATAAAGCTATTTATGTATGTATTTATAAAACATTGCCATCAGATAATCAAAGGCTGCTTAGTGGAAATAGACAACGGCTACAGATAAGCAGTCCCTCATTCCTTTGCTAGTCATAGCTAAACTGATTATAAATGCAGCCATATAACTATACAGAAAGTAAGGTTTGATTATCCGATACTTTGTATGGGGAGTCTACATGGGCATTCACCAGATACTGTGGTTTCTTCATGCATCCAGAAGACTTGGTATTAGGTGAATGACCCTATGCCATATTACGAAAGACATTCCATACATGTCGGGTTCTGCCCTATATACCCATTGCTTGTTGATATGTGTACCTATATCCCTGCAGCCTGAGGATACTGAATCAAATAAAGCAGGTGTCAGAGAATGAATGAATGAATATATATGCATGTCTAAGTATATACACATACAAGCACACATATATGTATGTGTATACACGTGATTGCATCTATGTATTTGTATATACACAATCCAAAGGGTAAAAAGGTTACACAGACAAACCGTTCAGTAAAAACTGCAAGAAAACTTTATCTTGGCTGGGTTTTTTTGTATTTTTTATCACTCTATCTATATCTATCTATCATCTATATATCTACAGATACCCCCCCCCACACACACACACACACACACACACACACACACACACACACACGCACACACACACATATATATATATATATATATATATATATATATATATATATATATATATATATATATATATATATATATATATGGGGCTCCTGCTACTTAAATATGTCAGCTCCAAGTTCGCACTTTAGTACACTAAGATGAGTTGTGTTGTTTATAGAAAATTAAAAGGGAACATGACTAAGGTTACAACAGGTAGTCATGAAGTATGTAATTGTATGTTTGCCATTTTCTTCTGTGGAGTGTGATCTCGGAGTTGATATATTTAAGTAGCATGGGGTGTGGGGGGTTTGCTTATAGTTGGAGAAGAGTAATATGTTTTGTTATGCCGTTGTGTTGGAATATTGTAAGTATTGGTGTACTCTGTTTTTTCAATATTATGAAATTCAGTATTTTGAACTTTCAGGATTCTGGCTTCAATATTTTGAATTTCAAGATTATGAGCTTTCAAGATTTAGAAGCAGACCCATACAAATACACGCACACACACACACACACACACACACACACACACATATATATATATATATCTATACACACACACACACACACACATATACATATGTATTTATTTAAACACACATATACATGTGTCTGTATCTCTCTATGTTCTCTGTTTGGTACTAAGGCACTTCCTAATATTACTCAAGTAGTCCTGCACAACCCTTACCCACATCCTAGATTCTTGCTGTTATACTTTCTTTTTTTAATGTGTTTTCTGTACTGAGTACAGCATTCTTTGTTGCTCTCCTCCTATTTAAAACATAACTCCTTGAAGTTAATTGAAGCATTCTTCATAAATACAGACACATAGTTAGCTCCAGTATATAAGAATGACTGTTAAATTCTTTGAAATAATCACTATTTAACACCATGCATTTTTAACAGGTTGGGTCTTTTACTTTTCTGCCTCATTCCCACTGCATACAAATAGACCATTCTATTAACTATGGTCTCATCAGTGGCATAGCTAGGGCAGTGCACAAGCCACAAGGTGTTAGGGTCATGATCGGCACAACCTGCAGATGTTGATCATGAGGTAGTGCAGTACTAGAATTCAGAAATGAATGTCAATAGCGTACTTGTGGTCATGACTCAACCACTGGTTCTGCAGAATCTCAACTCTAGGAAGTTATTTGTTACAACTTTGCTGCAAGTGATTTGCTACAGTTTCAGAGCAGAAGAGCATTTTTGGTCCAGTGGTTAAGGAGACATTTTTACTTTTTTTTTTAACATCTCAGCCCTCAGCTTAATGAGTTGAGAGTTGCATCAAATTGGAGAAATCACAGGGCACTAGACAGATAACCTGGTTATGGTTCTGGGTTTCATGATAGCTGTTGCTGAGATTATGCTGTGAGACAGTAGTCACTATTTCCCCAAACCAACCCCACACAACACAAACAAATGCCACTGCCTTATGACTTCATGTGTGAGCATGAGCTGCTTTAATCAGATTGTATAGGCACAAGCAATGAGTATAGCTATATGAATTACTGAATGTTTGTTTTCTGAAAGTGTATATGAGTGGATGCTGATTATTTAGTCAGTTAGCAGGTAAGTGAATTGGACCTGTAGGACTACTTTTCAGTTTTGACCTAGTTACAGAAAGTAAAACAGTAGAAAAGATAAAAGAAACAGCAGCATAGCCATGACAGCAGATGTACAAATACATCCCTTCTGTAACTATTGGATATTTAAACAAGTAGACAGCACTGTGATAATAGTTATATAAGTGGTAACTGAATTACAAAATGACAAACAGCTATCTTGTATATTTTTAGTCAAACCATCAGACTTTGAAAGAGTTAGGCAGTACAACAGATGTGCAGGTAGTAAACCTAAAAACATAAAAAATAGGACATATAATACAATAATATTAACATTCTTGACAGAACCCTTATAGCAACATGTATATAATATTAATAAAGCTCTATAATGAAATACTCATTCAGTGTTCAGTGTAAAGTAGAAACTAAGAGAATTTTTAAAACATCTATGCTGTTTAACCAAGAAAGGCGCATGGTACTAGCTTTTGGGCTGCAGCACCTAAATTAAAAAAAAAGAAACTGTTACATTCAGAAAATCGACCATTATTTTTAAATATAAAATAATAGTTGACTTTCAACATTCTGTTTTATTCTGGGTGTTGGTAACTCCATGCATGCATGGAGTTTTGAGGACATCTGAAACAGAAAAAAAAAAGAATGTGCATGGTCGCCATGTGCGGCAGAAGTGAAACTTCTGTAAGAAAGTATGAAGGAAAGCAAATGGAATTATAAATGAAGGAGTAGAATAGTCGGACTGTGGTAGCTAGAACAATTTCATTAAATGTAATTAAAATTTACATACAACTGGTTGAAATGTACAATACAATATGATGCTCAAAATAGTATACATAATACAAAGAAGCTATTATTAATATAGATTACATACAATGTGGTATAAATAAAATGATGCACAAGGAGAAAAATTATTTACACAGGTTAAAGTTAAAATGTAAAACTCTAATAAAATAATTTCTATTCGGAAGTGTTGATGTGTTCATAATTTAATTCATAATTTAAAAATGATACTATTGGTTTATGATAACTGAAATGTGACACATAAATTATCGATTGTAAGTCATCTAAGTATCTAGCAAATACTGCATCAGTTGTAGTCCCAGATTTTCTGGTTGATACTGCTACATTATTGTTCATTTTCAAATTGAATTTAGAATTTAAAAATTCAATTAGTGGCTGTGCTTCTGGTGAGGCAAAGTTGATGTTGAAATCACCATTCAGAATCATTGGTATTTTATTAAAATGCTAGCCAAGTAGAGCTGCACCCTCGATAGTATAAGCAAACAAAATGTCATGGATGAAGACAATAATTAGAGAAACTATCTGATTTGCTGATACGTATATTGCTGCAATGAGATTGGCTGACCATTTTTCAGAACAGAACGAACTGCACAAATTCCTCCAACTGCTGTGGTATTCACAGTCAAAGATCTGCTCTGGTGTAAGTTCACATTCTTGTCAGCAGTGACAACATTTGCTCTATCACTGGAATTGTGAGAACACAGCAACTCCACCATTTGTTACATTAGGCCATTTGAATTGCACCACATAATCAAAATTAGGGATATCCAATCTTTCTGTTTTTAGTAAACATGTTTCCGAAAGAACCAAGATTTTTGATTTCTGCACAACTTCTTCATTAAGATCTGTGGCATGAGCCCTTAGATTTTGGCAGTTGAATGAAAATACTGATACACCTCTTCTACTACTGATGAAATTTATTAATATGTTGTCAAATATCATTGATTTATTAACTGACAGCCACTGAAACTCATCTTGCAAGCTTCCCATCGATGTTGCTGTCCATTGTCCATGGTAAAATGTGGGATCATTGTTCGATGTTACAATATAGAGTCCATTGATGCTTGTAACTTGCAATAATGTCACATATAGGAGCTGCTGAGAGTAAGTCTTGTACTCATAAACAATCTTGTTAAAGGTGCCTCCTTGAGATTTGTGGATCATAATTGCACAAGTGGATAATATGAGAAGATTATTGCATTTGACGATAATGGTTTTATTCTTACCCAAGGGGATGCTTGACTTTTGTCATGCTATAGGCGCAGCTGTGTGACTGAGATTATTGGCTTCCATATATGCACTGACTTTTCTCCTAGTTTTTTCATCAGCTTTTGGCAAATTGGGGAACTCAAGTCATACACACGTCACCTCCTCAGCATCATCACATTCGACATGAACTAATCTTCCTATAGCTCCATTGGCTAAGTCATCTGAGACATCAATGATGGTTGTTATCACATATGATTTTGCAAAACAAATGTGATCTCTTATGGTAAACCACCAGTTTCAGTAATTGACATTTTGTGAAGATTTTGACATACAAATCTTTCCTTTTCTGCAGTATGACAACCAATATGGATATCTTTTGTCACAGAAATCACTTTATTTTCAGTTGAATTGACAATAGATCGATTATATTCATTGACTGAATTATTTGACAAGAAAAGACATATCCCATGAGGACAGCGACGATTAGCGTTTTCTTTTGAGAAAAAGTATGAGTCAAGTAATTGCAACTTGGCCTCTTGAAATTGCATGCCATTCCCAATCTTTGTCAATAGTCATCAGAATACCTGATATAGATTGTCAAAAGACTTCATCCAGTTTGAAGACTTTAAGGCCATGCCATAATGTAGGACCTACAATCCACTATTTGATCTGATTGTAAATTGGTTTTGCTCAAACTGGCAGCAACTGCCACAAGTTACTGATCAAAATGATGTCCCCTCCACTGAAGTTGGTTTCAAAATTTCCATTTAGTTGCTTCAGCCTTGAATCAATCTGAGATAATAGTGCCACATACTATTTTCGCATACTAATTTTCTCAATTATTAGTACTTGAACATACTTAAAAAGTACCCCATATTGTTGCACAACTTTGATAGATGATGGAAGCATCTTGGAAAGTGATATTTTTAAAGCAGAGTGAAAACTGTTGTGCCATCAGTGGCAACTGCAGCCTTGCCAACTGAAGCACAAGTAATGTAAGCATTACAATATCCATCAGTATTCGTGTATCAATTATAAATTTCCATTATAAATCAAGTGATAAATGTTTTTCCACAACCTGCTCTACCAATCAAGTATACTTGGAGAGGTGAATGATTTTCGGCAAGAAGACTGTAAATGATATGCATCAGGAGTCATTTTTGTTTCTTATTTGCCATCCACATCAGTTCATAAAATCTGTCACTGGGCATAAAATTTTCATGCTTCTTAGCAATAGCACTGAGTTTATTGAGTGTTGCAAGTCTTAGGTCATGATTCTTTTCTGAATTTTCATTATATAACTGCTGAAATGGTTCTGGCTGTACCTGTTGCCTAAGTGTTGTACTCCAGCATCATCATCCAGGATTTCCTCCTCATGGTATAATTGCCTGCAGATTTCCAAAGTCTTTTGAATATTCAAATCTGACTCGAATTCCTTCCAGCATTGTAAAATAAATTCTTCATGTTCATCATAAAGTCCAACAAATTTAATTTCTTGAATAATTTCATTTTCTTCATTCTGAAAGGATAAATGCAGAATCACCATTTCTCATTTGTATTCATTGGATTCTTTACCTATGTTGTACTTTCGATATTTTATTATGTATGGATCCTTTCACTTTAGATACACATTATTTGAATTACATGTATAATTCGAGACAAAGTGTGCAAAAGTTGCAGGTTCAAGATCTTGAAGCCTCTTCTCATATTTATCGAACCAGTTTTATTTCCAAATATCTGCTCACTCCTCCTGTAAATCCATCTGTGCCAGTTTTTCTTTAGTTTTCCAGATCTTCTGCCATTCAACAAGCCATACATTTGGGATGTACACTGTAATAGCAGAGCTGCTGGATATAGGTTTGCACAGTAAGTACCACGTTATAGCCTTCTGTTCATTTAAATTGTGTTAATCATATTGACACTCATTTGTCTAGTGACCTCATCAATGTCAAACTGTGAGTGTTCTCCATTATTTCTCTAATCTGAGATTACAAATTACTGATGCCTCTATTACTTTTGTTGATATATTCCACAACATAAGCAGCACAACAATACTGGTATAAAATGGATGTCAGTATTTGACTGACGAACATTGAGAATGAAAGGATTGAATGCATTATGCCATTTCTCAGAGGGCTGGTATTTCAGAAACACTCTTGGCTGAGTAATTCCAGCTCGATGTATATCCACGTAATGTTCATCTGAAATTACATGATTGTCCTCATAAAATGCGTCCATACCAAGATAATCTTGATTTTCCAAGTTGACTGTGATACTTTATGTTCATCATATTTTGCAAATCCAGGATCCATCTTTGCCGTGGGTGTTAAAATTGTGGTAGACCTGCAAGGCATAAACAGAGCTTTAAACTGACATTTCTGTGCTCTATTTGCAGTTACTTTTTTGTAACACATGAAAGTATGCTTGTGAGTTTGAACTTTAACATTTCCTGAGGATTTCTTCATGGAAATAGAAATGAAATATCGATCAAAATAATTGCATTCTCTCTATGAACACCAACTGCATCTTTTGGAGCATTTTCAAGCCACAACAGAAAGTGTGCATGAGGACTACCATGATGTTGGAATTCAATGCATTTAAAATAATGAACCACATAATACTGTTAAAATGGATTACATTTTTTAGACTGGAGCAGAGTCATCAAAACGTTGATGAGTTATTTGAAATAAACGGCACAAGTGACTGCATCCTTATTCACCAGAGTACTCTTCTGAATGAAATTGAAGTGAGATGCCATTTCCCCTGAAATCTTGGAACCGTTACTCTTCAATTTATATAGTGTTTGAAGCAAACGGACCCAACCAAGTTCATTATGTCAAGAACATGGCAGGCTTTCCCAGTTGTCTTATCATTGTGAATAAATCTCATTTACACTGTGCTCAATACCATCTTGAATTTGCTATGCATCTGAGGAAGGCGAGATGACTTTCTAGACAATGATTAATATATTCTTCTGATTCAGTCTGCTGTCTTGTTATATTCAAATGTTTGCCAATGTCTTTGAAAGTGATAGTAAGAGAATCACATACTCTCGTTCTCAGAATTTTCATTGCCAAATACAAAAGATGGTATAGGATTACTCCACAACAAATGGATCATCTCAGTTCGCTTGTGGCCATCATGTATGGTGTCATACATGCTCCATCTTTGAATACTCTGAATTTACCAAGGTAGATGCTAGGAAAAGAGAGTTTTTTAACATGTTCATCAAACAAAATACTATGTGGTACATTCCTCTCAGCTGGTGCAATTCAAAGGTATTTATCATCATTCCACAGCAACATTTGTTGTGCAGTAAGATTATCTTCGATGGCTGTGTCTTCATTTACTTTATTCCTAGGTATTGCATTGAACTTTGTGTCATTGAAAAAGGACTGATCAATAGTGATGTTGTCAAATCTGTAGAGAGGAGTTCTAATTAAAAACTGTAACCAAGTCTTAATACTGTTTGTTGACCAAGCCCATCAAGTAACTTGATTTGTGAATTCTTTTGCATTTGATGTGAACATTAATGCAATGCTCATCAACATTCCCTGGTAAATGAAGAACCATAATATTTACAGACATGGGAACATTGATGACCTGCCCGAGAATACCATATTGTCTGTGTACTTGTCTCAATCACCTGATTTGTATGAATGGTATACGTGGGTAAATAAGTCTCTCTGACACTAAATCCAATGGAGATAGATTGGCTGTTTTTTTCAATCCATTTGATGTAGAAAAAGTGGGAATTTGATTGAGAGTCAGAGACTGAATGCAACAGTTACATGCCACTGCATTACTTAAATCAATTCCCAGAAATTCTATACACAGCGATTGTTGATATTGAGAAGCAAGTGTTTTACATCATTTTTGAACCACAAGCAGTCACAAATTGCACATGCAAAACCAAACGGATTATCAAAGAATTTCTTGTCAAATTCTCGATGGATGCTCTTATTGGCATTGAAATTTGTATACGGTATACTTGTCTCAGTTGAGGTCTGTTCAGCAGTCATTGATGCATCGTTACTTGTCGATGGGTCAAATGTGTTGTTGAGATTATCGATGGTTGAGGGTTGAGCAGCTGGTAATGCAGAATGTAATGTGATGCCAGATTTCAAAGCCCTTTATCTCGCTCAAAATTCTCTAAGATGCTGCAGTGCACTCTTTGGTGGGCTTTGTTTGCCAGTTTTTGAGCATGCCATCTCTCACAAAATGCACTTACCTGTTCTGTACTGGTTTTCAGCATAATTGTTTAAATTAACATACACACATACAATATCTGTAAATGTAAATGGTAAGAGTGACCACTTCTTTAAAATGGGTACTCACCTTAAAAACCTGCACTAATATTGTTACCTTAAGTGTAATGAAGTGAAGTCAGAGTTCACCACTTTTGATACTGTGCTGTAATTATTCTCTTTCCAAGTCTATGAGTTTGGGTAGAGTCTAGAGTAGGTAACTTGAAGTAGATGAGAAATGTGCCTCTTCCCCATATGAAATGAAATACAATGTCAGTTTGGAGATAACAAAGCACAGTTGCAACACTATCTGTAGGAGAATATTCATTTTGCTAGTGGTGTTAGTGAAATAATTCCACACATTTTGTGTAGCAGTTCCTTAAAATTCATTAATAAAGTTCTGCTCTGCAAGCAAGAAAACAGGCAGAGAATTAACTGATATGTCAAAATGCTGAGTTACCACCATCGATGTAATCTGGAATGCTTTTAAGAAATGTGAGAAATACTTTCCAGCAGTGATCAGCAAATTAACTGTTCCTGACCCAATGAGCACCTAGCGCTGACTTGATGGTTTACATGGGTGGCAGTGGTCACTGACAACTGCTGTGGACACAATGTTTGAAGTATAATTTACAATGAAAAAGGAACCAAGATTCAACAAACCTAGACAAAGGACGTGGGAAGGGTGTATAAACAGAAGCTGGTAGATAATAAGTTTGTAAAAAGAATGGTAAGGAGCTGAGGGTTCAAGTCTCAGTGCTGAACTTGGTTGCATGGTGTGTAAGTAGCTAGTCTGTTGGTAGTCGGATATTTCCACATTTATCTTGTTGCCGCACTGTACTTCCCCGTAATTACCACCTCCTGTCTGGCTGGGATCTAGTTCCCCTCAGAGTTTTGGAAGTGTACTTATTTGGTGCTGCTGTTGGTGGATTATTCTCCTGACAGTAGGTGGTTGCAGTAGTTTGCTAGTAGACAGCAACAGTGAGTTGCATTCAAGTTTCATTTATCACCAATTGAAAAGACACAAAAAGCGTGAGGTGCAGAGGGAGATATTGTCAATGCTGGGGCTACCCCACTGACCCCGACTGCACATTCAGTGTGACAAGTAAAAGTCTGGCCCTCTCTTCATGCTGGATCTGTATAACTGCATGACATCTGGTCAGCGAGATAGCAAAGAAGAAGGGAAGGATGAAGCGTTGTTCAGTGAATACAACAGCGGTGTGACCACCACACCACACCAAAACTCCAACTTCTCAGAATACAAGACAGTGCATTTCTAAGTGATGCTGACATGGTCATGAGTTTTGTTAATTTGGGTGAGTTATGACCTGAAGTGTTTGTAACATAACTTACTGCACCATAAATTTCAGCAGACAGTCAGTTGGATTTAGCTCCTGCTACTTAAGCTCAATGATAGCGATAAGAACAAACTCATGACATTTTCATGGGACCAAAAAAGTGAAATTGTTCCAGGAATATTGGTGCTTTCATTTAGCATTCTTTACAACAGCTGTGACTCACAATGCAGAAGTGTATGCAAACATGTACCAGGTAGTCCTGTTGTACTTTTGTGTAGTGTTTTTAATTTTAGTGAAGCCTCCTATTTTTACTTTTGGGTCCTTAAAGAAGAGAAGACATTCGTGCAGTCAACCCAAAACCATTTTAGCTTAATAAACATGATTATACATTTATCAATACCTGATGAAGTGTAGTTAACACTAAACAATTCAAAATATTAGAACCCTTGAAATTGGGCTGCTATAAATACTCAGACTACCTAGAGGTCTTCATGAAAGCAGCACATCCAAGAAACTGGAAAAAGAAAAATGAACCACAGATGTAGAGTTCAGATGATATTAAAGTCCTGCACTTAAAACCATTACCAGCCTTTCTCAAATCCAGCTTTGTGTTACGTGATGCAATGCTACCATCACAAGCTACATAATGTAAGGCATTATACAGCTAACTTGAGTCATGTGCACATATATTCAGCTTTTATTGTGCATCTGTGTAGGTTTTGAGCTGTGAGGGTGCAGACTTTGAAGTCTCAAGGTACCTTGTTCTTTAGCAATACTACTTTGAGTTTAGTTAGAATTTGTGCTTGTCTTTGAGGACTAATACACATGTTGATATAATATAGGTGTGGCATGCCTTCTTGAAGATGACATATAGTATGCAACATTTATTGCAACCTCAGAAATTACATTATTGGCAAGTGAATATTTTGTTGCTTTAGAATATTGTCATTAGCTGCAAAATACCACCACAGCTTATAAAGCAAAATCAACATAGACACAGAATTATTACAAATTAGACATTCTGAATATTTAATACAGTACAATATAAGCAAATGTACTTATAAGCCTAGACTTTTTATGAAACTATCTGAAGTATTAAGTATGTACTGTCATCATCCTAAAATGATGCCTGCATGAACCCAGAGTTCTTTCACTGAGCAGAGTTAACATTAGAGGAGACATGAGATATATGCAAATGACCCCATAAGGACATCAGGTGTTTCAGCCATATTATAATTCTGCAGGTCCATGGCTTTTTCAAGTATGTTATGGACAAATTCAGGCCAATAATGCCAAACCCCACTAGCTGTGGACATGTATGTTTTGGCCTTCTTATGACCTTGTCAGCACAGCTTAAATGGAATGTTTGACTAGCATGTGGAAACACAGGGTTGCCGTACCCAACTGATGTCCATTATCATTAGGGTGACTGCAAAATACCCTAACTAACAATCCAAAACAACGAGTACCAAGGTCACTCAGAACAACTAATCAGTAAAAAAAAAAAAAACAAAAAAACCTAAAAGAAACATCTAGCCAACCTAGACTATTTACTGTGTGGTACCCTGAAACCTCTCGCATTAGACAGACATGGGATATATGTAAATGACCCTGTAAAGACATCAGGTGTTTCAGCTACATAGCAATTCTGAATATCCATGACTTTTTCTTTTTAAGTCTGTTATGGGCAAATTCAGGCCAGTAAAGCCAAACGCCACTAGCTGTGGACATGCATGCATGCAAAGATAAAAATAACTGTAAACTTACAGGTGACAGGTAATCTTATCATATTATATAAAAAAGGAAAAGTGCTGCACATATATATTCATCATGCTAAAAAAATATATACATAGATCTAACAAAAGCTCTGAATTAATTTTAAAAGTACAGTTGTCTATATCTCAAAATTACGTAACACTCAATATGGTAAATATCAAAATGTTTAAAAATTATTTAGCTTCTTAAAGTAATTCTTAAACATATATGCATTAACGAGGCCAATGAAAATGTCTTCTTATTTCTATGGAGCCAAAAACATTTTTCAGTTTATATTGTAATCAAAAGTTATAATGTGTTTAAATCAAATCCCATTCTCCCTTTTCAGGTTCAAACATATTGAAAAATCTGTTTTACTTTCTGTCAAAATGGATGCACTAATTCAGCAACGTGAAACTCAAATTTCAGCTCTGACTTATGAAATTAGTTATTTTAGGTAGTATTGGTGAATCTAATAACATAGGATATGCAAAAAGCTTCAACATTCAGATGACCAAGCTTCAAATTTCAACTTTCAGGGTATTTTCAAATATTTTTATGATTTTCTATGTAAATTATATGAGATCTTGTACATTCACATTTCAGTGATATGCTGGTATACGCTATATGGGTATAATTTTTTTCAAAGCTTCAAATTTCTTATGGTCAAGACTGTAAGATCGAAGTTTTGAAACTTTGAACGATTTACATAGAGATCGCCTGACAGAGTGGAATAGGAAATTTACCATTTTCCTTGCTGTAGTGTGATCTAGGAGATGATATATTTAATTAGCAGGGGGAGTGGGGGTGCAGGGGAGCTTGTCCCCCTGCAACAATGTAAAAAAAAAAAGAAAAGAACATTTTTTTTGCACAGTTTTGAAGTTTCAAAACTTCGATTTTATGTTCTCGAAAATAAGAATTTCAAAGTTTTGAAACTCTGACCTTTAGAAATAGACCCACACAATACATATCTTTCTTGTAAGCAATTTATTTAAATATATTTTTGTGTCTCATTTGCCCACCAGTATTCTATCTTATTCTGTATATCTTGTATTTCTAAAATCTCCCAGAAGATATTTAATCACCGACTCTCTATTAGAGATTACAGTATGTGTATGCATATTATTCATAAGATGTTTATTCTTCTTATTAATTCTAGTATTACAAACAATCTTGACTATACATAAAACAATTCCTGCTTCTTTAATTTGAATGTGTGTTTTAGCTGTTCTGAACTGCTGTTCTGATCTAAGCTATACATCCTAACATTAGAATTTGATTACAGCATGTGAAAATGACAACTCATAGGACACAGTAACTGCAAATTTCCTCTGTAAGTTTCTCATTCCTTATAGTTCTTTTAAACCGTTCTAATCTGTAACAAACATCTAACTTTACTTCTTTCCATTAATATGTACAGTTAAAGTTAATAACACTACAGCATAAGCTACTAACATTCAGCAAAATGTAAGCAAATTATATGTCAGCAACAGCACAATATAAAACATTGCTATAGCTTTTGCTTTACTAATTCTTCACTTCTAAGAAAAGAAAAAAATATGTTATTATGAGTAGATTTCTTAAATATATACTTGAAAAAAAGAAGAAAGAAAAAGAAAGATCTGATGCTGTTAATCTACTTCCCATTCATCACTGATGGGTTCGGTTAAGAGCCCTCGGAACCAAGTCAACCTAATACCAAGCTCTCATACACCAAAAACTCTCGAGCTAAGCTGCTACCCACAACGCCTTTCTCCCAGTTACCTCAGATCTCATTTGCCGCACAGCCATATAGCAGCGTTTCACCAAGCTCCCCAGCTACATGTCATATTTTTTAAAATATTTGTGTATTTTTTAATCTTTTTCTAAACTAGCTTATTTCTACCCCCTTTTATCTATCTAGCTCTGCCTGTTGGGTATTTCTTATACCATCGCTGGTACGCCCTCTCCTACCCTTGTGGTATCGTTTGATACCATCATTGGTATCTTTTTTTTCTTCTGCTTCTTTTTTTTCTCACTTCCTTTATCAGTAATTTGTTTGTTTCATGTGTATGGATATGTCTAAAAAGAAAGGGACTTCAGGGTTTAAACACTGCACTTCCTGCAATGGCAAACTCCCTAACAGTGACTCGCACAATGATTGCGTGTATTGTCGGGGGGGGGTTTCTCACCTCTCTGTGAAACCTCCTTGCCAGATTTGCTTAAGTTTTAGTCAGCGGACGTTGAACGAGAGAAAACATAAACTGATTTTTGAAAGGCCTGTTAGTCTCACCTTTCTCAGAGGACCTTTCTATGTCAGAGGTCTCAACCCCTCCAGTGAAGGACAAGAAGCGTTCCCATTCAGATCTCTCTTCACCAGCTGGTGATAAGGGCAAGTCCCATAAACACAAGGCCCACAAATCTTCAACAGAACACAAAATTGCTTCATCGGCTCCGACTACGACTGTTGCTTCTGTTCAGAGCTCAGCTCCAGTTGCTTCTTTATCCAGTGTCATAGATATTACAGAAACTTCGACATCGGCGTCACCTTCGGCACCGACCTCTATGGCACCAGTCCTATCTACAGTGACAACTATGGCCCTGACCTTACTGTTTTCAATAGTTTCAGCACCGACTTCACCCTTTACCACACCAAAGGCAATTCTGACAATCCCTTTGGAACTGATAACCTCTACTCTGAGTGCCTCCTTGGCACTGAGTCCCTTCTCGACACTTTGATTCCTCTTTACCTGTCTCCACGTTAGAGACTACGGTGCCAATAACTCACACACCATGGACCTGGTACTCCCCTTCATTGGACCTGTTCTTAGGCCAGACATATAGCCCCTTTCTGGACTGGTCTGACTCCCCTTCAGGAGTGTCTACAAGGTCCACCAGGAGTCTTTCTGAACTCAATGTGGTGCACGTGCTGGACCAGCTGTTGACAGCCAGAGGGATAACAAACGTTCCTAAAACTCATCCCACTTTGGGGTTTGGGTCTACTGCTCCTAGTACTCCCACTTATACTCCTCCCTCAGATCCGTTGGTTCGAGGCCCATTGCTCCGACGTCCTTGGTGGAAACCCATTCCTCAGTGCCGACAGTGACCCTCACTGAGGCTTTGAGGTCACCCCTTTGGGTTTCAGTTCCATCTGAACCATCCCATCCTCAGTCCCATGGTTGGGGGGGGGGTGGAACCCTTGGTTCTGAGCATGGTTCCAAGTTTTTTATCGGTTCCATCCTTGGATCTGGGGGCAATGCCTGCCCTGATCTTGCTTGAGGCTCCATCCTCGGGAGCAGGTCTAGTGGAGCGTGGTGTGACCCCAGTTCCAAGATTGTCCTACTCGGTTTCGGGCTCCCATCCCTCTTCGGGCGGGCCTGCTTTCCATGTGATGGAGAGGGTGCTTGCTTCTGGAATCGCTCCTCCTACATCAGATCTTCCCCTTGCTCCCTCTGAGCTACAGCTATCATAGGCCACCTCCCCAGAACACCAAGAGCAGAAGCCACAGGAAACCCCAGTTCAGGGTACTCTTCCTTTGGAGTCTTCCTCAGACATCCCCACTGAAGAACCTCCTCAGAAGAAGGCATGTAAGAAGAAACACCTTGACTCTCCGGAGGAGTCTCTCACAGAGGATACAGACTACGATGATGGGGAGGGGTTCCCATGGTGACCCCCTGATAATGTCTCCTTTGGAGACATCCCGGAAATATTGAAACAGAGGGGTGGCTTGGTTTCTCCACTTCCGTTAGTCACCAGGCAGGAAACCCTCTCCTCACCTGTTTGTGATGTTATTCTGGCTTCCCATAAGCCATCCACCAGAAAACTCTACAGAGATAAGTGGAAAATGTTTGCTTCTCTGGTCTAAAGAACAGATTTTAGACCCCCTCTCAGCTCCTGTATCTGTTAATGTTAAGTTGTCTGTCTCGCCTTCATTCTTGCTGGTTGGGGTCGGAGCCGATCCTCGGCTCCGACTCGGCCATCTTCAAAAACTCGAAAGCTGCTTACTGGCTCGAGGCCCCCCCTACATCCCATGATGCCTGGCACTAGATACCCAGATCTCATTTGCCGCTTCTGCTACGAGGTTGCGTTTACTGGCTCAGGTCATATTTTTTCTCTTTATTCACTATATTTAGGACTTTTTTGTACTTTATTAAATATACACTTATTGTCATAGCTTAGATGTAGGTTCTATGGTAGTTTGTTAGTGTTCCCCCCCTTAAAAACTTGTTTTCTCCTTAGAGAGTTTTCCTCAACCTCCCCCACTCCCGTTCACCTTTTCAAAGTAAGCTGTTTTAGTTAGAGGCTTATCATTGCTTAATTTTTTTTATGGTAGACAAAGTTCATTAGAAATTGTGGTAGTTTGTAAGTCTTATATTATATAGTGTGTGTGTGCTGTTAGGGTGTGGTAACTTATGTGGTTTGTGTATATTTTTTCCAGTTATCTACCCTCCATTATACTTGTTCTTTGTATTTGATTTTCCTTCACAGGAATGTCTAAAGACACAAAAGTGTCGGGATTCAAGAAGTGTGACTCATGCTGTCAGAAAATGTCTCTGACAGATGGTCACACTTCTTGTGTTTACTGGTTGGGCTCCCTACACCTGCAGGACTCTTGTTCGGTGTGTCACGCCTTTAGTCCAAGAGTCCTGCAGGAGCGTAGGAATAAGCTTATCCTTAGGGGTTTGCTTAAACCTGAAGGATCACCGGCCAAGACTCAGTCAGTGAAACCTTCTAGGCCATCGAAGCTGTCGGCTCCCAGCTCGGAGCCGTCGCTGGGTATGGCTTCTGCTTCAACTTCGGTTCCGGCTGGAACCGAAGCACCTATCTCTATGTCAACTTCAGCTCTGACCGGAGCCGAAGTACCTATCTCTCAGTCGGCCCCGACTCTTCCGTCAGAACTGTCAGGGAGTCGAAAACTCTCCAAGTCACCATCCTTGGAGTCGATACACTCGGCTCCAGGGTCACCCTTACTGCAATCTGAGTGTAGTCATCAGTCCCACTCTTCTCGGTCATCTAGGTTATCTGACCATGATTTGGAGAGAGTGGAGAGCAGGCTTTTAAAGTGGCAAGCCCTGGCAAAAATGCTATCCAGCCCCCCTCATCAGGGCTCGGCTCTACCTGTTTCTCCAATAGTTCCTCCTTCGACTCATCCCTTGAGTTCGGAGCCGGAGCATGCTGTGGCTGGAACCGAGGGTCCGTTGGCGCCGATACCGCCCCTTTCGGTTCCATCGTTGGCTCCAATCTCTTCCATGGTACCGTCCTTGGAGGGATCTGGGCGCTGGGACTCCCTCATCCCAGATTTTACAAAGCGTATTATTTTTCTGCATCATATTTTGGTCTGTTCCTGATAAAGTTTGTGGTTTTCTTGGCAAATCAGTGAGGATTGCAGTCATTAAATGAGTTTTGGGAACAGACCAGTTTGTCCAGGGACATTTTTGGCAAGGGTATAGAGAGAGTTAAATGGGGTGGATGTCTTTTAAGGAAGTAATTTGAGGTTTTGGAATAAAGATAGGCTTCTTTACTTGGGATGGGAGTAGTTAATTTGTGAAGGGACTTTAGAGGAAGTGAGATAGATGTAGGGTGGGACTTAGGAGTTTTATAAGAGTATAACTGTTTTGAGGAATCAGGGTTTGGAGTGAACTTGTTAAGGTAAAGTTACATTTGAAATGACCTGGAGGTATTTGTGGAGAACAGGTAATGGGGAGTGGTGGTTGTGACAGAGTCAGGAGGTTTGTATATTTGTTTTTCCGCTCTCTAAGCATTGATAAGAAGAGGCATGTTTTCGCTACTTACTTAGGTGAGGTATGTACTGCTTTCATTGCACAGTAATGACTTTGGATTCTGTTGTGGTGTTTTGTTGCTTCATGGTGGGGCTGTGATGTATATACTTGGCTAGTTTTTGCAGAGATTAAGTGGACAGATAGCTGGTGCATGGTTTGTTTTCCATTTAGTTGCCCTTGTTTCATGTGCTGTATTTGCAGATCATCTAAGTGAATCAGTCAGAAGAGGAGAATTGAGGATCCAGGTTTTGTTTGGAATCTTTAGAAAATTGTCCGGTGCAGACTGTTTTAAAGGGTTGGAGGGGTTTTCTCATTTTCAGTAGGGTAACATTCATGGGCTTTGTCTTCCCTCGCATGTTGTAGTAATAGATGGTTGTGTTGGTGAAAGCATGGCATGGAAAAAGGGAGGAAAGAAGCTTTGGTAAGGATGTTAGGTAGGATTTTTTGGAGGAAAGGTATGGGAGGTATAGCGCAAATTGTAGCAAGCCTGCCCAGTCAGAAGAGGAGAATTTGGGTTCCTGAGTTTGTTTGGGATCTTTAGAAAATTGTCTGATGCAGACTGTTTTAAAGGGTTGAAGGGGTTTGCTTATTTTTAGTAGGGTAACATGTGTAGGCTTTGTTGGGTTGCGTCGGTCCTGACTGAGAGTTCTACTTGTACTTGTGTATGCAGTTAATGGGTTTAATGGTCGAAGGAGGCAGTCCGAGCAGATGAGCACATCTAAGTGAATTTGTGTGTGTGTGTGTGTGTGTGTGTGTGTGTGTGTGTGTGTGTGTGTGTGTGTGTGTGTGTGTCAGAGTTAGGTGTGTGTGTGTAATTGTAAGGGGTTAATCGGAATACTGCTTTTAGGGATGGATGTGGCTGAGATGTGAAGTTGCGAGTGGTTTATAGTTCATAGGTGTGGGTTTGCTGGTGAGGAGATGGCCTGGGTGTAATGGCCATTGGTCTCGCATGCGTGTTGCATGTCTAATTGTCATGAGACACTGTATGGATGTGAGGCAGTACAGATGCTGTGACAGGAAAATTAGCAAGCAAGCATTGTAGGTCTATGTCAAACCTCTACATCTCTTAACTTAAGAAATCTGGACAAAGTCACACATAATGGGGAGACAAAAGCCCAAATATATGGACAGACTTTAAATATTGCTCTTATAAACTTACAAAGTTGCTAGAATAACAGGTTTTGTATTAGCATGTATTTTATGAAGGGTATGAAGACTGAAACTCAAAGGCCTGTCATTATTTAGTGACTTCAGTCTTTAATAATTTGCCAGTGATTTGCCAGAAGAAAAACAATTTTATGACAAATGGAACAAAAATATGAGGCAAAAATCTGGACATTCTGCAAAAATTTGTACAGTTGAGAGGTATGATCTGTGTTGCAGTCAGTTTGACTAGCAACTGGAAGCACGTTCATAGAGTTGGGAAATGGCAGATTTTGCTAAGGTCTATAAATTGTAATCTTTAAGGAACAGAATGGTCTTGAGTCTTCTGGCTGTCATTTTAAATGTGCAGATTTTCATGCCTGTCCAGTAATGTATTCACCCCCCTTTTTCTCTGTGCTTGTTTAACTGAAGTTATTTTAGTACTTTAATGTGTGGTGAGGCACAGTTGGACAGAATGTATAGTGTTGAATGGTGATGAGCATGGCACAATACAGGGCATTAGTGTGTTTGTGTGTGTGTGTGTGTGTGTGTGTGTGTGTGTGTGTGTGTGTGTGTGTGTGTTTTTCTTCTTATTTACTTTGTGCTCTCTCTTCTTGAGTCTTAATGTGTTTTTCTTTTATTGCAGATGCCAAATTTGTAGAATTTATGGCAGAGGCGGGAGGCCATTGTGGTGCAGGCAGAGGAGCTCTTTCACAAGGTGCCTAGTAATGAGTCCAGAACAGCAGATGATGTCGGTGAGTCCAGTCAGAAGAGGCAACATTCATCTCTAAGGCTAGATGGCAACTCGTGGCAAGCAGGCATGTCAGTCAAGAGATCTGATTGCTGTGGATTCTGTGGCACCTGGAGTGGCTCAGGACAGAGCAGCAGTAATGATACTCTGTTGAGAGTCCCATTACGTAAGGCAGGTCTTGATTTTGTGGGGAATTATTGTGGAATAGATGGGGACAAAGTCAGGGGTCAGGGGAAGCTTGAAGGGATGTAGGGGATATGCAACAAGGTTATGAGATGAGACAGGGTGAAGAAATCAATGGAGAGGGTAGTGCAGGGGTGATGGTGGAGAGTTTGGGGTCATCTGTGGGGGAGGTGGTATTGTGCTTTGAATATGGGTCAGATTTTGGCATACAGACAGGTGACTGGTTAACTATGCAAGGTTTGAGGCAAAGAGTAAGGACAGTTTTTCTGACCCCTCAAATTCCATCCTCAGTTAAGGAGAAGATTTGGAAAGGGAAGTATATTGATGTCTTTGAATTAAATGATGCAGAAGGGGTGCAGCTATTGGTGAAATCAGAGATGGCAAATGGCAAGGATCTTTTGACAGCATTAGTGGTGCTGGGGAGAAGGAGAGTAAGTACACTACAACCTAAGACGTGGGGTGATTGGGTGGTAGGTTTCATCTACTATATGGCCGTTTAGCTGGAGAAGGATACTTCTTTGGCTTTGCCACTTTTGGCTTACTTCCTTACTATTCAGAAGGCTCAGCATCTATGGCCAGGAACTACTTGGTTATGGTATTACCAAAGGTTTTGGAAGCAGAAGACAGTTGTTCACTGTCTCTGCTGGGAGGTTAAACATCCAAAGATATGGCTAGCAACTATGATGGATACTTTGGGGGTGGCTAGCAGAGGGGGAAGGGCAGGGGAGAAGGGGGGAGTGTGTTGGGCTTTTAATGCGAAGCATTGCTAATGGGTGGGGTGTAAGTTCTTGCATGCTTGTTCAAAGTGTGTGGGGAGCCATCCAGCAGTGCAGTGTGGTCATCAGGAGGCAAATTGGGGACTCCGGGTTCGTGTCAGCATTGTTAGGGTCATTACTTTGGAGAGATATTATGGTTTTCGTAGAGTCAGTGCACATTTAGTTACATAGGTCTAAAAGGATCAGTTAGGTAAAGGCATGCAGATAGTTCTTTGGAAAGATAGGAGTGCAGGGCTTTGTCCAGTGGGTTGGGGTATGAGTTTGATACTGACACATGTTGGAGGCTCTTGGGAAATGATCTTTTGGTTGTGCAGGGGTAAGGTGATGACGAGTAATCAGTTTATACATGCAATGAGAAGGACATTGTGTTGTATGGGTTTTCCAGGTGAGAGGTTTTCTAGTCATTCTTTCCATACTGGTAGGGCTTCAGATTTGATGAGGAAAGGCAGGTCCATTAAGATCATCCAGAAAGTGGGGAGGTTGTCTTCAAATGCCTTTTTATCTTATATTAGGTGATGAATTTAACTGATAATTATTTTTTTTGTCTTTCAGGAAAGGGGATTGTCATCATGGGTCATTAATATATCCATATATATCCACTGGATGGTGAAGAGAGCAGCAGTTAGGATGGATGGAAAGGACTTAGGTTTGCATCGATTGGGGTGGACAATTAGCTGGCACAGGATTAGAGGTCTTAGGTGGATTCAGTTCATGGATGAAATTGAAGTGATGTAATCATGGAAGGGAATGCCACAAATATTGGTGATACATTTGGCTGGTAATGATTTAGGGTTAATTCCTAAGACCCAATTGGCGGCTAGGATAAGAAAGGATTTGGTTATGCTGCAGTAGTAATATCCAAGTATATGCATTGTATAGTCAGAGAATGTATCACATTTGTGTTGGTGGAATGCTGTTAATTTTAAGGCTTTGGAGCACGCACAGAGGTTCATTAATTATAGGTTGGTATGGCAGTTTGGGGCATCGGGCATGTATATGATAAAACATAGGGATTTTGATAACAGGGGCCCAGTGTAGTTTAGATCTGATGGGATGCACTTGAATGAATTTGTTTTACACTTACTTAATGTACATTTAAGTTTATTTTTGGAAGGGCTGGTGAAAGGTCTTATATAAGAGAGGAAGAACAGCCTATGGTCAGGCTGGTGGGTAGAGAAGAGGGACAGGCTTGTCCCTCTTCTGTTGCCCCTCTTAGTGTTGGGTTGATGCAATGATTTCGGGGCTTGAAAGTGAGTGGTAGGATGCTGCTTGATTGATAAATAAGTGCACAGAAGTATGGACGCTTCTTATTGGATGCTTGACTGATACAATAAGTGAGCAGAGGTATGGATGCTGCTTTTTTGGACAGGGTGAGTGGGATACACTGCCCTGATGTGTGTTATAAGGTTTTACATGCTTGGTTATGAGGTTATTGTGTTACAACTAATATTCGAAAAGATGTAATAAAGTTGTATTTGAAATTAATAAAGGTTATCAAATATCAGTTGGCGTCATGTGTATTATTGAAGGTGACTGGGACAAATGAGGTTTGTGAACAAACTAATTTGTCCAGGGACATGTTTGCCAAGAGTATAGAGAGTTAAAAATGGTGAGGGGTGGGTGCCTTTTAAGGAAGGGCTTTAAGGTTATGGAATAGAGGTAGGCTTGTTTAGTTGGGATGGGAAGGGTTAATTTGTGAAGGGACTTTAGAGGAAGTGAGGTAGATGCAGGGAGAGACTTAGGAGTTTTATAGGAGTGTAACTGTAAGGAGAAATTACAGAACCCACAGAGTCAGAGTTGCTGGAGCCATGTCAGACTCGAAACCGGTCACAAGTGGTGTCCCACAAGGTTCTGTCCTGGGACCTCTCTTGTTCAGTATTTACTTTTCTGAGGTACAGGCCAACGTGGGAGGACTATGGCTCACCAAGTTCGCAGATGACTGCAAACTGGGCGCCATAATCAACTCTCCAGCTGACACAAACATCCTTCAAAAAGGTCTCACAGAGACGGATAACTGATGCCAGAGCCATGGTCTAAAGCTAAATGCCAAAAAGTGTATAGTCATACCCTTTGGCAAAAACAATGTGCCCACAAATTACCACATAGGTGGTAACCCATTAAGTACAGAGAAAGTAATTAGGGATCTGGGGACCCAAGTCAATAGCAATCTCTCCTTTGACAACCACATTGCCAAAGTGGTTAGAAAGACCTTCTACATAGCCCACCTCATCATGAAAGGATTCACATCTAGATCAAGAGAGGTAATCGTGCCCCTTTATTCATCCCTCATCAGGCCCATCATAGAATACAATGCCCCCTTTGGGATGTACCTTACCCGACACCTGCAGCAATTAGAAAGACCCCAAAAGTACCTCACCAGGAGGATCAAGGGACTGAAACAGATGCCATATGCTGCTCGGTTAAAAAAACTCCAGCTCTACTCAGTTGCATACCGCCTACTTCGAGGCGATCTATGCCTGACATATAAAGCTATGTCCAACCCAGAATTAATGGACATGCTCCACCTCAGTAAATCTAAATCCCTTAGAGCCACGCGCTCGAGAGACTTGAACCTCAGCACAGAAATCAATAGAACATGCTGGAGGGACAGATTCATAACCCAGAGGCTTCTTTCGCTCTGGAATAGAATTCCAATTCATGTTAGGCAGAGCACCTCACTGACTCTCTTCAAGAAGAATCTTGATGAGTGGATGGGGGAATCATAGGTTTGTCCCGGGGATTACTTCCGTGTCACTATTAGACAGAGGCACAGTAAACTAAACTTTAAAAAGGGCACAGTATACTCAAATCAAGGGGTGGCGTAAGCCAAACACAATCGGGCTAGGCTTATAAATGCCCTAGGGCAGATAGCCTAGTATGAACCTATGAACCTATGATGTAAACTTGTTACCCGCCCCTCCCTCCCAATTTTTGTTTTATTTTGTTTGGTATGGTTATGGAGATGGGTATGAAGTGGAGAAGAGGGGCTGGCTTGTCCATCTTCTGTTCCCCCTCTTGGTGTTGGAGTTGATGCAATGATTTTGGGGGATGAAAGTGAGTGGTAGGATGCTGCTTGACTGATAAATAAGGGAGTGGGGGTATGGATGCTGCTTATTTGGGCAGGGTGAGCAGGGTACGCTGCCCTGATGTACGTTATAAGGATTTTCCATGCGTGGTTACAAGGTTATTGTGTTATAACTAATATCTAAAAAGATGTAATAAAGTTGTATTTGAAATTAATAAAAGTCATCGAATGTCAGTTGGTGTCATGTATATTTTTGAAGGGGACCAGGACAAATAATGATGACAAGCATTTGAATTTTACACTTAATAGCCTTTGAAAAAGCATACTAATGCAAAACCTGTTATTCTATCAAGTTTATAAGCAATAGAAAAGGCAATAGCTGTCAATGATTTTTATCCTTTGTCCACTGTTACTGTTTGAATTTTTCTTTGATTCTTGAGATAAGAGGCAGAGACATATGCAGTGGGACTGTAGTGTGTGACACACTGCATTCTGACAGCAGAGAGCTAAGAAGATAAATTCCACAAGGGTTCTCTGTGGATGAAAATGATTGTCACTATAATCATTTGTTCAAGGTAAGCAGTGATTCTTCTGGCTTTGCAGAAGTAGTGTGCATTTGTGTGAAATCAGCTACAATGATTTACTGCTGATATGTTTAACAATATCATATATGAGAAATGTGTACACTCAGTAAACCGGCTGCAAAGGATGAGTATGGGAACAGATGAAAACTGTTGAGTGGGAGAGGAGTTCCTGTGTATCTCAAAAGTAGAATGAAGGCCATTATATTTTCACTTTCCATTACAATTAAACATTAACAGAGTAATCAATAAGTACCTTGCTTTGACAGCCTAGGCAGGATGTATATGACAGCATCTTATCATTAGCAGAGTAGTACATTGAGTAGTGGTACCATCTGATAGTACTTGGTTTTCTGGTTGAAATTTTGGCTGTGATTCCTTCTGTGTGGCATCTGAATGTACTCCCTGATCTCTGTGTGGGTTTTATCCATATGCTTTGGTTTCTTCTGCTAGATCATCAGCTGTATAACATATGCATCTGGACATTTGCACATTTGCTTTCATCCAAGTCTAATACCAGAAAGTAAAAGGTATGCAGAAGGCAGTTATCCCATTTTGGAGAACCAGGAAGGCAGGTAGTATTCACAGAAAAGATTTACATATCCTTGCATTTGTCCTCCTTGGGGGACTACTACTTTAGTAGCTTTGAACGTTAAGCTTTAGACACAGTTTATTTTTCTTTGAAAGAAAAAAGAATAAGTCTGAATTTCTTTCCATACTCTTGAATTTTTGTTCAAGCCATAATTAAATCAAAAGGTTGTAAAAACGCTATTAGATTCACCTCAGAACATCTACAATCCTATGATGTATGAGGGCATAGCTGTCCACCAGACCCCCAATTTAATTCCATTACATCCTTCAGATGTATTACAGTAGAGTCATGGCCAGTTAGGATGTGTTAAAATCAGGAGGGAAGGTAGAAAGTAAGATTAAATGTGAAAAAACAAGAAAGAAGTAATCTGGGTGGCTTGAAGCAAGGATGAGAGAAAACATGGGAGGGACACTGGGGAAGTCCAAGGGGAACTAATGTGCAACGGAAGGGGGGGTGCCTTAGAGTCCTTTGTCTGTGGCTTCATTTCACCTAAATCGGCCTTGTTCCTTGCAAGTCAGGCATCTGAGGTGTATATAGTCAGTAAAGCAATTATAATGAGTGGATGCTTACTGAGGCAGTGTGTGGATGAAAGTGAATGACCACTTCTTTTCTTTGATTGCAGGTAATGGTCATTGATCTGATGCAATAGAGATCCTCCCACCCCATTCCAGTTAGCCTCATCAATTTGGTTGTTTCCTGCAACCTTCCTCCCTTGCTTTCAGATCACTAGTCACCACTGTGCTTAACATTTGGTGCATTAGGTGATGTCATCCTGAAGTACCGTAGTAGTATGAAGAAAGGATAGGTGGAGAGTGGACTTGGCAGTTTAAGTTACAGCTCAAATGTACTTGCACTGATACTGTAGATGGTGTATGAGCTGCTTGGAGAAAGAAGCAAAAGTAGAAGTGAGGCAGGGGGTGCTGGAAAGAGAAATCAGCATAGATGATCCTACATAAGAGGAGGCAGTGTCAGCACAAACTAACAAGTTAAGTTTTGAGTGAACTCAGAGGTGAGATCTCAAGCTTCACAGACAGATAGTAGCCTGAACTTTGACTGCCATTTGTCCACAGTGGTAAGGAAGTCTTTCTAAGTGGCACAGCTTATAAGTAAAGGCATGGCATCCAGATCCAAGGAAATTATAGTCCCACTGCACTCTGCCCTCATCAGACAAATAATCTAGTACAGTGAACCTTTTGGCATGTACTTGACCAGGCACTTGCAACAGCTGGAGCAGCCTCGGAGGTTTCTTGCAAAAAAATACAGGGTGTAAACAACATGGCCTATGGGAATAGACTAAAAGCCCTATCCCTTTGTTCTGTTTCCTACTGACTACTAAGAGGTGATGTATGCCTAACCTACAAGACACTCATAAATCCAGCCCTGATGGAACTATTATACATTTGCAAGACAAACTGCATGAGAGTCACCCAATCTAGGGATCTAAACCTGGTCTGTAACACAAACAAAACATCTAGAGAGACAGATATGTGTTTCAGAGATTACCCCTTCCCTGGAACAGGCTTCCTATTCATGTAAAGCAGTGCCATTCCCTGACCCTCTTCAAATGCAGATTGGATCAATGGATGGGGAATCATAAATTCACTCCTGAGGTGGCACCCATGTCCCTTAACGACAGGGGCAGTCTGTAAAGTACTGAAAGACACAGGCACAAACATAAGCCATCCTCTTCTGCTTAGGGATTAAAATTTGGTAACATTCAGGTAATAATGGCCAGGCTTGTTAGGGCATTTAAGCCATTAGCCTAGTAATCTCCTATGAACCTAAGAATCTGTGAGAGTAAGAGCTGAATAGACAGCAGATCTAAGAGAAATGGGGTATTAACACACCAAACCGCACACAAGTAATTCCAACAAACATGGGTAAAAACAGGAAGCACCAGTGTATCCTGCTCAAATAAATATATTCCAAATGAATAAGCACAAGAAAGAATTTTAATAAAAGCACAGCACCAAGTAATTAGTTAAGTGCTTTCATCCCAGTGCATTTTGGACTTAATCAGAACTAATCCATCAAGCTCTAATCTGGAGCAAAAATAGTAAGAACTAATTAAATGTAACACACCCGTAAAGAGCAAGGCAACCTAAATAGTAGGAATATAGATATCTCATAAACCATAAGCATCCTAAGAATGTATAATCATAGTACATTAAATGGATATACATATTAAAAACACAGGACTGTATTCATCTTGTTAAAAACATGCAAAAATAACAAGAAAAAAAATGATATAAATAAATAATATATATAGAAACAATTATAATCTGGCTGCCCTCAATTTCAAAACAGGGCCAGTAGTAATAACATCATTTAACCCAGGTACCAGATTTGCTCCCAATAACAATTGCCAGTATAGTTCATGATATTCAATTCTAGTTTCCCAAGCACCCCCTTGGGGATGCTACCTCTTCCAAGACAAAGAATAAAAATGTACTATATGCAAGCTTTTTATGTTTAGAAAATACTTTTGTGTCCACTCCTTTACTAATATCATATGGATGTTACAAAATATACTTTTTTAATGGTCTTTCAGTTTTTCCAATATAAAAAGCTGGACACACCTCACAGGTAGCTAAATACGTAACTTCCTTACTACTGCAATTATAAAATTTCTTAGCAAGTCTACATTTATTGCGTGACAAAAGGAAACATTCAGATTTTTTCATAATATACAGGCACTGTTTACATGAATCACATTTAAATGTGACAAAATGTGTTTTGCTACCTTTTTTTATACTCCTATGGGGTTATTTGAAAAGAGAGCTAAGGTATTAAGAATTGATCTAAACTTCTTCCAATATTTCAAAATAATATATTTTACTATTTTAGTGTAATAATTATATGGTAAACATAAAGGTGTACTAAAATCCATTCTTCTATTACTAGTGTCTGGGACCTTTGATTAAATATATGTTGGAATATAGTCCTGACATACATAATCAGGAAATATTTTTATGCCATCCCAAAATAACTTTATCTTTAATAGAGTAAATAAAATATTTGGGGTACCCCTGTTCTATAAATAGACTAAAAATAAAATCACTTTCCAATAAAAAAATCATGTTCAGATATAATTTTTACTGCTCATATAAATTGTCTTTTAACAATATTTCTTTTCTGAGACAAAGGATGTTCACTCAAGAAATGTAAATATGAATTGGAAAAAGTTTCCTTTTATATATATCCTCAGTTTGTATTTATTTTGTACAAGAGGTTTTTCAGTAGTGACATCTAAATATTGAAGTACATTATCCTGTACTGATATGTAAATTTAAGGAAAGAAGTTTGTTGAATATAGTCTAAAAATTGTATAGGTTTATCTCTACCACCTACCCATAAAATACAAATATCATCAAGAAAACATGTATAAATATGGCAAAAGTTATAATAAGGGGAGTCTAAGATAAATCTCCATTCCCCAAGTAAGTAAAACAAAATTAGCAAATATAGGGGTGCAAGCTGTGCCCATAGCTACTCCATAAATTTGTTTAAAAACTGTCCTTCAAAATAAACAAAATTACTTTTTAATGTCAGTTCCATAAACTCATGTAATAATCTAACATCCTTCATACTCAAAAACGCACAAGTATTTAGGGCCTCTTTGAACCAAGTTATACCTAAAGTATGTGGAATCACTGTAAACAAATCCACTATATCTATCATCACAAACAAAGGTTCCAATAAAGGAATAGTGCCCAATCTCTCTAAAAAGCCCCAAGAATCTTTTAGAGTTTGGGATTTACCTTCATAGAATCTTTTAAGTTTTCTGTCAATGAACGTAGCTAAACAATGCCTTGGTTCCACTAGCTGCAACAATTAAACGTAGAGAGGGACCCTGTATACCCTTATGTACTTTGGATATTCCAAATATAGCAGAGCTTCTAGCGTGCTATATTCTGAGAAAAAAAAAATAACCCTTTATCAATAACTTTTTTTTCTTTTTTTGCATAAGAAGAGCCCCAAAAACCATATCAATGTTATGATAGACAATATTTGTCTCATTTCTTGACACTGAAATATATTTATTGTCTTACCAGTAAACTCAACTGTGTACATAAGGACCAAACCCCTTCTTTATCCAGTTTCATAACTCAAATAGCTTTATTCCTAGTTAGCCTCTTTAAAAATACCTCTCTGTGCTTTATTCAAATTAACATGTCTGAATTTATGCTTATTAGCCAGCACCCTAATTTCTTGCTTCACTAATGCCTCAAAATTCTGTAAAACAGGATGCATGGGAGGATTAAATGCACTTTCTTTCTTAAAAATAGGTTCATCCAAGGCCATTATACTATTATAGAAAATATCCAAACTGATTTTCCTAACGAACAGTTTTAAATCTATAAGGGTATTGCTAATGTTAAAAGAATGGGAAGGAATAAAAGAAAAAAAAAACATTCCTAAAAGTAGAAAAATTTAGATCTTTAATACCCAAATTGGTATAATTATATACCTTAACATATCTTGCTTTAACACTACCCAATTTCTGATAATGGGATGTGCTATCAAATTATCATGTGAGGTGTCACCTATCATCTGCCTCTTGTTGTTGTTTGAGGAAAGTGGGGTATTCTCTTACAGTGTGAATAAATGGTTTGATGCCTTACAGCGGCACCATGCTGGAAATCTAATAATTGCACACTAGCCCTCTACACAATGGGGGAAATTCACCAACTTTAGACCTATAGCAATCTTATTCCCCCTTTCAAAAACACTTGAAAGATATATTCAAAAACAATTGAAAAACTGTCTGCTGCAGAAAGAGTGCCTATACCCACATAACACTGCTTCCATCCCTCCCATAGTGCTAACAGTGCACTTCTAGTATATATATATATATATATATATATATATATATATATATATATATATATATATATATATATATATAAAAAATCAATAAAGCTAGAGACAATGGCAAAGTAGTCATCCCTTTATTTCTAGACTTGTCTGAAGCCTTTGACAGATGTTTTTTCACAGCACACTTCTACTTCAAATGTCCTCACTAGGTCTACCTCAGCCCAGTCTTCTATGCTTCAAAGGCTACTTGTCCAAAAGGTATCAGTCAGTAGAGTGGCACTCCACCCTCTCATAGGTTCATAGGTAAGTACTAGGCTAGCTGTTATAGTCACCATACCTCTCTATACCTCCCAGTCACCACCAGTGTGAAAGCTGTATCTTTGGTCCCCTCCTCTTTAACATTCTCACCAACATGCTCCACACATCCACACAATAGGCCTCCTAAAAACAATATTTAGGTGACCCCACATTCATATGCATTTCAGACAACCTGGCTCATCTTCAAAAAATGCACAGGAAGTTTAAACATGGCTTTGTAACTCACAGCTCATGTTCAAACCAACCCCCCCCCAAAAAAATAAAAAAACTACTAGATGTAATGGGATCCTATCTCGCCTACATTCATAACTGATGGGCTCGGAGCCAATCTGTCGGCTCCGACTCGGCCAACTAGTACACTAGAACGAGGTCTCTTATTGGCTGGGCTACCCTCTATCCCAGGATGCACCACACCTGCTCCCCCAGATCTCGTTTGCCGCTTTACAAGCTAGACGTGGTCTCGACTTGGCTGGAGCTAAGTGTACTTTTATTACTTTTTTCTGGTCTTTGACCTTGGGTTTTCTTCACACTTTAATACAACAGCTGTTTTAACGGCTATTTCGTGTTTTTTTTGTGTGAGCGATTGGGTGTTATTGTCGATCTTATATATCGGTTGGTCGGGCGAGGCCCGCTTAAGTTAGAGGGCCTTTGCCCTTCTTAGTGGAGTGTCTGTGTTGTTTTTTTCCCCTTTTTTCTTCCGGGCAAAGCCCGTTTAAGTTAGAGGGCTTTTGCCCGTTGTTGTGTGCTTTTGTGTTTGTCATCTCTCTTGTGAGGTAAATCTTCTCTCTAGAGAGCTTGTGCCTTTTTTTCTCGCGCTCTAACAGTTTGTTCTTTGCGCGAAATTTGGGTATTGCATAGTGTTATTGTATAAGTATGTCTAAAGAACAAAAATCAGGGTTCAAAAAGTGCACTAGGTGCAATTATAAAATGTCTATTACAGACAGTCATTCTATATGTGTCTATTGTTTAGGGCCAAAACATTTGCAGGAGACATGTAGTGTGTGTCATGCTTTTTCTGCTAGGGTTCTTCAAGAACGAAAAAATAAATTGATCTTGAAGGGTCTTATTAAGCCCTCTTTTGAGGAAGCTTTGGATTCATCTTCTACTGCTTCTAAAAAGAAAAGGTCGTCGGCTCTGACAAGTCCGTCGGAACCGACTGCTAAGAAGCATAAGTCGACCTCTTCTTCCTCGGCTCCACTGACTTCGGAGCCGAGGGTCGAAGGGTCTGCCTCGATGCCTCTTTCCTCGGCTCCATTGGTTTCGGAACCGCAGGTTGGAGCATCGAGAGGTGAATCACCTCCATCGGTTCCGATGGTTTTGGAGCCGGTGGAGGTGTGCAGCTCAGACTCTTCCCCCTCGGCTCCGAAAGCTCCTTCGGCGCCGATCCTTATTCGTGCTGTGCCGGATCCGGCACCGATAGTGTTGGAGCCCTTTCGGAGCCGGTCCCCTACATTGTCTGAGCCGAGAGGAAAGTCGTCTCGACCCCTCTCTACTTCCTCTAAATCCTCCAAATTGTCGGATTCGGATTTGGATAGGGTTATTCAGAGGCTTTTCCAGTCTCCAGTTTTTGCACAAATGGTCTCGGCTCCGGCCCAGTTGGCTTCGGAGCCGATCCCCCTTCCAAAACTCTCGATTCCTCCTCCAACCTCCTCGGAGCCGTTGGAGTCGGTGATGGTGGAGCAAGGCGGAGCCGTACGGTCGGAACCGAGACCCCCTCGAGGTCTATCGGCACCGACCATTGTTCCTACCCTGTCCTCGGGTTCAGGGTTTGGTACTGGGACTTCCTCAGCCGGGGCCGAGGGAAACATCTTGGGACTGGGCACCTCGGTACCTAGTCTTCCCCTCGGAGCATCGGCTGCCGGAATTCCTAGTGCCATCGTGGTCTGTCGGCCAGTGATCTCCATGGAGTCTGGAGGTCCTGCCTTTGAGGCCATGAGGAGCGCGCTGGCCATGTCCTTGCCGGCTCAGCAGGCTTCCTTCTCACCGTCCCTAGACCTGGAGACTGGTGCTTCTGGTGTACTGCAGTCCCACGACAGCGGGGCCCCAGGGCCTGAGGACACCCCCATCGGGGGTTCCCTTCTTCCGGGGGGTCTGTCCGAAACAGCTTCAGATGAGCCTCCACGGAAGAA
This sequence comes from Protopterus annectens, assembly GCF_019279795.1. NCBI lineage: Eukaryota > Metazoa > Chordata > Ceratodontiformes > Protopteridae > Protopterus > Protopterus annectens. The sequence goes on along the minus strand of NC_056725.1, from coordinate 1,055,903,017 downwards.
ATTGTGCAAGAGGAAGCACGTAGACTCCCAAGATGAGTCTGTCACATCGGACACTGACCTCGATGACGCGGAGGGGTCCCCAAAATCATCTTCGGATGATGTCTCTTTCTCGGATATCCTTGAGATTCTGAGACAGAGAGGAGATTGGCAGACCAAAACCCCTTCCGCTGAGGAGTCAGTCTTCCTCAAGGCCTTCGGGGCCCAGCCCTCCGCCTCCTGGGTGTCTCCGCCCTTCAATGAATTGCTTGATTTGGTTTCTCGAAGGGCTTGGGAACACCCTGATTCTGTGGAACCGGTGCCTGCAAGACCAAATAAATTTCTTTCAGCCCCCCCTCAAAAGGAATTTTTAACAAAAGGAGTTCCTGTAGATGCAATGGTGGTGGCATCTGCCACACAGCAGGACGTGGCAGAGGCTTCAACATCTATCCACCCTCCTAATAAGGATTCCAGGAGCATGGATAGGTACGGGAAGCGTACCCTTTCTTCAGTGGCCTTTGCCTTATGGTCGCTGAATTATTTATGTCATTTTACTAGGCTCCAAAGGGACCTCCTTAAAGAGCTAAGTGAGTCCCTCACAGGTAATCTACCTGAGGCGCTAGCCCACACTGTTGGCGCCCAGATGACTACCTTATTTTCCATTGTGAACTCGTCCATGAGGCTCATCTCGTATGCGGCCGAGGGGGCGAGTAGAGCAGCGGGAACAGGCGTCGCCCTCAGGAGACACGCCTGGTTACGCTTGTGTTCCTTTGCGGAGGCCTTCAAGTCTTCCTTCGCCGACGCCCCCTTTGATGGGTCATCCTTGTTTGGACCCAAGGTGAAGGACACACTGACTCGGTGCGAGCAGGAGGGCAAGACCTTGACTGCCATTGGGGCCCATTTTTCCGCTCCCTCTAGGCCTTACCCCAAGGCCCAGAGAGGAGGGAAAATGTGTTTCAGGAAAACTCAGAGGTCTTTCCCTACTCCACCCAGTGATCCCCCCTCTAGAGGCAGGGGGGGGAATTCAGGAAGACGTCGCCCCAGAGGCGGCAGAGGCCCCCGTAACTCTGGAGACCGCGATTCCTTTCGTGGTTCTTCCTACACTCAACGTCCCTGAGTTGGTGCCCGACTGTGCAGCTCCGGAGCCAGTCGGGGGTCGTTTTGCGGAACACCCACAAGCTTGGGAAGCTATTACCAGCGATCAGTGGGTGCTCCGGATTATAACCGGAGGCTATCTCATTCCCTTCATCAAGCCCCCCCTTCCCTTAAGGGAGATCCCGGACGTGCCACCCAGTCAGCGGGATCAGGCAGCAATAGAGGTTTCAAAGCTGCTAGAAAAAGGAGTCATCCAGCCTGTCCCCACCGATCAGATCGGATCAGGAACTTACTGAAGATTATTTTTGGTGCCAAAAAAGACAGGGGACTTCAGGCCCATTTTGGACCTCAGTTCATTGAATCGCTTTGTGAAAAAGTCCAAATTCCGAATGGTCACTCTTCAGTCCATTCTCCCACTATTGGAGAAGGATGTCTGGATGTGCTCCATTCTGATAAGTCAAGAGTCCAGGAGACATTTACGCTTCTGCCTGGGAGACAGTCATTTCCAGTTCCGAGCACTGCCCTTTGGTCTCACCACAGCCCCCAGGGTGTTCACCAAGTGTCTGGCAGTGGTGACTGCTCACCTGAGAAGTCTAGGATTCCAAGTGTTCCATATCTAGATGACTGGCTCTTTACTGCCACCTCCAAGCATCTACTATTTCAGGCGCTCATGGCCACAGTCACCTTGGGCCGTTTCCTGGGAATTACTTTCAACTGGCAAAAATCTGTACTACAGCCATCTCAGCGTATTACCTTTATAGGCACAGAGTTAGATACAAAAAGGATGCGCGTCTTCTTACCAGCAGCAAGAATTCAAGTTTTGCAGAACCAAGTTCGATCCTGCCTCCCTCTATCAAGAGCTCCGGCCCATCTGATTCTACAGGTGTTGGGCTCGATGGCATCAACTATACTCCTAGTCCCCTTAGCCAGACTGCACATGCAGGTGCTGCAATGGCTTCTGTCGGTTCAATGGTCCTATCAGGAACTCCCCTTGAACCACTTAGTTATGATTACGGTGAGTTGCCGTCGAGATCTGCGTTGGTGGCTCCTCCGATCCAATCTCGACCAGGGGCGACCCTTTATTCCTCAGTCCCCCGTTGCCACTGTGACCACGGATGCCTCCCAGGTAGGGTGGGGGGTCATTACCTGGACAGGTCTGTCCAAGGCACATGGCAACCCCAGGAAGCGCATTTGCACATCAATATCCTGGAGATGAGAGCAGTACTTCTGGTACTACAAGCTCTCCATCACGCTCTCCCGCAAGGTCCGATTGCTATCCTATCTGACAACATGTCGGTGGTTTGGTATATAAACAAGCAAGGTGGGACCAGGTCGTACCCACTGTGCAGAGAAGCCATGAGACTTTGGCACTGGGCGGTAGCTACCAACCGCTTCCTAATGGCAACGCACATACCGGGGAAATCCAATGTGATTGCGGACAGACTAAGCAGGACCATCCTGTTACCCCACAAGTGGTCCCTCAACCAAAGAGTGGCTGCGGAAATCTTCGCCAACTGGGGTCTCCCTTGCTGCGACTTGTTTGCCAGCCCCCACAATGCGAAGTGCAGAGAGTTCTTCACTCTGATCCCCTCTCAGGGACAGATTGCCAGGGACGCTCTAACCCACATTTGGCCCCCCGGTCTCCTTTATGCCTTCCCTCCGGTTCCCCTCCTGCCGAGGGTGATACAGAAGGCAATTTACCTGGAGAGCAACATGATTTTGATTGCCCCGCACTGGCCTCATTAGACTTGGTTCCCCTTCCTTCGGAGGTATGCGGTAGAAGGTCCATGGTTTCTGGACCCGGTGCCAGACCTGTTGACTCATCAGTCAGGACAGTCTCACCCATCTCTCAGGTCCTTGAGGTTGGCGGCATGGTTACTCCGCTTCCATCCTTAGTCAGAGACAATTCCCTCTCTCCGGAGGTGATCCACATATTGTCTTCCTCTCACAAACCTTCCACTGTCAAACTGTATTCCAGCAAATGGAAAAGGTTTGCCTTTTGCGCTCAGCAACGAGGTATAGACCCTCTTACTGCCCCAGTATCGGAGGTTTTGAATTTCCTGGCCTCTCTTTTTCAGTTGGGCTCCTCAGTTTCCACAATTAAGGTTCAGCTAGCGGCTATCTCTAATTTTCATGCTTCTTTTGAACCTTCTTTAATGTCACACAAACTTTGCAAGTCTTTCCTTAAAGGAGCATGGCTCCTTAGGCCCCCAATATCTCATCCTGTCCCCCCTTGGGACCTAAATTCGGTTCTAGCTGCCTTAACTGCCCGCCCCTTTGAACCAGCTGCTACCTGCAATTTGAAATTCCTGTCCTGGAAAACCGCCTTTTTAGTGGCCATAACTTCAGCCAGGCGGGTTTCAGAGCTTCAAGCTCTTTGTTCTGATCCTCCTTATTTGATATTTCACAAACATAGAGTATCCCTGAAATTAAATCCATCCTTTTTACCAAAGGTAGCATCTTCTTTCTGCATTCAACAGGCTCTAGAGCTCCCTGTATTTTTTCCCGAGTTTTCCAATAACGCAGAATATATCCTTCATCAGTTGGATGTCCATAGACAACTGCGTTTTTATTTGAATAGAACTGCTCAGATGCGGAAATCAAATCAACTGTTTGTTTCCTTTGCAATAAACAAATTGGGTCAACCAGTAGCTAAAACCTCCATAGCTAAATGGATTAAAGATTGCATCTCTTTCATTTATTCACAGGCTAACAAAGAGCTTCCCTTTCCAATCAGGGCTCATTCTACCAGGGCAATGGCTACTTCTGTAGCTTTTCACTCCAAATTATCAATAGATGATATTTGTGCTGCGGCTACCTGGACTTCTCCACACACTTTCATTTCTCATTACAAGCTAGATGTGGTTTCTCGAGGCAGGGCTTCTTTTGGTTCCACAGTTCTCAGGAGTGTTTTCCAATGAGCCACCCGGGATTTAGGTGCTAGGGACGCTGTCCCATCAGTTATGAATGTAGGCGAGATAGGATCCCATTACATCTTTTAGTTATGTACTTACCATAACTTCGGATGTATGGGATCCATCTCGCCTACATTCATACGTACCCACCCTCCTTCCCCCTTCCATTGGGATTTAGAGGAAATGTAGTTCCATTTGGAGATCTTCTCTTGAAGAACTTTAGTTGGTTGTAGTGACTACTATTTTTTCTGTGTTTGCATGTAAGTATGAAAGCGAACAAACAAGATCTGGGGGAGCAGGTGTGGTGCATCCTGGGATAGAGGGTAGCCCAGCCAATAAGAGACTTCGTTCTAGTGTACTAGTTGGCCGAGTCAGAGCCGACGGATCGGCTCCGAGCCCATCAGTTATGAATGTAGGCGAGATGGATCCCATACATCCGAAGTTATGGTAAGTACATAACTAAAAGTTTTTCCCCACATCCCTCTCTCATGAAAATGCAGTATTTAAAATCCTCTTTGTTAGTAATGCAACCATTGAAGTCCCTTCTCATTGCAAATTGTTAAGAATTATAGTCGATTATAATCTTAAATTTGACCTCCATATACACAATTCTATTAAAAAAATCAGCAAAAACTAGGGATGCTTTACAGAAACAAAAACATTCTCATCAAAGCAACCAAAACTACACTTGCCACTTACCTTCTCCCCTCACTATTTTAAGGTGCTCCTATCCTTACTAATCTCCAGGCATCACAAAAGCAAAACTTCAACAATGCTACAATAAAATGGCTAAATGTGCAGCAAATACCCCTTTCAGAACCCACCAGCGTGTAGCACTAAAAAGCCTAAACTCTTTAGAACTATCTCATCAGCTAACATATACACAGCTTCATACCGCCTATAAAATTATCCTGTATATGTATTCTTGTCCGGCACTAAATACCATTGTACACAGCTATGTTCCTACTTGGTTATTATGAATCTGTGATCAAAGACTTCCCCCTGTCCACAAACCTTTCAAGTCTGCTGGGCATGGTCTGTACTCATGCCATGTTGCTAAGGCCTAGAACTCCTTATCTATGTTCATCAGGTCAATACCCTCCCTCTAGTTCTTTTAAAACCATTCTGAAAGACTTCCTAGTGAAAATCTGGTTCTGTTCTTGCACAACCCCTGTAATAACTATATCCCTAATTATGAACAAATACCTCCTCATACCTAATATCTCCTTACTCCCCCTTCTTTACTTACTTCCTAACCTCAATCAGTTTCTGTCTCCCCTGAATCTGTATCTGTATATGCCATAACCCTGTCTTTGTCTCTCACTTCACATTTCAGTTCTAGTTTGTATTATACTAACTTACCTTTAATTGCTTTAACTTGGATAAAATTTCTCTATGTAGTAAATTATTGCTGTATACATTGTATCTGTTTTTAATCAATGTTATCATATTATGTCTAATTTGGTCTAATTATTTAAACTGTAGACTGTATTATAGTTGAAGCTTGTAAAATTATTGTTCTCTGCTGAAAATGGGTACCTACCCAGTCAGATTTTCATAGTAATCAAATGTCAATAAATAAATAAATAAATATAAATGTGTGTAGAAATGAGAAAGGTGATTCTAAAGGGAACAGGAAGCCAGACAATCTGTTTAATTGTATGACAGTGGTGTAGCTTTTTGCCACACCAATAATGAAATGAAAAATGCAGTTACACATTATTTGTTAACTTCTGAGTAAATTTAAATGACTGTATTTTTAAACAAACTAAAAGCATAGCTGGCTCAACTTGCGCCCAGTACTGGTACCATAAACTAGCACCCCACATCCACAGCTCATGTGAGAAGTAAAAGGACTTCAGCAAAACCGTAGGATGATGATTTTCTGGCTTCCTGTAAACTGTACCAAATCTGCCACCCCTGCTCTTAATATGAAGAACAAAAAAATATATTATATATATATATATATATATATATATATATATATATATATATATATATATATACATACACACTCCTTCTATTGGCACACTGACCAGATAGACAGATATATAGTAAACCCCGGCCAATCAGATCTGCCTTGACTCACAACATTCCTTCTTAAAAAAATTAGAAAAGAAAAAAGGAAAGAAAAATAATTGTATTTCTTTTAAACTGTAGCAAAACTGCTTGTTACAACTGTATCAAACATTTTCTACAGTTTATACCCTGCTACATGGCACACTGCAGTACGCAAGTATTAGTTAAAAAAAAAGAAAGAAATATTTTTTCTTTTAAAGTGTAACAAATTGCTTGCTACAAATGTAGCAAACAGTTGCTGAAGTTTATTCCCTGCTGCATTGTGCAATACAGTGCTCGGGTTTCAGCTAAAAAAAAGAAAAATATTTTTTTTCCTTTTAAACTGTAATATCAGTTTGCTACAATGTAGTTGTTGCTGCACTTTAATCATACACAGAAAGCTACAATGCTCAGATCTGATCTTAAATATAACATTGGCTTTTAAATGCTAGTATGCATTAAAGAGTGATTAAGATCAGCCAGTCGTGCCCTCAACACTCTTGCCCTACCCTTCTTGCACTTTTGAAATATAGTCAGTTATTACTGAGATAAAAACATTTTGAACACTGCTGTAAATTAATACTGGTAGCTGTGTTATTTATAGTTTGACTCTTATAGGTTCATAGGTGTGTACTAGGCTAATGGCCCTGGGGCCTTTACAAGCCTAGCCTATAGGATTACCCTGGCATCATGCCACCTCACCTTAGTTCCCAGTGCCTCCGTCGAGTAAAGCCACTGGAGTGATCCCTGGGGTGAATTTTCTATTTCCCATCCACTCATCAAGATTTCTCTTGAAGAGGGCCAGTGAGGTGCTCTGCTTGACATATATGGGAAGTATATTCCATAGCATGGGCAGACTCTGGGTTATGAACCTGTCCCTCCAGCATGTTCTGTTTATTGTGGCAATGAGGTTGAGGTCTCTGGAGCGTGTGTGTGGAGGGATTGGGATTTCTTTAGATTTAGCATTTCTAACAGAGGTAGGTCAGACATGCCTTTGTAAGTCAAGCAGAGATCGCCTCTAAGTAGGCGATATGAGACAGAGAACAGTTGGAGTTTTTTTAGTCTGTCCCTATAGGACACATGTTTAAGCCCTAGGATCCTCTTTGTGAGGTACTTTTGCGGCCTCTCCAGTTGTTGCATGTATTTAGTGAGGTATATGCCAAATGGGGCATTATACTCAATGACTGGCCTAATGAGGGAAGAGTAGAGGGAGACAATGACCTCTTTCTTCTTGGATGCAAAACCCTTAGTAATGAGATGTGCCACATAGAAGGACTTTCTGACCACAGTGGCAATGTGGTGGTCAAAAGAGAGGTTGGTGTCAACCTGTGTTCCTAGATCTCTTATAACGCCTTCTGTGTTATGTGGACTACCATCAATGTGGTAATTCATGGGAACCGGGTTTTTCTCAAAGGGGATGACAACACATTTTTTTGCCATTGAGCTAAAGGCCATGGTTCTGACACTATTCGTTGGTCTCAGTGAGAACTTTCTATAGGATGTCAACATCACTCGGGGAGTTAATAATAGCACCCAACTTGTAATTGTCTGCGAACTTTGTCAGCGAGAATCCCTTCATGTTGGCCTGGACTTCAGAGAAGTAGATACCAAACAGGAGAGGGCCCAGGACCAAACCCTTTGGGACTCCACTTGTGACTGGTCAGCAGTCTGACTTGGAGTCAGCTACTTTCACAGTGTGGGTTCTACCTGTGAGCCAGTTTGAAACCCACCTAGTAATATAGGGGTTGATGTTTAGTTTAGTGAGTTTTTCTATTATTCCTGAGTGGGGAGTGGTATCAAAGGCCTTGGCCAGATCAAGGTAGGCTGCATGAACCACCTTGCCTTCATCCACAGCTCTGGTGACTGACTCAAAGAAGTTGACCAAGTTGAGCAGGCATGCTCTACCCTTCACAAAACCAAACTGTGTGGGATCCATAGTTTGGAGATTCCCTATATCCTTGTTTATTAGTCCATGATGATGCTTTCCATAGCTTTGAATATCAGACTCGTCAGGCTAATGGGGCGATAGTTCCCAGGGTCTGTAGTTGCTCCTCCTTTGTGGAGAGGGATGACTGTAACAGTGAGCCATTTGGTAGGGACAAAGCCTGAGGTGAGGCTGTGATTGAACAGGGCACACAGGTGAGGTGCCAGTTCACTCTGTAGTTCAAGTAGAACACAGCCAGGGATGTTGTCAGGTCCCATAGTAGCTGTATTCTTGGCTTTGGACAGTGCTGTTTTAACCTGTGCAGCAGTAATACTGGGTGCCTGGCAATCTACTCGTATTGTGACTGGTCCCTGGGGGGGGTTAAGTTGGCACTGAATATGTTGGCCAATATATTGTCAATATCTGTTGGCTCAGTATAGGAGGTACCATTGTGCAGTAGCTCAGAACAAATCTGGGTATTACCGTGGAGATTCTTTACATAACTATAGAAGGCCTTGTGGTTGTCTTTACTATCTGCTGCAATTCTGTTTTCATAGCTAGCTTTAGAGGGTTTGATGAGGGATCTCAACTTTTTGTTGAAGCTGATAAGGGAGTTTTTCCAGTCTTGGGACTTCACCTTATTCCATATCAGTTTCCTCCTTCTGTTGTAGAGTTTGTTTATAGCAGGAGACCACAAGATTGGCTTACTTTTTTTGGAGGAGAGCGTCTTGGTTCTTTTGGGTATGGTGAGATCCATGCATTTGTGTATGTGTTCATACAGTGCATTGGTGTATGATTTGGCAGTCATGCAACTGATCTCCATTTGCATGGGTGCCGTGAAGTTAGCCACCTCTGTTTTTAGGAGCCCAAAGTTAGCTTTGGAGAAGTTTTTCATGGTGGTTACCTTTGCGTGGGGGGTGGGAGGGATGTGGATTTCCAAGGTGATTAGTCTGTGATTGGATCTAACCAGAGAGGAATTAACTATTGGTGTAGAGCAACAGTCGTCCATGTTAGTAATGACCAGGTCAAGGATGTTGCTACCTCTAGTAGGAATAAGAACGAGCTGGTCCAGGGCATTGGAATTAATGAATTCCAGGAAATGTTGGGCAAGCGTATTGGTACATGAGCAGTTTTCCCAGTTAATGGAGGGATAGTTGAAGTTGCCCAGTATGAGATATTTTCCAGGGTGCTTAGGAACGTGGAGTGTGAGTCTTGGGTCATGGTTGGGGACCTATAGCAGGCTATGACCTGAATCGCTGTCTCACCTAATGTTAGTTGCACCTGAAGTATTTCAGATGAGTTAGGTTGGGCTACTAGTCTGGAGGTGTGCGCATCCTTTATGAATATGGAAACACTACAATCTTTGGAGCTTCAGTCCAAGTTCTGGGGCTGAAAAGTGTGGAATGAGTTATAGCCTGGTAGTGCAGGGGTGCTTTCTGCTGTCTTGAACCAGGTCTCTGTTACGGCACAAATGTCGATGTTCTCCATTTTAAGGAGTGCTTCGAGCGAGTGCATTTTGAGATTTAGACTTTTAGCGTTGAGCAGCATGGCCCTCAAATTACATGTGTTTGTAGCTGTTATGGTGGTTATTTGGTCTTGGGAACACCACCTAAAAAAGGCACTATAGGGTGGCAAGAGCCTTGACCAGTATCCAGAAGCCCAGGGGTGACAGATGCAGGCCATTTCTGGCAAAGCATTGAGGTCTGTCAGTCATGTCATCCCAGGCAGACAGATACTGGATCCCCTTAGAATGACACCAGAAACTTAGCCAATTGTTGAAATGAATAATTTTCTGCTTGTACTGTGGTATCATTCTGGGTGATGGTAGGATGCTGCTCAGGGCTAAGGTCATACCCGCCTGTGTTACATAATCCAAGAGCACCTCCCTGTCTCTTTTCATGTAGTCCAGGGAGGTATGTCTCAGGTCATTCACACCCACATGTACAGTGACAGAGTTATATTTGCACCTGTTGTTGAGGGACCTGGGTGCATGCGTTATGTAGCGGATCCTTGCACCTGACAGGCAGCTGACTGTTACTTTCTCCTTATTCAGCCTAGTGAGTGGGACATCAGTGTGCCTCACTATTGAGTCACCTATGACTAGTGTGTTGGGCATGCTGTTTTGCCTTAGGGGCTTTGGTTGAGTGGCACACTGTTTAGGAGGGTTATATGTCTCATGATTAGTGTTGTGTTGTGGTGGTTGAGTGTGTTTCTGCCTTGGAGGTCTCTGCTGTTTGGGTAGATTTTTATTGTGAGCCTCCGCGAAGGTGGGTTTGTGTTTTTATGTGAAGGCAGTGCTGGTGTGTGTTCTGGAGGGCTATGTGTTCCATGTCATGTGGTGCAAGTGTTGACCTTCTCTTCTTGACCAGCTTTTCCGGTCTTGGCTGGAGAGTGCGTGGCATCCAGTTTGGATATATAAGTGCATCTTTCACAAGTCTGAGTGTTGGGAGGTAAGAGGGGAGGGTTGTCAGTGTACATGAGGTAGTTGCTAAATTGCCTCAGAATGCCCAAGTTCACCAGGTTAATAGGAGAATGCACAGGGGACTTACCTTTAGACATGCCTGGAGGGGTGAGCATTAATAATAAGTACTGGAGCTGGGTACTTATGTATTATCGCAACCAGATTTTTGCGATAATACTGCTTTCTTTCCCATGGGTAATGTAAAGCAGAAATGTATGCAGAATCACACAGGGAATGTTATCTTTAAAACAAAACACTTTGTTTAGGTAGGAATAACAGTGTAATTATATGAAAAATTAGTATTTCTTTGAAGGTATGCCGTTCCCAAAATCAAGTCACTCATACCACATTTTCAAGTCCTATTTTGTGTTAGGCACATTCCAAACAGTAAACCAGCGACTGAGCAATCCACAAGTATGCTGCCGTAAAACATTCACTAAACAGTCCAACAGTAAGTAGTATCCACAAGGATAACACCATCTGAATACAAAAAATAAACCATTATTGGCAACGACTCCAAAAAATTATTATCGGACTACCACTAAACAGAACAGCCTCCGTTGTACACGTACATTTATAAAGTGTGCACATACATATTCTCCTTAACTTCAGTTCTATTCAACAGTTTGTAAACAATAAATCCAACAATTTACCAAAAAAAAAAAAAGATTTGCAGGTCTCCGTGCCTTATTCTCTGAAGAAAGTATTGTACAACTTAGTAATCCATGTTGCAGGACAGCAGAAGTTCAACCAAACATTTTCCCAGGTGTCTGACTTTCATTTCCTGCAGCACAACGTCGGTGAAACCAACTTTACAGTACGCAGTCCAAGATTTACATCTCCACGTTGATTTACCTTACCAAATTTAAGGACAAACTAAGTCCTACCCACTGAAAACATCAAATGTCACCTTAACATAACTCCCACTATCCGTTTTTAGGCAAACAAACGTATTACCGCAACCGCAAAAATCTGGTTGCGATAATATGTAAGTACCTGGAGCTGTTTCCTTGTAGAACATTTAGTGCTGGTAGCACCTTTGTGTGTCTGATAAAGTGTTAGACTAATAAGCTAGTAAAGTGCAGGAGAGGAGAAAAATAGTAGATATATGGGAAAAATTGAATGAGCAGACTTTGGCACCGCTCAGAAGCTTAGAAACAGTCCTAGATACAGCAAATCTGTATCTGGACTAGACTAGTTACAGGGAAGGTGGGAAACAAGCTCAGACACAGGCTTTTAAATAAGAAAGTTGAAAAAGATGGAAAAACTGCCCAAACAGCTAAATGAACTACAATTTCTGGGCCAGAAACCACTCCTCTTATGGTAGATCGGCTTTCTATTGCTTACCACATCCACTGATAAGCTAGAAGGCTTCCCTCCAACACAAAAAGGCTTGGTGGGGGGGCTCATAAGCTTACAAACAATCCTGGATACAGAATTTTTTTTTTTTTTTTTTTAGTAAAGTGGAAAGAGAGAAAGGAGGAGCAAAATATAATTCAAGGTTAAGAAACTAAGTGGGTTGGCCTTCTCAAATATTCTCTCTATATTAGGTAGAATGAGCTAATGACACGAGACTGGGAGAAATTTTCCCAGATCAAATTTACAGTAGGGGCGGGCAACTGCAAAGCCACCAAGTATAAGAACAAGACACCAATAGTTATATGATACTCATTGGCAGAAAATCAGAACAAACAAACACAAACAGATGTTTAACAAATGGATAAAATTTCCAGTTAATACCTCACACACAGTGAAACTAGCTAGAAATGATTTACCAACAGTGTGTATTTTATTTTCTCTGAACGTTTCACTTCATTACCTCCTTATTCCCCTATCAATATGATCATTTTTACAACAGATACTATTTAGTAACAAAGGGACTGAATAGAAGGGAAGGTGAGGAGTTGTAGCTTTTTTTACTATTAGCCTTCATGCTTTTTGCGTTTTCCTGTGATTTGAGAATCTGGGAGATAAACCTAATCATATAAACTAAACTATTGTGTATTGTCATTCATGGCAATATAGAAGAGTTGGACCACTCTTCCAGTTTAGGATAACTTCCATTAGAAACCCCTATAGCATAGACAGACCACCTATCTTTTATGCGCACTTGTGTATATGTGCTTGTGTGTGTGTGAGAGAAATGGAGTTTAGGTATTAAGGCTGTGTTGCACACTATTGCATAGATGACTATTTTATTAAAAGAATAATTTCTCAGTTCTGTTTTTCCCCCCAATGGTCAGATCCCATTTTATTAAGGTTATAAGAAATTTATCATGATGTGACTCAGATGCTGATTGGCTGAACAATGCTCCATGGAATAATAAATCATTTAAAATGACATATGTAGATTTTACTCAAATCTATAGTCATAATTTTTTAGCATGCTGTCGAACTATAACATTTAATGCTCATAAAAGTGTTTATTTGCCTATCACAGCCTTGATATTAGCCAATGTCTTTAAAAAAAACGTTATTAAATTATCACTTAAGACATAGGCAAACATACATTAACAGAAAAGAAAACCTAGCGCAATACTTCGTTCCATTTACATATATTATACATCACATATCTTTTTCTTCTTTGTAATCATCACCCTTCCCTTTTCGAAAGATCTCTTTTCCAGATCTTTTATCTCTTTTATAATATTCAGTGTTTAAATACAGTTGACTTAAATATTTATTTCCATTTTTGAGTAATTGCTATTTTTGGCAGTCAACAGGCAGTTCAGATCCTCTGTCCCAGCTCAAAAGAATCCTTTTGTTAGTGGTAGCTCTTTTCTCACTCAATATTTTGGATAGAGTACCCTGTAGCAAATATTTAAAATCTGCTAATTCATTACCCTCTTTAAGCATATATTTGTAAGTCTAACATTTGTTATCAAGAGGAGGAAAAATTCTTTGAAGACAACTTAGGATATAAAAATGGGTCTATCACCACATCAAATGGTGATAAGTCCGAACGCACTCTGTTCGAACCTAAAAGTCTGAAAACCCTAAACAGCGAACTCACAGAACAGCTATTTTTTTCCCAGGGAAAAAAATCAAATCACAACTTTAAAACAACCTGAAGTAGGGGGCTTTGCCCCCACACCCCCTTAATGTGGGGTGCTGTGCCCCCCACACACCCCCTACTAAAATATACCAACTCCAAGATCGCACTACAGTGGAGGAAATAGCAAAGCACTGAAGACGGCCCACCAATTTTCTCCCTGGGAAAAAAATTGATGTTCCGTAACTTCGCGGTTTAGGGCTTTCGGACTTTTCGGTTCGAACAAAAGGCGTTCGGACTTAGCACCATTCGATGTGGTGATATAGACCCTATAAAAATACCTATGCAAACACTTCTACGCAAAGATCCTAAACTTCTGGACTTTGTTACATACTTGAGAGATGTAAATATATGCTGCCATTGTTCCCTTGTAAATTGCTTTTTCCAGTCTCTCTTCCCAATCTTTCTAACCTCCTCTAATTGATTTTAATAGCTATCATGCAAGCTTATGTTCCAGATTAAACTAAAAACTCTATAACCAAACAGATCTTTCACTTAAGATTCCTCTAGCCCCCCCCCCCCTTTTTTTGCATATACTCTAATATCAATCCCTGTTAGGGAAGGCAATCTCCAGAATGCAGGCCAGACATCTTCTTGGCCTCATCCCACTCTATTATATTTTCTTCTCTGGCTAATTACTCCCAGAACCTTGGATCCTTTGCCAGTTTTGTCCAGTAAATTCCAGCTCCCTCTTGACTGTCTTCTATACACCTAGTTACAGTCATCCCTATTGGCAAAATGTCCTTTTTTATTCTCATGTTGGCTTAGTCCTTAGAATACTTTCTGCTACTTTATGAAAATAATATTTATGGTTATCATTGTTCTCCTTAAGGATCTGCATCCAAAACCCAACTCTGTCTTTATTTCTTGAACCCCCCCATCACTTCATCCTCATCCCTTTCCATTCTGAATTATAGCTTTCTGCTTGTGTTATGCATATAAGCCTTAACTGTGTAGCTCTAAACTATCCCTTCAAATAAAATGTCCCACTTATCACTTGACTTCTTCCCCTCCCAGATAAATTCCTTCAACTCTTTATTAGTTATTGTCCACAACTTCTCCTCTGATTGATAAAAGTATGCCTGATCCATATTTAAAACTAAAGGAACTAAAAACATTTCACTGATTGTATTGTAGTATCCATATCCATAGATTCAAATTTATCAGATTTTGTATTATCTTCTGTTTAGTCTTTTCCCACGTATCCTTACCTGCCATAATAGAATCATTTTTAATCCATACTCTTAAATACCTAATCTTATTGTCTCTCCATAAATTGGGTATTGCTAAACAATTTGTGTGGAGATACAAAAGTTACGGCTATAATCTTCCTTTTATCTTCATTAATTTTATATTCAGAAAACAATGGAAATTGTCTCAAAGTGTTCCACAACACTGAGATGTCCTTCTTCTGGGTTTATCAGGTACAAAATAATATCATCTGTAAATGAAGGCAACTTTTCTTGACTATTATAACAATTATATCCTTGACTTTCTGAGTTCTGTGTTATCTTTGCAGTGGCTCTATATATAAAGCAAATAACAAAGGGGAAAGAGGACACCCTTGCCTGGTTTGTTTGTTCAAACACAGCTTATCAGAAAGGAACTCTCCCACTTTAATTCTTGGGTCCGATCCTTTATATAGCCTCTTAATAAACTTTATTATTGTATCAGGTAAAGAAAATGCTTCAATTGCCCTACTCAAAAAAACCCACCTTATTCCATGGAATGCTTTCTCTGTATCGTCATTGCTATATTAATGTCACCTCTACCTAAATTCATAATTATAAATGTATAATATATGAAACAATTGTTTGTTTTTCTAGTATTTTTATGTACTAGTTATGCGCCTTTATATATGATTTTTTATGTATAACTTTGTATATGTATTATGTATAATTTGTGTTCTTTTGTTAATACTGCACACTTTCTCAATGTCGTATCCGTGTATTCTGTCTCCTACAGGCTTTTGAGGGGAGATCTATGCCAGGCATACAGGGCATTGTCAGACCCCACTCTGATGGACCTTCTGCATATCCACAAAACAAACAGTACCATAATTACATGTTCTAAAGACTTAAACCTTGCCTGTGATATAAATAGGACCTGCTGGAGAAATATGTATGTACCCCAGAGACTACCATGTCTATGAAACAGGCTCCCCATCCATGTGAGTTCCTCCTTAACCCAATTCAGGTGCAACTTAGACAACTGGATGGAAAACCAAAATTCACCCCTGGTTTGGCACCTATGTCATAATAGACAGTGGTAACCTGTAAATGGTTAATTTCCCAGACCCATGCTTACACTTATCAAGGGTATCAGAACTTGTCAGAGATTTGGGATGCATGGCTAGGCTTAAAAACGCCCTTGTGGTCATTAGCTTAGTAAACACCTATGAACCTATGAACAAGTTTACAACCTACATTATTTTTGTTACTTATATCTTTTGGGGCTTCCCCCCCCCCAAGCCTCCGCTAAAAATGGGCCTGTGCCCAGTTGGACCATCCTGGTAAACAAACAACAAATAAATAAATAAATGTTTCTACAAATCCACACTGAGCTATATCATGTAAATTTTGGCAACACCTTTGCCATTCTTTTAGCTAATATAAACATAAACACTTTACAATCATAGTTTAAAATTGAAATGGGTATATATTAAGCTGGGTCTGATAGGTCTTTAATTTCTTTAGGTAATACACCCACCACAGCTTTCTTCCAATATGTTGGTGTTTCCACTCCTTTTAAAATACTGTTAAACAAAATCTTCCAGATCTTTATCACCTTCTTTCCTCCTAGCATCCAAAGTTCCACAGGAAAGCTATCTGTTCCTGGAGACTTTTCATTCCTGCAGATTATACATTTCCGCTTTTATCTCTTCTCATATCTTAACTGTTAGTTGTTGAACCTCATCTACCTTTAACCTTGGCATAATTAAGTCTTTGTAAATATTTCCGTTTGTGCTCTTTCTTTATTTGCACATTTGTCTGTGTTATAAAAATTTTTATAAAATTTCCAAAAAATCTCTGTACTACAGGATCTCTGGTTATTTTTCTTGACATAAGCTCCCTAAGTCTGATGACAACCTTTTTTACTTTCTGTTGCCTAAGTCATTCTGCTAAAAGTTTTTTTGTGTGTTCTGGAGTTATCAAAACTAGTTGCTTAACAGTAATTGTTCTAAACTCATGCATATTATCTATTTACACCCTTATCTTCTCTTTAGCACTTTGTATTTGCATCTCTCTTTGCTCTGTAAGATTCTCCTTATGCTGCAATATTTTAACCTTTAAAATGGCCTCTAAGTAGTTCCTATTATTTCTTAACCATATCTTTCTCTTTTATTTTGACCCCATTTTTCAACTCCATTTTCATTTTATCCCATTCGCTAGGTATAACATCTGAAGATATTTATATCTTCCATAATAGCACTCAAATAACTTCCACTACCCATTCCATGAATTCTTTTCTTTTTAATAGATATGCCTGTGCCTTATTTTTAAATCATTACCCTGCATTTTTTCTTGTTTTTATTGGTGAATGTGCATTTTCAACATTTGTGAAACAGTTATTGAATGTGTGTCAAAGCTTACAATTAAATGTGTGTGTTCCTGTGAAATATCATTTCTGTCTAGTTTTAGTCCAATTATTGTACATTGGGGAATAATATGTAAACTCTGCCCAAGTTCCTACTATCGAATTCACATCTTCTATACCAAATATTGTCATAAATTTCTTCAGAAATCTATCTTTTTGTTATATTTTCTCTTCTAGTATTCCCCTTACACACCCTCACTATTCCAAATCAAGTTTTAGTCCTCACTTTTAAGTAATATCGCCAGCTGAAAGCTTACTATTTCTCCTAAAATTTTCTTAAACTCCATAATAACAGTCTGTGGTGGAATATAAATACATGCCAGCTTAATCTTCCCTTACCTATAGCCCCTTACTACCACAATTTTACTATTATTATGTTTTTTCTTCTTCTATCATAATTAGAGACCCTCTTTCCATTAGTATAATTACTCCACTTTTCCTTTGTTTCCAATATTCTGTTGAATGTCCATTTGTGAAATTCACTTACTCATTTCTTTCCAAATGTGTCTCCTACAGCATCACTCTTTGCACTCTGCATTTCTTAATACAAATCGATATTCTTTTATTTTTGTCTATACCTGTAAGGCCATTTACATTCCAAGATAATATGGATAGTGTAGCCATTATAATAAAAATGCTATTTTCCTCACCTATTATACATGACAGGTTTTTTGAATGTATATTGTCAACTTTTGTGTTGTATGCACACATTAGTGTTTGGCAGGCTGATCTTTTATACGGTTGTTTCTTTTCATCTTCATTTGAACCTATGTCAAATTTTCAAGACATTATGTTTTAATGAAAAACGTTCAGACAAAGAAAAACTAAATACATTTTCAGAAAATCTCATCCCCTATTAACTTACAACAACACTGTGTATTTCTTCAAAAATGAAGTTTAACCCTCCAGATATGAACAATTGCCTCAAATCGACACCTGGCACCCACAGACATTGCCTAATGTAAAATTAAGGTTACCCATGCTAGTGTCCATGCTGTAGCATGGACACTAGCATGGGTAACCTTAATTTTACATTGCCTAATGTAAAATTAAGGTTACCCATGCCAGTGTCCATGCTACAGCCTGTGTTCCCACTTACACTGATTGCTGTCTGTTCTTATCTCTATTCCACTCTCAGATGTGAACATTAACTTTTAGCCCTAAAATAAAGTGCACTGGTTATCTTTAGATAAACGTAAATTGTACACTGTTCTTGAACACACTAAAGTATTAAGGTTGCTAGACATGCTTTCTCTTATTCACTTCCCATACTTTCAAACTTTATTTTTCACTAAATTTCTTGCCTTATCATGAAAAATCTAGAAATTGTACTTTTACATTTTGCATTTCCAATAGCAGGCAGTGCTCAAAACTCTCAAGATTAATTGCTTTCACCTGCAGACAGCTCATCTTCATATAAAAGTACTCAGCAATGAATCTTTGTAAATTTCACCCAGAACAAAATGTACATCTGCCTTCAGCTGTAGACTTCTTGACTCACACTGAACATTTGCTAATGGAAACAAAACAAGCTAATACATACATACATACATACATACATACATACATACATACATACATACATACATAGAAATATTTCAGGAATGGGCAGTAATGCCATTCTAGTTTGCCAATATACCAAAACACTTGTTTCCATAATATGTCCAGGCTGTTCTTAAAGATATCTAAACTATTACTTGCTTTAATGTAATTTGGTAGCCTATTCCATGCATCAGCTACTGTGTCAGAAAACCAATTAGTACACTTCTCATTCCTATAGAATCTTCTACATAGTTTGATGATTCTCTAGTACTTTTCAATAACCCCAAACATTCCCAGAGGTAGTTGTCTCTAAATGCCCTATATATCTGAATAAGATTTCCTCTTAGATATCTGTAAGAGACACTGTACAAGTTTAGATATTTTAGTCTTTCATAATAACTTAAATGTTCATATCCATGGATGCCCTTGTTATATTTCTGCCGTACTATTTACAGTTTACTCATTCTTGTTTTCCTATAGGGATTCCATACTCAAGTTTGGGTCTAATGTAACTAACAAACAATGACTTTATTATTTTTGATTTCCTAGACTTTATAAATCTTTTTATACAACCTATAGTTCTAAAACTATCATTAGCCAATTGGTTGACATGATTAGAAAAACTCATAGTTGAATCTAGCCATATACCCAGGTCCTTAAATGAGACTACAGTTTCAATCACTGTGTGCTGTATTAAATATTCACATTTCAGTTTGTGTCTCCCAAATCTCAAATGCTTAGTTTTTGATGTATTTATATCAGCATATTATTCTGCTGTGCCCAAATGGTCAATTTAGTCAAGTTATTTTGCAGACATGCCTTATCTCCCTGCACCCCTACAATACCAGGCTACAACTCTTACCACACTTTTCGGCCACCAAACCAGGACCAAAACACTAAAGATGGAGGAGTGTCCATATTCACCAAGGATATTCACAACACCAGGTTAGTTGCCCAACACAATGCGTCTGAAATTCTCCAGGTGCAACTAACACTAGGTAAGACTGCAATCCAAATTGTAGCTTGCTACAGATCCCCCATCATCCACCAATATCCTCACTAGTCCTTTCTAAACATACTGGAAAATATTGAGATACAACCAAACACCCTAATACTGGGTGATTTCAACTACCCTGCCATTAACTGGGAAAACTACTCATGTACCAACACCTTTGCCCAACGGTTCATGGAATTCATAAATTCCAATGCCCTGGATCAACTAATCCTTAGTCTGACCAGGGGCGCCAGTATTCTAGACCTGGTCATTATCAACATGGGAAATCAATGCTTCTCACCTATGGTCACCCCCTTGTTGGTCAGGTCTGACCATAAGCTACTCGTTTCCACTTGAAAACATCGAAATTCCAAAACATCAAATGTCATATGGTCGAGACCATATCATCAATATTTCGGAACATTGAAGCTTTCAAGTAAAACCAAAAAAAAAAAACTTGTAAAATAAGTACATGCAGGGGGCAAGCACCCTGCACTCCCCATGTGGGGGGCTGTGCCCCCCACACCCCCCTACTTTAATATACCATCTCTGAGATCACACTACAGTGGGGTAAAGGGAAATTTCTGTTTTAGTGCTATATGCAGAAGCACTAAACAAGAGATTTCACATACCCTGTCTGCAGTGCCATCACAGAGATGGCACATTCACAGACACAGTGTGCAGGGCACCTTGCTGCCCTGCAGAACACTAGCTTTTTCCCATTTTTACTTACCTTTTTTCCCCTTGACAACATTGATGGTCTAAACACTCAATGATATGGTCTCGACCATATGAATTTCAATGGTTTAGAATTTCGATGTTTTCAATGGGAACCAAGCTGATCACCCTTGACATAAACATGCCACCCCCCAGTAAGGAAACCTCCTTAAAAAACTTCTCCAAAGCCAACTTCATGCTACTCAAGTCATAAGTGACAAACTTCATGACACCCATGCAGATGAGAACTGAAAGTTCGACTGCTGAATCCTACACTAAGGCACTGTATGAGCACATCCACTCGTGCATGAATTGTGCCATTCCCAATAGAACCAAGACACTCTCCTCCAAAAAAGGAAGCCAATCTGGTGGTCCCTTGCCATAAACAAACTTTACAACAAAATGAAGAAACTGTTGCAGAAAAGAGGAAAATCCCAGGATGCAAAAATATCCCTTACCAGCCTCAGTAAGAAGCTGAGATCCCTCATAAAATCCTCCAAAACTAGTTATGAAAATAAAATTGCCAAAGATTCCAAAGACAACCACAAGGCATTCTATAGCTATGTCAAAAATCTAAATGGCAATGCTCAGATCTACTCTGAGGTACAACAGAATGGCATTGAATATACTGAGCCCAAGAATATTGCCAATATCCTGGCAGATCGATTCAGTGAAAACTTCACCCCCCTCTCAACCCCTAAAGGGCCCATCTCAATACCAAACGATTGCCAAATTCCGGTAATAATGGCCACACAGGTAAAAAATGCAGTCTCCAAAGTTAAGAACACAGCATCCATGGGACCAGATGACATCCCAGGCTGTGCACTACATGAACTACAAAATGAACTGGCACCTCACCTAAGTGTCATGTTTAATCATAGCCTCACCTCAGGCTTCGTGCCCACTGAGTGGCGCACATCTACAGTTATCCCACTCAACAAGGGGGGATCCACCTTGGATCCTGGAAACTACTGCCCCCGCAGTCTGATGAGCCTAATCTGCAAGGCCATGGAACGTATTATCATGGAACCTTCAAACACTGGACCCCACGCAGTTTGGGTTTGTGAAGGGCCGATCTTGTTTCTTGAACCTGATTAACTTCTTCAAATCAGTCTCCAGAGCCATGGACAAGGGTAAGGTGGTTCACACAGCCTATCTGGACCTCGCCAACAACTTCAATACCATCCCCCACTCTGGAATCATAGATAAACTTACTAAGCAGGGCATTAATCCCTATGTCCCCCAACTGGCTTACTGACAGAACCCACACTGTAAAAGTAGCCAACTCGAAATCCAGCTCCAGACAAGTGGAGTACCTCAGGGTTCAGTCATGGGACCGCTCTTGTTTGGCATCTGCTTCTCTGAAGTACAGGCCAACACTAAGGGACTCTGGCTAACAAAGTTCACAGATGACTGCAAACTGGGAACCATTATTGAATCCCCAAATTATTTGAATATCCTACAAAAGGTCCTTACAGAAACAGATGCTTGGTACCAGAGCCATGGGCTCAAGCTCAATGCCAAGAAATGTACAGTTATCCCCTGAAAAAACATGTACCTGTGAATTACCACATAGGTGGCAGTACACTAAACACCGAAAGTGTGATAAGAGACTTAGGGACACAGGTGGACAGTGGCCTCACCTTCAATAACCACATCGCCACAACAGTCAAGAAATCCTTCTATATGGCACACCTCATCATGAAGGGCTTTTCATCCAGAAAAAAAGGAGGTCATTGTCCCACTGTACTCATCCCTCATTAGACCCATTATAGAATACAACGCCCCATTTGGAATGCACCTCTCAAGACATCTTTAACAACTGGAAAGGCTGAAGAAATACCTCACTGAAAGAATCACAGGCCTAAAGCAGATGCCCTATGCTGACTGTCTAACAAAATCTCCATCTATACTCTGTCACATATCATCTACTTAGAGGTGATCTCTGCTTAACATACAAGACCATGTCAAACCCAGAGCTGTTGGACATGCTACACTTAAAGAAATTCCAGTCCCTCAGAGACACATGCTCCAGGGATCTAAACCTTGTCATCACAATGAACAAAACTTGCTGGTGGGATAGGTTCCTGACCCAGAGACTCCCCAGACTCTGGAATAAACTGCCCATACATATCAAGCAGAGTGCCTCTTTGGCCCTCTTCAAAAGGACATTGATGATTGGATGGGAGATAGAAAATTCACCCCGGGGATCATGTCAGTTGCCCTGCTAGACAGGGGTCCAGGGAAGTAAATACTGTAGGAAGAAATAGCCAGGGAATTGTTATGGCTAGGCTTGTATAGGCCCTAGGGCCGATAGCCTAGTACCAACCTATGAACCTATCTGTAACACATGTAATCAGTTTACCCAATTTCAGGTCATCTGTATATAGAATGTAAAACACCTCAGATGAAAAAGTTAGGTCTGAAAGATACAATCTAAACAAGTAAGGGCCTAGGACAGAGCCCTGTGGGACACCCTGACTGTAGCCAAGGATTTCACCTGTCCAGTTGCTGTATGCTACTTGCCATGTCCTATTTGTAAGCCATGCATTATCCATCTTATTAAGAGTACATCAATACCTACTTGTATTAATTTATAGATCAGTGCTTTGTGTATGACCCTGTCAAATGCTGAAGTTAAATCTATATAAATTACATCACAGCACAATTTTTCATTCATAGCTGTTATTATATTGTTATAGAACATCATGTTACAGGTGGTAATAGATCTGTTTTCAACATATGCATGCTGATATATGGTTTCAAGCCCCAAACTGTCCAGTTCTGACAATAACTTATCCAATATCACCTTCTCCATTATTTTTCCACAACATGACAGTAGACTTAAGAGTCTGTATGACTCTGGGTTTGTCCTACTCCCCTTTCCTTTAAAGACAGTCTTAATAAGTGCATATCTCCAATCTTGAGGAATCTCCCCATATTTATATGACCTAATAAATAATAGATATAATGATACTGTATGTTCTTGCTGAAGTGTTCTCAGGTTGTTGTTGTGTCTTTTGGCTTTTCCCGGTTAGGGGTCGCCACAGCGGAATTCCGGTCCTCTAATGATTGGTAGTTGATTTTTATGTGCTGAGTTACCAGCCCTGATGCACAACCTTCAACGAAGGTATGCCCATTCACGCATGTCTCCACTCAGAAGACGCTCTAGCTGAGAATCTAACTGGACAGCGTCTTACTGTGAGGCGACAACGCTACCGCAGCACCACCACCGCATAGATCATTGTTACTAATTCTGTCTCCTCCCTATGCTTTCTTTGAATTCAGTTTGCACAGTTTTTCTTCAATATAATCTAATTTGATTCCAGTATCTGGAGTTTCCTGGATGCCACTCGAACAACTTATCACCCCTTTTGTGGAGCCAAATTGTTTTTCATAAGATTTTGTAAATATAGCTATAATCTGTTGTGTCTGAGAATAAATTTTAGAATCTGCACACAGTTTATCAATTTGTGGGTCTTTACTCCTTCCACATGTTATGTATCTATAAAAAGGTTTCCTATTATGCTCAATATCTGTATATAAATGTTCTTCAATTTTTTCTTGATCTTGTCTCACACCGTGCTTAATCTGTTTGCCCAGTGTGTTTATTTCACTTTTCAAAGCTGTAGTTCAACCTCTCTTCCATTGCTTATATTTGTGTCTCTCACCTTAATCAGATATTTTGTTCTTATGGAAATAGACCCCCCTGATGTTGTATGCCTAGATCCTGATGTTAAACATTTTTTTTTTGATTTTTTGAACTCAGACAATTTCTCTTTCAAAACTTTTTCACATTCCATCTGAACTTATGCCACTGAACACCTCACTCCAGTTAGTTTTACATAGTGACTGTTTTGCTTCCATATAATCTGTAAGTAACCTTCTGTGCATTGGCTTAGATTTCAGTTTGGCAGAATTATCTAGCAACAAATTAACCTTTATAACCCCGTGATGACTGCACATCAATGGTGGTAAAACTTGACAAAGTTACTATAATTTCTTTGGGAACACAAACAATGTCTAGTATGTTCCAGCCCCTGGTAGTTTTTTTTTTTTTACAATCTGAAGCAATTGTTGTTCCTGAATATACACTGTGAATAATTTCCTTACTAATATTGTTGAATTAATATTATTCCAGTCTGATTCTGATAAATTTAAGTCCCCAGCTAATATTATTTTTCCCTCCTGTGTTTCATGCAAGAAATGTATGAATTCCTCTAGGTCATCTGCTCTAGACCTTTGTGGTCTATACACTCCAATTGTTATATGTTCCAGGGTTGTCTTTATTGTCAAAGTTGTACAGTCTATAGTATTGGTGTTATCATTGAACATGTAATAATCACAGGTCTCATAGCTATCTTTAATCCCTATCATTAACACCTCTACCTGATTTTTTGTTGCAATGTCTGCTACAGTAAAACCATTTATACCCTGACAGAAATGATTTCCAGTCATTGTTCTTTAATCATGTTTCATAAAAATTAACAACATCAGTCTTGTGGGAGCGTAGCAAATTTTCCAATAAAAAAAATGTTATTATTAATGCTCCTAGCATTGACAACCATCAGACATGCATCAAATTTTGCTATCTGTAACCTGTTAAATTTTCAACCTGGTAAAAATCCTGCCTAGTGTTTATCAAATACTGCAAAATATCTGCTGCAAAAATTCTCTCCCCTGATCTTGAAAAATGTATAACATCCTGTCTGAACGTGTGCCCAAAACTTGGCTTGGATACTCTACACATTTCCATTTTTTAAAACAGGACATTTTTTTCCATGAAGGTATTTACCTAACAAATATTTTCATTCACAGTGACCTGACTATCCTTTCTATAGGTGATTTGTGAAAAATATCTCCTAACACTAGTACAAGCTATATTATTAGAGGGCTGTCAGTTCTCTAATAACAGAGAATCATTGCGGGTGACATAATTTGTACCAACATGAATACAAACAGATCCATACTTCCTTATATTAAGACATTCCAAGACTTGTGTCACATCTTCTATGTTTGCTTCTGGCAAGCATAACACTATTCAATGTTCATGATCATTTCTGCAGATATAAGTATCATTTCCTCTAATAATTGAATCTCCAATTACAAGAATATCTTTGCTGGCCAGCTCTGAAGAATCTTCAGCTTTTAATACAGTAATATCTGCTCAATCAATTGTTACGAAAGATAGAGCTTCATCACTATTAATCTTATTAATCCCACTGTTTTCATTTTGTATTAAAATCTCATCCAGCTGGTATTGTAAATCCACAGCTTGAGCCATGTAGTCAATAGCTGTCTTTCTCTTCTTTTTTCTTACAGTAATGTTCTTCATTCCTTCCATGTTCAGTTTTGATTTCTTCCTTTTCACCTGCCCCTTGCCTCTTTTTTTGACCTTCTCTGTTGGAAAAATGGATGCCTTTTTCTATAGACTGAAGGCTTTCTGATATAAAAATATCATCAGTCCCTGTAACCTGTGTGTTACATAACAAAGCAGTGTCCTTTTTACTATGTATTGTCTTTCCTTTACAGTCATTAATCTGTTTATTTTTCTTCCTTGTTCGTTGTGAACGTCTTCCTTTCTTTCTTTTTTGTTTCCTTCTAAACAAACTGGATCCTCAGATTGCTGAATATTTGCATCCAGGATTCCAAAGTTGTCAGGGGCATCGTCTTGTTTCATAGAGGTTGAATGATCTCTGCAGAAAATAGATGCGTCATTCCTAAATGTGTTCTATTTGTTCTATGGCTAACATTATAATATATGAAACAACAGTTCTCCAAGCCATGCCAATTGCACAAGTGCAATCATAATATTTTCACAGATGTAAGAATCTTAGCATTTTTCATGGCTTTCATCATTTTGTCTTATTTTCAAGCCACTTGCTTACAAAACATTTGCTTATAGCTTAAGACAAGGGCATTAATCTAGACATCAACCCTTGAAAAAAAATATAAGAGAAAATATCTTAATTTTACACATAATATAATCAGCTCACTTTTATACCCTATCCCCCACCCAGCAGCCCAAGAGCAAAGCATATTAATATTACAGTTGCATTTATACAGCATTTCTTATTTTGTAAAGCCTATATTTTTTACAACTAAAAAGTACTTTTTACTTTAATATCTTTAACACACGCAACAGTCATGGAGGAGACTCATCACACATTTAAAATATCCCTGACTACACACTCCACAAAACATTGCTTTACTATATGTAATTTGCAGTTTATACTAGATTTATACAAATACTAAGAATTAAAATTGTTTTACTTACAGTTACTTTTCTCCTTTTTAATTTCCTTCAAAACGTTAATGATATAAGTGGGGTATATGCTTTACAGACCACCTGCAAGTTTAACAAAGTCAACAGAAGTCCATTTTTTCTCAGCTGCTTTTTCTTGCAAAGCTATATTTCACAAAATAATTGATGTTTTATAGTCTCCCATGTATTTCCTAACTTCAGTGTTTCTGGACTTCCTCCTGTTCACCTCCATCTGCCAACACTAGACTATGGTTCAAGTTCAGCGTACTCCTGTGTCTTGCAGTCAACTCTTGTGCTTTTTTTCTCTCAAGCATTTTCCTTTGGAGTATTGGAAAATGTTTCACTGGCAAAGTCTCGCTATGAGCTCTCTTGTCAGAAGAATTTGGAAGTAGAGTCGACCTCTGTTTGCTGGCTCACTTTTTGTTGGATGAACTTTTTTTATTTCCTCCAAACCATATTCTACATCAGTATTTGCTTCTCTTCTACCTGGTATATAATAAGCAATCATTTTCCACAAATGCTCTTTTGTGTCCAATATATAATGCTTTTCCCTTCTTCAACAATTTTCTCAGGATCAACTCTTTCTGCTGGTATGATTGCATCTTTACCAATACAAGTTCTGGCTGCTTTCTTGTGAACAGATTCAGAGCATATACACAATGCACTCTTTCAAATGGCAAATCCTGCTGTGGAATATGAGTCCAGTTGCTTATTTGTGCTTTCATAGAATTAATACAGTATATTTCTTCCAGTGTCTATGGTACAGCAGAAAATCTCTGCTTTTCTTTGTGATCTCGGTCCTCTAACTCTACCAGTTTTGAAATTGCTGTTCTTGAGAAGAAGAATACAAAAAGAAGGACAAATCTCTGTTTAAACCCCTGTCAAGTCACCAGAAGGAAAATGTAGTAGAGGTAATTCCAATTTAAAGATGACATTGTCACCCTTACATTGGAAGCCATTGCTGAGGTAGAACAACTTCAACATACGTATGCCCACAGTAAAAGTAACCCAGTATAAACTGCAGAGGAAGGTGATTCTGGGTAAATTGCAGGTGCGGAGAAGAGCAATCATGGAAAGCATTCAAGAATGAAGGAATACAAATTTCTTGAACTCTAATTATACCCTTTCTCAGGAATTGAATCCATTCCTATTGTGCTATTAGAAACCCAAAACATTGGAGAAATTAAAAAAGTGATAAAACATATTAAAGATGTTAGCTGATATCAGGTAAATGGAGACAATGGATGGTTTATTGATGGAGCTGTTATCCCAGGTGTTTCAATGCACGAAACAGAACTGTTGGACAAATTCCAGGCTGACTATTTTTTTTCTTTTCAGAAATGCTTTTTTATTTGCTTCACAAGAAGTATGATATTGGCTGTAGTTTAATGCAGGGTAATTTCTGCATGCTACAACTGGTTAGCTTGTTTAGCTAAGTATGCTGCTTAAGCTGCTAATGCTTTTATGGATTGCATATTGGCAAAGGTATTGATATTGCATGTCATATAATGTCTTATGCATAGCAATATTGCATAATTTTATAGTTAAAATAACCACATGTGGATATGCTACTAGTCCTATTATAAATTAAATTATTTTTAACAGATTTGTTTTAATGCGCTTGGTGTAAGCATGTCTTGATTGTGCACTGCATATTTTTTGAGGAGGTTAACAGGACTGTCTTTCATTAATGAATGCACCCGTATATAACATATAACAACTTCTACTTCTCACATTTCCCCTCCCCCACTTCTACCCTTGCCTTTCTGTTAGCTTTGACACTCATTTCTCTTTCCAACAAGCAGAAGTAAGATGAAGCAACACCAGGCTATCATAAAACCAGCAACAGTTTATTCAGGAAACAGGCACAGGCAAAGGCATACTCATTTCTCTTTCCTTTATTTTTTGTGGCCTGTCATTCAGTATTTCAGAGCTGCTGTCACTTCTGTGATACAATTCAGCAGTCACAACTGGTTTTATTTGAATGAGATTGTAAATATTTTCACAGTTACTGTGTTATATTGTAATATTCTTCAGGATGCTAACCTGCTTACTGAGCAAAGCAACAAAGATTGTATTATCGATAAGCCAGTCAATCATAGCATTCATTGATTAACTACTTTAAGGCTTCCATTTGACATAGTGGCAGGCTTGAGTTGGGTTTATGTCTTTCCTTGCCCCCTCCACATTGTGGTCAGGGCTTTCTCTTGACACTGTCAGTTTATATTTAGTTGCAAATTTAATATCTCCTCAGATTCATATGAAGTTCTAGGATGAAAATAGCCTAATGATGTCTGTTTGGCATAAAACGTGAACCCTGTTTTTGTCCTCACCTCAGGATGTTCAAAATAATATTCCACAGGGGATGGGTAGCAATACTGGTCACATCACTGGAAAATCAGTTACTTATGAAAGATTCATTATATTTTATCTCTTTATTTTTTATTTTACTTTTGTTTATCAGGTTTGTCTGAATGGGTATAGTCAAAAACACCTTTTCAGCAGTGACCCAAGTAGAAAAGCTTCAATATATTATAAGCATTTTTTTAATTAGGCATTCCATAATTTACATTAAAGACTTTAAGTAACATACATTAGCAATTACACATTCATTTGATAATTAGATTACATTTATACAAAATGAAAGAAACAATTACAATGCAAAAGATGCTTATGCATTTAGTAGATGTTGACCATTGAGCATTTGAACAGATCTATTAGTGAGTTTCTTAACTAAATAACAGATCTTGCGAATAGTGATTAAAAACTCAAGGAAATTTAAGTATAGGAAAGAAATTACTAGAGCAGAAAATGTTAGTTCAGTATTAAGCAAGTTCTCAGAAAATTATATATGGGTATAATAAGGTTTGAATTAGAAGTATAGAGACAGAGTTGTAAACAGTGTTGCAAAATTATGTATATGGCTGAGAATTGCCGGTAAATCTATTTAAATTTTGGTGAAGACTGGTTGTGGGGCTTAAGATTCTGAGTGGAAATAAGTGGTTTGGTGATATGGCAAGCTGAAGATTACAGTTGCATTTATCTTAGAGATATGCAGAAACAGATCCGTTCATTTGACAAGTGAAGTTTCAGCTGTGTTTTATATGACTTTACATTTTAATAGATTTCATTTGTAGTGGGATGTTGATCCGTAGTTTAGCTACACTATTTGAATATATCAAGTCGGCTGCAGTATTATTTGATAATTATATTATTGTTAACAATGACTTCTTACCGATTTATGTTATCATCTGTGTTTCCGCTACTTCAGAAATATTGTTGTGTTGTCATCTTCGTATATATTTCTGTATAGCTCGGCTGTTAGTAGCTACAGGCAAGCAGCTAATTTAAGATGCATAAACACTAAAGGTTTAATGTCCTAAATGGGAATACTGATTTTGCTAGATACACTTTCACTATAGAGCTTCTTAAGTGGGTTCTCATGTTCTGTTAATAGACATCATAGCACCAAATTTGAGTCCTGGTATATCTGAACTGGCACTTTAGCATTCTTTGCAGGCAGTGTCACAAGTTGGGCCCCACAGGGATGGGGACCCTGCTGCATGTTTGCAAGCAATACTGAAGGCCTTGCAGCACCTCCAATAATGAAATTTGTTTTAACTCATATTAGGAAGCATTTTGCACAGGTAATTTTGTTAAAACAAACCAAGATTTAAAAAGCTGCTTCTGGTAATTTTTTTACATACTGGAAGGGCTGGCTAATTCCCTGTTCCTCACTGCAGCGCGACCTTCCTTAACAGGCTCGGTACGTAGATTGCCAAAAGGTCAAGTGCAACATGTAAGTCGATTAAACTTGGTTGACCTATGTTGGTTCGATTTCCTGCCCCTTGTACACCGTGATTTCAAATATCAGCCATTTGAGTGACCGCCATTCTGGTAAGTCATAGTAAACCTATATATATATATATATATATATATATATATATATATATATATATATATACATACAGTGGATATAAAAAGTTTACACACCCCTGTTAAAATGCCAGGTTTTTGTGATATAAAAAATGAGACCACAATAAATCATTTCAAAACTTTTCCCACCTTTAATGTGACCTATAACCTGTACAATTCGATTGAAAAACAAACAAATATGTTAGGGGAAAAATATAAAAAATAAAAATGTTCAATAAGCTGGTTGCATAAGTGTGCACACCCTTAGACTGATACTTTGTTGAAGCACCTTTTGATTTAATTAATAAATAGACCATGTGTGTCTATATATAAACACACACATGTGTGTGTGTGTGTGTGTGTGTGTGTGTGTGTGTGTGTGTGTGTGTGTGTGTGTGTGTGTGTACCCGCGCACTTCTGGTTTCCTTTCCTTAATGTTTTTTTTAATGGAAAAGCACATAGTAAATGTATGTTAAAGTAAATTCAGCTGTATATTATGGTTGCCATCAAAGGTCACATTTCCTTTGTGGACTGCAAAATCCTCATGCACTCTGACAATGTAAAGACTGACTCAAAGTCAGTGGGAATCTCTTACCATGGATTTGTGTGTACCAGATATACATCCCCCTCTGGAAGGATGCCACAAAAAAGCATTAAAGACCTTTTTATGAACAGAATCAGTGTTCCTAGTTGATTGGGTTGCCACCTGTTTCTCTGCAGTTCTGTCATGTGTGTGTGGAAAATGGTAACTGTGTTGGTACTTTACAAGAAAAAATATTTTCTGACTTTTCTCTAAATGTCACATAATTCTTTAATACTATATTTAAGTTATCTTAACTTATAAACTATTATAAATGACCAACATTTAAAGCTTATCATTTCAACACTGTGTTGCTGTTTATGTAAATTTGTCAGAAGTGTTGATAATTGCCTTAAAACCCCTAATTGCTTTGTTTTAATATGAAAAGGGAGTGTTAAGTTCTCCTCCTCTTTGCAATAAAAACAGTGGAAAACAGTTCCACAGCTTTCTATCTTTTTTTTTTATAATAGTTGATGTGCTCCTGACATTAGCAGGATTAATTGCCCATCTGAGATTGACAGCCGTACCTGAAAGGGTAAACTACAGATTTAACTGTGTCATGCAGGTGGATCTAAATTACTCTGCAAAATATGTGAGAAGCTGAGCTTAAAAAAAAAAGTAGGTGGGCGTTCCCTTCCTTTGACTACAATGCAAGGAAGTGAATGTTTTAAAAAGTAGAAGCAGGTTTCTCGTACCTACACAATGTTGGAAGAAAAATGTAGGGAGAAAAGAAACCTAAAGATAGAGTTAAGTTGTAGGAGAGGGCGGAGTTGTCCATTAAAACCTTCCTCTCTAGTTGATTGCTGTGTCAATATTCCTACAATCAAAAAGAACTGTAGATACTCCACCAAAGGCTGCCTGCCCACAAAGATTCCAAAGGAAAGAAGAAAAAAGCAGGTACTGGCCATCACGCTGAACAGCTTCAAGACTTTTATTTAAAACACAATTAAAAACACAGGAATGAGCACTTTCGGGACCAAGCCCTTCTTCAGATACAAAACGAAAATCGAGTTAAAGATGCTATTACTAAGAGTAAACAATACAGAAGCAATAGGTCTAGGCCTTGGTTCTCCCATAGACAACAGGATGGAACACCTGTCCAGTCTAGAGCCTCACAGATGGATAATGTGAGGCCAATGTTAACATATAGTAATAACATAGGGGGAATATGTGACATAATAAAACAGAATTGGAATGTTTTTCTGACAGATGAAAAAATAGCCAAGGTAGTGGGAGGAAAAACAGTTTTTGGCTTTAGAAAAAAATAAAAATCTGAAAGATTTATTATGTCATGAAGGGAAAACAGAAAAAAGTAGGAACAATTTTACACAATGTACAGGTACATGAAAGTGCAGAAATTGCAAAGCATGTGAGTATATTGTGGAGGCAGACTCCGATGTACACCCTGTATCAGGAAAACAATATTGTTTTGATTTGTATGCAGATTGTAGAACAAAAAATGTTGTTTACCAGGCTGTCTGTCAGGACTGCAGATCATTCTATGTAGGAAAAATTAACTGCATGCTGAAAAACAGAATTTTGAATCATTTGTCCTCTGTAAGATTAAAACATGAACATAATGCACCTTTCCAGCACATTTCTAAGTATGAAAATCATAAGTTTAGGTTTATGGTTATACAGTGTGTAAATAAAAACAAAAGGGGAGGTGATTTGATTAATGGGCGAGAGATTTAAGTTACCTGTGACACATTGCACTTAAGTTACCTGGCACTTGCTCACTAAAGCAATTATATAAGTCAGCACTAAAAATTAAAAGCACTACACCCTCACTCCCCACTGGCCCTTGTTTTCAATTATTAAGGAATTCCCAATATTATTCTAGCATGTCCAAAGGTCAGTTGTCAATCTCCTCTCCGGTCCAGCTGGTGAATCTGGGAATCTTGAGGCAATGTTACAACTGCCTCATGTACACAGACAACCCTCTCCTCCTCCCAACAAATTCCAACACATGTGAGAGATGCAACCATATAGCCAAACTGGAGGCTAAGCTCTCTCAACTCAGTACTGGCATAACCAGTCAGGAGAAGAAGGAAACCACACTCACTACAATTCCAGTCTCACACAGACCTACCACGACAGCAAACCAAACACATAATCACACAAAAACATACTCGGAGGCTCTAAATAAAGATCTGCCTAAGCAGCAGAGACCTCCAAAGCAGACACCCAAGCAACCGCTATCCCAAAACAAAACACGTGCAACACATATCTCACAAAGCCAGTGTGCCGAGCAGTCACAGCCCTTAAGACTAAACAACACACCTGATACACTTGTAATAGGTGACTCTATCATCAGGCACACTGACATCCCGCTCACCAGGCTGAACAAGGAGAGGGTCACGGTGAGCAGCCTGTCGGGTGCTAGGATCCGCCACATAACACAAGCACTCAGGTCACTCCAAGGCAAGTACAAATATGACTCAGTCATTGTCCATGCTGGTGTGAATGACCTGAGACGTACCTCCCTGGACTACATGAAAAGAGACATAAAGGAGCTCTCTGAGCATGTAGCCCAGGCCGGTATGACCCTGACCTTGAGTAGCATCTTACCCTCACCAAGAATGATGCCACAATATGAAGAGAAGATGATCAATTTCAACAATTGGCTTAAGGACTGGTGTCATTCAAAGGGGATCCAATGCCTGTCAGCTTGGGATGATATGCTCGACAAGCCACGATGCTTCGCTAGGGACGGCTTGCACCTGTCACCCCTGGGCTTTCAGATATTGGCAAAGGCTCTTGCTACCCTCATAGTGCCTTTTTTAGGCAAGGCTCAAAAGACAAACCCACCTCCATAGGTATCACAAGGGATAAGAAACTAAGAGTAATGCTACTCAATGCCAGAAGTCTAAACCTCAAGATGCATGCACTCAAAACTCTCCTTAGCATGGAGAACATCGATATCTGTGCAGTAACAGAAACCTGGTTCAGGGCTCCCGAGAGCACCCCAGCACTACCAGGTTATACCTCATACCATGCTTTTCGGCCCCAAAACTTGGACCAAACCACAAAAGGAGGGGGAGTATCGATATTCATCAAAGATACCCACACCTCCAGGTTGGTGGCATAGCATAAAGCATCAGAGACTATCCATGTGCAACTAACAGTGGGTAAAACTGCCTTCCAGTTTATAGCCTGCTACAGACCACCCTCCCAAACCCAGGAACCCCACTCGGCCTTCCTGAGAACACTGGAAAATATGAAGGTCTCTCCAAACACCATTATATTGGGCGACTTCAACTACCCAAACATAGACTGGGAGCATTACTCTAGCTGCAACACCCTAGCCCAAAGATTCCTAGAATTTATAAACTCAAATGCTATGGAACAACTTGTTACTACTCCCACAAGAGGGGAAAACATACTGGACCTGATCATCACCAACATGGGGACTCTATGCTCCAGACCAGAAGTGTATCCCTCACTGGTAAGATCAGACCATAAACTAATCTCACTGGATATTCACATCCCGACCCCAACCCCTGCCCAGAAAAACCACAGTGAAAAACTTCTCTAAAGCAAATTTCACACTCCTCAAAACCGAGGTGGAATCCTTCAAAGCCCCCGGGCCTGTGGAAAATACGGCCCAGACTGCAGAATCCTTTATAAAAGCATTCTATGAACACCTTCAGGAATGCATGGATCATGCGATCCCAAATAAAACCAAGACCCAATCCTCCAAAGGCAGATGACCTGTCTGGTGGACCCCAGCCATAAACAAACTATACAATAGAAGGAGGAAGCTACTAAATGATAGAGCAAAATCCCAAAAAGGGAAGGCATCACTGATCAGTATTAGCAAAAAACTACGGGCACTCATAAAATTGTCTAAGGGCAGCTTCGAGAGAAAAATTGCACAGGACACTAAGGATAATCACAAGGCTTTCTTTAGTTATGTTAGGAACCTGGGTGGTAATTCCCAGATATGCTCAGAATTAGTCCAAAATGACAAAAAATACACTGAACCCACAGACATTGCCAACATACTAGCTGACAGGTTCAGCGCAAACTCCCCGCCCCCCACCAAAAGGGCAAATATCTATCCCAGCAGAGTGCTGCCCCCCTGACATCTCAGATGCTCAGGTAAGAGCCGCCCTCTCCAAAGCAAAAAACACAGCATCAGTGGGACCAGACGGTGTCCCGGGCTGCGTCCTACATGAATTCCAAGAAGAGCTAAACCCAAACATAAAACTACTGTTCAATCTCAGCCTTACTACAGGATATGTGCCCAAAGAGTGGCGTACAGCAACAGTGGTCCCTCTCCATAAAGGTGGTGCCTCAACGGATCCTGGAAACTATCGCCCCATAAGCCTGACTAGCTTGGTCTGCAAAGCTATGGAAAGGATCATCATGGACCTCATAAATAAAGATATTGGGGACCTACAGACACTGGATCCTACCCAGTTTGGCTTTGTTAAGGGCAGAGCCTGCCTCTTAAACCTGGTTGATTTCTTTGAAACAGTCACCAAGGCGATTGACGAGGGGAAGGTGGTCCACACAGCCTACCTGGACCTCGCAAAAGCCTTTGATACAATATCCCACTCGGGCATTATAGATAAGCTCACCAGCTTAAATATAAACCCCTATGTCACTAGATGGATTGCAAACTGGCTCAAGGACAGAACCCACATGGTTAGAATTGCTGGAGCCATGTCAGACTCCAAACCAGTTACAAGTGGTGTCCCACAAGGCTCAGTCCTGGGACCTCTCTTGTTCGGTATATATTTCTCGGAGGTACAGGCCAACATGGAAGGACTGTGGCTGACCAAGTTCGCAGATGACTGCAAACTGGGCACCATAATCGACTCTCCAGCCGACACAAGCATCCTCCAAAAGGGCCTCATAGAAACAGACAACTGGTGCCAGAGCCATGGCCTCAAGCTAAATGCCAAAAGTGTATAGTCATCCCCTTTGGCAAAAACAAAGTGCCCACAAATTACCACATAGGTGGTAATCCATTAAGTACAGAAGAAGTAATTAGGGACCTGGGGACCCAAGTTGATAGCAATCTCTCATTTGACAACCACATGGCCAAAGTGGTTAGAAAAACATTTTATATAGCCCACCTAATCATGAAGGGATTCACATCTAGATCAGGGAGGTCATCGTGCCTCTTTACTCATCCCTCATCAGGCCCATAATTGAGTACAATGCCCCTTTTGGGATGTACTTTACCAGACACCTGCAGCAACTGGAAAGACCCCAAAAGTACCTCACCAAGAGGATCAAAGGGCTCAAACAGATGCCATATGCTGCCCGGTTAAAGAAACTCCAGCTCTACTCAGTGGCATACCACCTGTTCAGAGGCGATCTGTGCCTGACGTATAAAGCCATGTCCAACCCGGAATTAATGGACATGCTGCACCTCAGAAAATCCAAATCCCATCGAGCTACTCGCTCGAGAGACTTGAACCTCAGCACTGAAATAAATAGGACATGCTGGAGGGACAGATTTATAACCCAGAGGCTCCCTTCACTATGGAATAAAATCCCAGTCCAGGTTAGGCAGAGTCCCTCATTGACTCTCTTCAAGAGGAATCTTGATGAGTGGATGGGAGATCGTAGGTTTACCCCAGGTATCACTTCTGTGTCACTGTTAGACAGAGGCACAGTATACTAACCTCGAAAAAGGGCATAGCAAAATAAATTTAAAATGGGTGGCGAAAGCCAAACACATTCTGGCTAGGCTTATAAATGCCCTAGGGCAGATAGCCTAGTATGAACCTATGAACCTATGAACCTATGAATGAAACTAAATGGATCACTGAGTTAGTAGCATACAAAACCCCAGGTTTAAATGGGGTTATACCTTTAAGATCTGCACTAAAGAAAATGAGGGTTCAGTACTGAATGTTAACTGAAGAGTTATATAAAAACTACAGTTTCATTTGAGTTTTGTATCTAAAGAAGGGCTTGGTCCCAAAAGCGCTCATTCCTGTGGTTTTAATTTTTATTTAAATAAAAGTCTTGAAGCTGTTCAGCGTGGTGGCCAGTACCTGCTTTTTTCTTCTTCCCTTTTAATATTCCTACAGTACATATTGTAGTGCACTTAAAGGTACCTTATGCATTTTCTGTCAACATGGTACTTTTTCTATAATATATATATATATATATATATATATATATATATATATATATATATATATAAAATACAGAAACTAAGGAAGGCAAACCTGTCTCAATCCAGCCTCAAAGCCTTCTACAAGGGATCCATTGAGAGGATCCTCTCAAATACCATCCTAGTTTGGTAAGGTAACTGCAAAGCATCTGACCACAAGGCTCTCCTGGGGGTAGTGAGGACAGCGGAAAAGTAATTGGTTCCTCGCTCCCATCCATGGATGATCTGCATGAGACTCTGTGTGTGGGAAGGGCTAGGAAGATAATCAATGATCCCTTTCTCCTTGCCCATGGCATGTACTTCTGCCTTTCATCAGACAGGTGGTATTGCAGCTTACACTGCAAAATGTCTAGACTGAATAGGAGCTTCTTCCCTGTATCCATAAGGCACTGAAATTGAATGCCAGGCATGACAGTGAATAATTAGATAAATGTGCCACTTGCTATGAAATATCATCTATAGTAATCACTCTGGCGAATTGTTTCAATAACTGGTACATTTAGCCTGATTTCCAGCACTCTGTACATGTGCAATATGAACATCAGAATATATCATACTACATCTGATGAAGTGCAATATTCTAAGCAATCACAATGTGAAGTCATAGTCTTGCAATATCTACTAGTATAATACTGTCTAATGTCTTCTTGTCCAGTTGTGGTAATTTATTGTGTTGTTAATATTTTAATTATTACTGTATATGCATTGGTACTTCCGCGGTGGTGCAGCGGTAGCGTTGTTGCCTCACAGCAAGAGGTTCTCCCTTTCGATTCTCAGCTGGAGTGCAGGGAGTGCCTTCTATGTGGAGTCTGCATGACCTCCCTGAGGTTGGGAGGGAATTCGAAAGACATACGTACATGGGCGTGCCTTTGTTGAAGGCTGAACGTCAAGCTGGCACCTCAGCGTTCGTGAAAATCTACTGCCAATCATTAGCGGATTGGAGTTCCACTGTGGCAACCCCTAACCAGGAAAAGCCGAAAGACAACAACAACTGTATATGCATTGGTCTTACTGTCATTCAAACTATGTGCTCATTGTTATGTCTTGCATGGGGACCAAAGCAACATAATTTCATTCAGCTTGCGCTGCTGTGTATATCTGATCGATAATAAAGTTTACTTTTACTTTTTGACTTTGACATATACATACTGAAAATCTTTTAAATAATTAAAGGTCAGCATTGATACATCTAAAATAAAAGGTCAACAATGAAAACATTGAGGCATCACTATGCATGTGCCAAGCAATATCATCTGGGCATGCAAACAAATTCTAGAAAAAATAATGTTTTTGCACCTCCCCACGCCACAGCCCATGTTAATTATAAAAAAGGTACTAACTCTGAGACTGCACAATCCCAGGGAAGGGAGGATTGTCAATTTTGCACACCTGTCAAACATCTGTTTTGTCAAATAAAGTGTGTTGAGAAAACAGATGTCATCATCTAGGAGTTTTGAACATTGTAGCTGCTCTCAACTGTGTACATGCACACACACACACACACACACACACACACACACACACACACACACACACACACACACACACACACACACACACACACGATTATGTCAATTTCTCATTGCTTACACTTTTCTTTCAGGGATCTGAAAATCCCTTTTCCTATTACCTTTCTTAAATATTTTACCTTTGTCATGCCTGTTTTGCTCTTGACGGTATTAATGGTTAATCTAGCTTGTCCCAGGGAGTCTAGTGCAGCTGTATTAGATAGATGTGATTCCTAGTATTCAAGAATATATCATGACATTATCTTGGTAAGTAGCATATTTGAGATGAGTTTTAAGACCAAGTCCAATAATGTTTGAAAGGTTTCATGGCACCACATAGGCCAAAAGTAAGGACAATATACTGGAATAGGTCTTTTTCTGGCTTCAGCCATTACAGAGATTCGCTAGTATTCCTTTGATAGATCTAATATTTTAGAGAATCTTGCCTACCACAACCTTTCTATTAGTTCATCAACCCTAGGTATTGGGTAGCTGTCAAACTTTGATATGCTGTTCATCTTAAAATCATTACAAAACCTGATTGTTTCAACAGACTTTAGAAGTATGGGGGTGTTCAACTCACTATTTGTCTCCCATATCACCTTCACCTTAAGCATTTGGTACTTCCTCTTGCACAGCTTGCTCTGTGACTTCGGTGTTGTGTTAAGCTTTGAAGTTAACTCTTTCTTCTGGAATGGCATCAGTATATGGTGTTGAATCAGTTCTATTCTTCCAGGTAGTTCTGAAAGCGCTTCTTAGTTTTTTAACAGAAGCCTTTTTTCTCATTCTTGTGGCTTAGATAGTGTGCCATCTACTTGAACAGCAGGCAAAGAGTTTGGTCTTCTGTCTTTACCAAATCTATTAGCTATGGATACAAAACTAACTAACAAAAGGCATCTGGGCTTCTTTCCGTAGTTTCAGGACATTAATATGTCATTGTTCTGGTCTTATCTTACCATTCTGTTTAGCCCTTCAGTTTACATCATTTAACATTTCTTGTGCTTTAAGTAGCCCCTGTAATTTAGTGAAAAAAGTGTTTTCTCTGCAGGGTACCAAACTAGTACTTGGTCTCCAAATTTGAATCCCCTGATCTTTGTATTTCTGTTGTGTGGCATGTTTTCTCTCCTACCTTGTAAGTTGATAGTGTTCTATGGCCATTTTAAATGCAGTTCTCCCTTCTTCCCAAATTTCTCTGGCAATATCTAACACTCCATGAAGATGCCTGCTATATAACTCAAAAGGATTGAACCCTATTGAGGTTTGTGGTACTTCCATAACAGCATACAGGATATGTGGTATCAAATGATCCCAGTTTTTCCATCTTCCTCAATAAATTTTCTCATTGATATGGATTTTAAAACTTAGTTAAACATTCTTCTAGCCCATCTATCTGAAGGAGCCTATCATCAAACACTGAACACTGCAAAGAGCAAATACACAAAAATTAATTTTTTAGAGTGAATTTAAAAAGATAAAAAAACACAGTTTTTTGCAGGGGGTCCACCCCTTGCTAACTTTTTATACCAATTCTCCAGTCACAAAACAGAAAGGAAAGGGGAAAGGGGAAATTCTCATACCTTACTGTACTGCAGTCTCACATGCAAAGTGGCAGGTGGGCTAAAAACAAGAAAAAAGACAATTCACTTTCACGGATTACAACCTTGTTGATATAAGGAAACTTTTAATTATTTGACCTTAAAGAACTGGCACAGTTGATACATTTTCTAGATAGAAATGGAGTACCCTAGTCAGTATTTCCTTAAGTAGCCCTATTCTGGAAAATAATAGGACTAACTCCATAGCTATAGATTCAGCATTTGATTTATGTAGGGGAATAGGCTCTGGATACTTTGTTTCATAGGGCAAACTAACCAGAGAGTATTGAAGCCTATTGCTGGATTTTAACAACAGTGCTCACAGCAATACATTCAAATGGCATCTCTATGACAGGGATTTGGATTAAAGGATTTTTGAAGACTTAGTGAGAGGCTGATGTTTTTATTACTCCTGGCAAGTAATACCTTGCTAGGATCTGTGCTTTAACATATGCATTCCTAGGTGCCATCCTAGTATATGACTACATATCTTAAATGATTTGGGCGCTAATAATTTATGTTCTGTTTCCTCTCAGGTCTTCAGCAAGTCATTTTGTAATTCAAAGTATGGGTAAGAAGTGGGAAACTTTTGTTCAGCTTCTTTCTCTACAAATCTGTTGACATTTTCCCATGCTCGCCATATTGTAATGTTCCTGTTGAGCCTTTTTAAAATTTATTCAATTTACTTGGAGGTCAGATAACGGCAGAGTTTGGGTCTGTCATGATGCAGAAGACACTGATCCTTCTCCTACCAATACAGATAATGGGGTTTCAGCATCTAACTCTTCTCCTAAGAAGGGAAAATTATACCAACATTCTTTAGCATTAGTTGCTCTCTCTACATTATCAATTTTTCTTGTTCTTTTCCATCTTGAATCTAATTCAAAGTACCTTCCTTCACCTGTTTAGGGTTCCTGTACTTTTGCTCAAAATGAATATCACCAGGGCTTTGTTCAAAGTTATATTGTCCCTCAGTAAACACTACCCTCTCATTTTCATGTTGCTTTTTAGGCTGCTTTCCTTCTTAGTATGAATGATTACCACCCTGACTTTCTTTTTCTTCTTAATGTTGCACTGCCATTGGGAAGGGTATCTCAGAACAAAATTTATGTACAGTTCTCCTTTTTTGTTTCCTTCATCGTCGATACTTACTGCCTAGAGTCTTCCCTTACTTGAGGTTTCTGTCTTTAGTGACATAAATAGATTAAGAACTTTGACCAGGTTCTAGTTTATACTTTTTACTACACTTGTGAAACATTTCTTATAAAGTTTCTATTTCCCAACACTCATCTGCTGTTTAAAGTTTGTCTATTGCTGAGGATTTTTGTTTTAATGTAAAAGAGCATTTAAAATTCTGCTCATATTGTTCATTTTCTGTATTTTCTAAGTTAATTGTCTTGGAATACAGCTTTACATCTTTTTCAATAGTTGATTCTTTCTCTTTAGTTCTACTAGTTACCTTTGCTCCCTGCTTTGCAACAATTTCAGGCTGCAGTATTTTGCTGTGCATTTCCCTTCCTTCCTAGGATCATAGGAGGTTAATAGACCAATGGTCATGGGGCCCTTCCAAGCCTAGCCAAGAGTTTATTCCCAAAAAGAAACCTCAGTCAGCCCCTGTTGCCCCTGTCAGTGAGGGACACAGGTGGAACCCCTAGGACAAATTTGTGGTTTCCCATCCACTCTCAAGGTTGCACTTGAAGAGGGTCAACGAGGTGCTCTGTTTGACATGTATGGGAAGTCTATTCCAGAGATGGGGCAGCCTCTGGGAGACAAAGCTGTCTCTCCAGTAGGTTTTTTTTTATGTCACATATTAGATTCAGGCCTTTTGAGTGGGTAGTGTGTGAGGAGTTAGACTTACTGATATGGAGCATCTCTGGCAGGGCAGGGTCTGAGATTGCCTTGTAGGTGAGACACAGATCACTCCTGAACAATCTGTATGATACTGAGTAGAGTGATAGTGATTTGAGAATGTCTGCATAGGACAGGTTTTGGATGCCATAAATTCTCTTTGTGAGGTATTTCAGTGGCCTTTCCAGTTGGTGCAGATGTTTGGAGAGGTATATCCCAAACGGGACATTATACTCAATTACTGGTAATAACTTCCTTTTTTTCTGGATGCAATCCCTTTACTTATGAGATGAACCAAATAAAAGGCTTTTCTGACCACTGCCACTACATGGTGATCAAATGTGAGGTTGGTATCAACCTGAGTGCCCATGTCTCTCACCAAAGGTTGTGTGCTTTGGGGTTTGCCATTGATGTGGTAATCAATAGAGGTCATGTTTTTGCCGAATGGTATGATGATACGACAAAGCTTTCGGATATCAAAAACATCCTTCCTCAGTGTCTACATTGTCGTTTTTTAATAAATTCTATATGGCTTGATGGTGTGGAGAGATTTTTTTTTTTTTTTTTTTTTTTTTTTGCTGTGGCTTCCCAAACACAGTTTGTATTTCTAGTTGAATAATAAGGTACTGTTTTCTATCTCAGAATAAAGACTTCTTTGACTTATTTTTTTAGTTAGGACCTTAATTACACACACACACACACACACACACACACACACACACACACACACACACACACACACTGTGCCTTTTTAAGCATGGCCATACTGCCTGAATCTAATACTCCTTGTAGCTCCATGCTGTCAATTAAGACATCATATTTAATT
Source organism: Protopterus annectens (assembly GCF_019279795.1). Taxonomy (NCBI): domain Eukaryota; kingdom Metazoa; phylum Chordata; order Ceratodontiformes; family Protopteridae; genus Protopterus; species Protopterus annectens. The sequence goes on along the minus strand of NC_056725.1, from coordinate 1,055,860,010 downwards.
GATTTTGATGTAAAACAATAGCAAGAACTGAATGTACTATTCTTTAAGTTACTTCCTCACATTCCATTGGCTTAAATCCATTAGTAACATATTTTTAATGATACAGCTGCAAAAGGAGATAAAGTACCAAAAAGAAAACCAATAATCAACAAAAGGCACTGATGGAATGGTCTGACCTCAAAAAAACAGCTTTAAAAAGGCTTTAATGTGTTTTGTTTTTTTTGATTTTCACATTAAAGCCTTTTAAAAGACTGCGGTGGTGGTGCTGCGGTAGCGTTGTTGCCTCACAGTAAGACGTTGTCCTGTTCGATTCTCAGCTAGAGCGTCTTCTGTGTGGAGACATGCGTGAATGGGTGTACCTTCGTTGAAGGTTGTGCATCAGGGTTGGCAACTCAGCACTTAAAAATCTACTGCCAATCATTAGTGGACCGGAGTTCCGCTGTGGCGATCCCTAACCGGGAAAAAGCCGAAAGACACAACACAACAATTAAAGCCTTTTAAAAGCCATTTTTGAGGTCAGACCCTTCCATTAGTGCCTTTTGTTGATTATTAGTGATATTTTAATGATAACAGTTTTAACAGAAATTACAGTGTTACCATTACTAGTGCAAACATTAAGCCATATGTCCCCATTTATCCGCATTTTAAACAGAGTATGTCTACAGTTAATGCTTTCTGCTTGTTACCAGCATTTAACATATGCTTAACCACAGAATTATACTGCCCGGTTTTAAATTATTCCCAACAATGGAGTTCTGGAAGTTTGCACTGTAACTTCCAATGAGCGGAGTCTTAGTATTTTGATAAAATCATGTCCTCACATTTCAAACAACTGTTCATATCTCTGGAACCATAGGGTTCCTAAAGAAGTATAAATGGCTAATGATTCAGCAAAAAATATTTTTATAGTGATAGTATTCTTGAGGTTTTAGGTTTTAAACTGGATTTTATAAGTCACAGTAAACACAGTAACTATTAAGTTTGTAATATTTTGCAAGCAACTTGCAGTATCTCAGCAACCACTCAAGTTATGCATATGTAGTCACCTGCATTTCGTGCATCCAGCTGAGAACTTTCATATGAGGCAAAGCAGCAAGATGGTGTGGCTTTCCAAACACTACCACCAAAAACTAGCTGTACTTGGTCGTTGAGACATTTAGAAAAATATGAAATTTATGACAATATAAAATATACGAATAACAATTAATATAGCTTTACCTGCTCTAGACAAAGGTCAAATATTCTTACGGTTGTGTTTGCCATTTTGTAAGTATTAAGATGATTTTTAATACTTTTTATGCAGCATGGTTTTGGAATTATTAATGTAAATCTGAACAAGCAATATTTGATGCCTAGAGGGGTCAGTAGAAAGTAACTGCAGAAACACCTGGAGGCATCACATTGCATATCCATCTCTCTACTAGTACAACAAAATTTTCAATGCCTTTAGGGTCACATTGAAACACTTACTTTAAAAAAGAAACAGGCAAACCCTTTTACATTTTTGATGGTTAAATGCAATATCATTTTACTTTTGATATTCTGGCTAACAATGAATTTTTTACTTTCTCTTAGTCCTGATAATCATTCCCCTCCAAGTCTTTGAAGGCTTTTAAAGGTTCCCCAATAAGCTGAGCTGAGAGCATTCTAGGTCAATCACTCCATTCCCATTCTTTCTGGTGGATACATACTTGTCAAGGACCACCAGGTATGTTTCATGGTCATTCTCCCAGTTTAATTCCCTTACTGATGGAACTGTCTTTGGTGCTGACTTTTCTCAGGTAATGGATGCCATACCCTCACTGGCAGTAGCTGTGGTCCATGGTAATTGGAAGACTGCGACCATCTTGGCATTCAGGCAGGGGAGATATAGGTGTAATTGACTCAGCAAGGCCTCACATTTCTATAGGACTGGCTTATTTAGCAGCAGCAGAAGAATGTTTTTTTCAGGTGGGGAAAATTTGCTCAAAATATTTTACTTAATGTAGACAGCAATGGGTAAAAGGTCTGGATTTTTTGCTATGTATCTACAAATGCAGCCCATTTCATTTGTTCTTAAAAATAATGTAGTTTAATTGAACATAACTTACAATGCTGGTGATAATTCTTCTGAATTAATATGCCACCAAAGGAAATAGCATAACATAGCTGTTCTGCTAAAATTCTAAACAAAAATATACATTCTCACCCAGCTCTGTAGCAGAGAAGGAAAAAGCAGTAACTGTGACCTAGATGAGCCAAGATTGATTAGTGGCTACGGAAGCTAGAAGAGCTTGGAAGGGTATGAGAGAGAGCGAGATGAGTGACCTAAGTCAGTGAGCTCGCCCGGAAAGGAGGGTTGTGGTGACCTGGTTCTCAGGGGGAGTTAGACCACTCCAGGAAGAACAGGCACCAACACTGAGGGCATGGGTGGGTCTGCCCAAGCCTGTACAGTAGCCCTTGTGGAAGCATGACAAGGCATGGGCACACCTCCATATCAGTGGCATAGGTGGTCTCTCCATAGTGATGTATAAGCCAGCATTATCACCAGAGGGGTGGAGGTTAAACTCCACAACTAAAAATACTCTAATTGCTGCCAGGATGTTCGCTCCATGATCGTCTCTCACCTCACAGGAAACAAATGGCTTGGGAACAGCTATCCTTGTCACGAGGAATGCATGGGCCAAATGATTGTAAGGAGCCGATGGTTAGCAGGTAGTGGGACACCAAACAGAAATGTAATTAAAAAAATATGCGTTCTGTTATACAGGTTAAAACACAATCCAAAGGAACTTTTCTACTTCTGAATTCCTAGCAAGAAGATGTCAAGATTTCTTCAAAGTTTTCCACAAGGTTTTATGTTTACTATAACTCTTCACATAGGACCACTGTCCTAGACACACACACACACACACACACACACACACACACACACACACACACACACACACACACACACACACACACACACACACACACACACACACACACACACACACACTCTCCCTCCATGAGATGCTACCTTTCTTGAGTATCAGGGTCATAGCCCTCCTGCATCTACACCACTTTAACAGCATAACTGGTTTCATTAACAAACTTCCTGTGATCCTCTGAGATCCCTGTCTAATTAATACAGTATATATCTGTCTGCCTTTGAAGAACAATACTATTTACATGGTGGTTTTAAAGAAGTGGTCACATTTATAATATTTACAGCTTTGCAACTATTTTCAGCAGCATTATTTACAATATCTCACATCAGATTTACATCACTTTGACATAACATTCAATGAGAACCACCAATACATATAAACACACACACACACACACACATGCACACAGGCACACACACCTGTGTGTGTGCCCACATTGCTTAGGGTGACAGGCTCTGTCATAATGGTAGTGCTTTTTTTGTTCTCTTTGTATCCTGCTTAAAATCAACTAGACATACACTGATAAACTCAGCTCTGAACATAATGGGAGTGCAAGAACTGTCCTTGAATAACCCAAAATACCCATAATTGTGCCATTTGTGTGAGAAATTTACTAGCTGACCCTAAAACAAAAGGCTGACCTATATTCATCTCACTCTGTGTCATACCCACTCCTTTTTAAAGCCAACTGTTCCTCAAAGTTTACCTAACCTCCGCACTTCGTATTCCACTGTCTTTGGATCTTCTGTACTTTCAGTCTTTCTCTTCTTTGTACTGCCTGCAAAGCTGGGGACTGTAGCTTCTTTGCTCAAATAGTTTTATTTTCAAATAATATTATAACATTTCTAAAGTAATTTGTATATGACATTTTGAATAACTATATACAATATTTACATCAGAGGGTGGCCATGGTGGTGCAGTGGTTAGCATTGTCGCCTCACAGCAAGAGGTTCTCCGGTTCAATCCTCGGCAGGGGTGCCATCTGTGCAGTGTCTGCATGTCCTCCCTGTGGTCGCGTGGCCTCCGGGTGCTCCGGTTTCCTCCCACATCCCAAAGACATGCTGCAGGTGGATTGGACACTCTAAATTGGCCCTAGGTGTGAGTGCGTGTGTGTGTGTGCATGTGTGTGTGTGCCTTCTGTGGAAGGTTGGGTGCTGGGCTGGAAACTTGACACTGTAAACTCCACTGCCAATCATGAGCGGACAGGTGATCCGCTATGGCGACCCCTAACTGGGAAAAGCCGAAAGAAGAAGAATATATACAATATTTACATCAGCCTGACATCAATAGTAGTATTCAATATATACAATTACTGTAGAGATGTAACAATCTAGTTATCAGAGTATATCTGTTAATTGTTGCAGAGTGTCTATCAATGATAAAACAACTTTTTCCATGGATTGTTAACCAATGGCCTAGGATAAATCCTTAGTTCTTTAATTTTGATTTCCATCGATGTTGAACTCTTCAGTAGAGCGTAGAAGTCTTCCAAAGTTGGTGGTGTGTTTGAGTTTCATCTTCTAGTTATACATTTCCTAGAAATTGCAAGTACTGTCCATAATATATACACGTTTGTTTTATTCAAGTGAGGACCTTCATTAACATTTAAAAGAATCAGAGCTTTAGATAAGATAAAAGATTCATTGAATAAAGCTTGTAAAAAGCTAATTCCATTCCAGTATGACTTAATTTGAATAGCGTCATAAAATATATGATTCCAGTCTCCTCTACATACCTGCTCACATCTCCAACATATTCCATTTGTGAAAGAACTAATTTTAGTAATTTTATCTGGGGTTTAAAAGTGACCTTTTGATATGTATTGCCTATATGATATTTTAGGTGTTTTTTTATAGTTTATTAGTTCTTTGTATAAATTTGAGATACTATTTTTCATGTTATAATCATTATATATAATTTCATATAAGTAATTTATAAGTTTTGGTGTATCTTTAAAGGAAGAGTGATTAATTACTCTGCATAAATCTTGGGAGTACATTAGGTTGCTCTGTAGAGTTAACAAATCCTGTGATGGGATTTTATAAGTTGTTTTTATCATTTGTATGTCAAAAACTTTTAATTCTTTAATGTATTGTAACCGACAAATATATGTTTTTTTTTTGTTCCCAAGAAGTAATTATTTCTCTATATATTCTGTGAGGATAGTTTTTTGTTATGATAAATGGTGTTAAAAGGTCAATTCAAAGTTTTAAAGCCATATTTGCACTGATGAGTTTCCTAAATGAATTAATATAATAATTAATCAAATGTGTTTTAGTGGGTTTTGTTATATTGTATTGCATGTTGATACTTAGTATGTACCAAGGTTTATTAATTTTACCTAATATTAGAATTTTATTTAGTAAATTAGATTCATTTATTGATATAACAGTTAGTAATTCTTTCCGATTGGTTGAATAATTAGGGTTTTTCCAATCTATAACAGTTTTAGATATGGACGCCTTTATATATGATTCAATATCTGGAAAATTTAGTCCTCCTTGTTTCCATGGTCTAATGTAGTGTGTTAAGGCTATTCTATTTCTCTTGGGGAACCATAAAAATTTTAGTAGACATGAATTTATTTCTTTAAGAACACATCTTTCAGGGTGCAACTGGAATGCTAATGCTAGTTACAGAATCCTAGGTAGTAAAACCATTTTTATTAACTGTAGTCTATCTTCAAAGGTTAATATTAATTTATTCCATGTTTCCACATATATTTTAATTGTGTTAACGATGTTATGGTAATTTATTGCTGCTAACTCATTAAGATCTTTGCATAACACAATTCCTAGATACTTTAGAGTAGATTATTGTTTCCCTATGATATGGTTTTCCTTGACCTGTAATTCTTTTTTTTATTTAAAAATAAAAATTTTGATTTTGCTCTATTAAAGTGAAGATCTGAGGTCATATAACATTTTTTAATCAATGCATCCAATTCCTCTAAATTCTCATTGGAATTAGATAAAGTTAGTAATATATCATCAGCAAAGAGCATTATTTTAGAATTATATTGGTTGTAAACATCCACTCCTCTTATTTTTAAATTATTACATATTAAATCTGCAAGTATTTCAATGTCCAAAGCAAATAGAATAGGCAAAGAAGGCTAGCCTTGTTTAGTGCCTTTTGTTATATAAATAGATTCTGAGGTGAAAGGACCTAGTTTAACATAAGCTAAATTATTTGATACATATATATATATATATATATATATATATATATATATATATATATATATATATTCTTTAAGAGGTGAACAAAGGAAGGAGGAAATTCAAATAGCACAATAGTACTAGAATTCTAAATAGATATTCCCAATTTAAGGATTCAAAGGCTTTCTCTGTGTCTAATCTGATTATGAGTGTTTCTTTATTTTCCTTATTTACATAATCTATAAGGATGAGTATCCTTTTAATATTGTCATGTGTGTATCTATTATATATGAATCTTGTTTGATCATTATTTATTGTTTTGGATAATGGTATTTTCACTCTATTAGCTAAAATTGACATAAATATCTTATAATCATTATTTAGTAAAGATATGGGCCTATATGAGGTGCAAAGATTCGGTATTTTCTTTTCTTTTAAGATTGGAGTGATTAAAGAATATTTCCAAGAAGGTGGCATTATTGCTTGTGACTGTATTTCTAATAAAATTTTATGGAAGAGAGAAATTATCATTGCGGGAAAAAGTTTATATATTTCCATAATTATACCATCTATTCCTGGTACTTTGTTAGTTTTACCTTCTTTTATTCTGTCGGTAATTTCTTTGTAGGATATAGGTTTTTGTAAATATAATTTGTTCTTCTGGAATTTTTTTTATATTGATAGAAATTGTATTCAAACTTAATTGATCTGTATAAAATTATAAAATCACTGTGTTGCAGCCAAAACTCTCCATAACCTGCCAAAGGTATCAGATGTTTTATTGAGACATAAAAATGTTTAAAAAGTATTAATTGAGCGCTTTCATCCCCTCAGAATGGGGACTTCATCAGAATACATGCCTTCTATTAAATCCAACATTTATAGCCCAATGTGTTGATGACATCACAGCCACACAAATGCATTTAAAGACACAATCACTTTGTTTAAAAAATACAACTTAAAAAAACACTTGTAAACATTTGTGCCATATTTAATACACATGAAATAAACTTTTCTAACTTCATGGAAATTTTTAACATAGCCTTTTTTCCCTAGCTCTCTTAATTAACAGGGGTTTTACAGAAATAACTTCATTTAAACCAATACCCTCCCCTGCCTGCAGCTTGATCTGCCATTTGACTTATTTTTCTTCCATTGAATTTCTGTAACCCCCCCCCCCTGCAGGGTTAACTAATACTTTCTCTAAGATCCCAAAGTGGAACCCCTGAAAATTCCCACAAACTAAAGAATGCCTATACAGTGCATTATTATTATTCTTAGTGGATATCTGATATACGTGTTCATATATCTTACTGCGTAACTGCCTTTCGGTTTTGCCAACATAATATGCTGGACATCCCTTATACAGTGCGAGGTATATAACACCTGAAGTGTGACAGTTTCTCTTAACAAATTCTACTTTTGATATGAGAGTATTTTCTAAAATAACCATTTTACAGTCTGCTATGTAGCAACATTGTGAACAGGATCCACACTTTGTAGTACCATCATACTTATTAGCTTGTGTGTTCTTCACATGTTCAAAACTTTCTTTTATGTTTACCCCAGTTTTGTTTACATAGGACGGTCTCTCTCCTACTATCCTTCTCAAATCTGGGTTTCCTTTGGAAGGTTGTGGAGAGTTTTGGCTGTAACACCATGATTTTATTATTTTATTTTTGTTTTGGTTGTCACTGGCGTCATTGATTAAACAGTTTTAATTGATCAGTATGTAATTTCTCTTTTTTAAAGTGTTCTTTGTGGTGATATCTGAATGCGTCAAGAATATCTCCTATATCCAATACTTTCTTCCCTTTCTTTTCATGGTAGATATTGTTGTTAATGTTGTTAGCTTTGGAATGTACTTTAAGTCTTGTGGATAAATTATGTAAATATCTGGGGGCGGTAGCCAAGGAATTTATTGTTAGTTTTTCTAATGCTAGACTAGTTTTGTGTGTTAGAATGATTTCATTATATTTTTTATTGAATTCCTCTATTTTCTTTTTAATTTCTAGAGAGTTTAGATTTTTTTTTTCAGATTTTGCTGACAGAAGTCTGGATTGTAAATCTAAGAATTCAGAATCCCATTCTCTAACTTTATTTGTATACCAACTAAGGGTTTTACCAAATATATAAGCTTTTACTGAGTCCCATATCATGACTTTATTAATTTCTGTTGTATAACTAATATCTGGGAAAAACTGTAATTCTGACAACAACCAAGGTTTAAATTCTTTAATTTTTGTGATATATGATGGTATTCTAGAAGAGAAGATTAATGGTTTGACCTCAATTTGGAATTTAAAAATCAGAGAATTATGGTCTGAGAAAGGGCATGGAATAATTGAGAAATTGATGATTTTTGAATGTAAATCCTGAACAACAAATATTTTATCTATTCTATTTTGAGTTCCAAATCTGTGGTCTTGATGGGCGAACAATAAAGATTTAGCATCTTTCAGTTTAAATGTGTCTATTAAATGATATGATTCAACCCATTTTTTTTAAATATTTTAAAATAGAATTAGTATGAAGGGGTCTCTTGTTGGTAGTTTCAGAAGCATCTAGGATACAGTTGAAATAGCCTCATATTATTAAATTACCTTTATACTTATTAGAAATAAAATCTAAGTGTGTTTGGCAGTTCCTACTTTGATACCAGGGAACCAGTGTAGGTTTGCTAGAGTCCATATTCTATTATTAAATATAACTATTACAAAGTCTATGAGACCCTCTTTATCTTCATATTTGTAAATAATTTCTGGGGTGATAATATTCTTTTTCCATAAAATTGTTACTCCTTTTGTTTTTTACTTATAAAATGATTGAGTTAAGATCATATATTCCTTGGGGTTCCATGTATATCTGTCATTTATTTTGAAATGTATTTCTTGGAGAAAGACTACTTCTGCTTTGTTCAGTTTTAAATATTTCAGTAAATTTGATCTTTTGATTGGATTACTTAAGCCATTAGTATTTAAGGATAATAAGGTTAAATCTATATCAAGCTATTATAAGAAAAATATACTTTTTTATTATAGCTATTAAACAGTTTCCTCTGATAACAGCAAAGATTATGTTTGTGTGTAAGCTTTTGAAATAAATTGTCAGCCTTACTTCTTTTATGAATACAGATAAAATAATATTTAGGTCAGGCTTAAGAAGAAAATTTTTATATAATAATAATATTAAAATAACCACTGTTAAATTAATTAAGTTCCACTCTAGACATGGAATGAAAATCATTCCTAATCTATTAGATAAACATGGGTCTATTAGATCATCGCTCATACCTTTAACAATCAGAAACAACTGAGCTCCTGAAACTAAGCTATTGTATGGAGAGTAATTTATAAAATAAATATAAAATTCTAAGATGTTTTGTATACCAGGAAATACTACCTTTAGTAGTATAACCAACAATTTAATTACACTAGAAAATATCTGATATGTAATCACCTATATGGAATTCTCAAATCATAAAATATATTTGCATTCAGATGGTACATTTAATATGAATTAGAAGGGAATATCATTATACTTTGATTATTAATAATGATAATTAAATTGTGCTAAAGAATGCATCTACTACTTCTTACTATTCTAATTCAATTAAATAGCTATATGATGCCCAGCTTTCTATGATGATATATTAATAGACTTTAAGTGTAATCACAACCAATTAGCAATTAGTATATCTATATATATATATATATATATATATATATATATATGTATATATATTATGGACAAGTGAAGCTTATTATAGTTCTTATAATATTCATACTATAAATCTAAGCAGAGACTTCATATGTGCAAAGGTATTGACCATATTGATCATAATAAAGTGTGATTGTGTTGCGTATTGATACAATGCTAATGATACTACTCTGGAAAGGACTATGTACCGTATATTAACAGTTAATGTGTACTTAGCCACAGTTTTATTGTTTTATCTGCAGTATGCATCCATAGATTCCTACTCAGATGTAACAGTTTCATACTGATTCATACATTAGAGAATTTCATGTCACAAGGTAAAGGATTATCTACACATTAATTTTGCATCTGGGAAGGTTCAGGAATATTGCTGTATATCCTGTACTTCTGTTGTGAATTAGTCTCCTTATAAATCTTATAGAACTGTGACATGTGAACAAGTCTAGTTTGATGTTTATGGCTATAACCACTTTTACTAGTCAGACTTAATGCGATATAAACAAGCACAGTAGAAAGTTATAGCTGTATGAAACTTCAGCTCTATCCATTTGTCAACATATTTGCCAGTCTTTGCTAAAAAGACATTTTAAATGTTGACAGTATTATATGTAAATTCTGCTTCTTAACACTGGAAACAAGTATCTTACAGTTACTAAAAGAGAGTCACATTAAGCTTATAGGTTTTCTATACTGTGAAAGGCTAGAATTTTGGAAAAGGTAATTCAATGTGAACTATGCATACATATAATGTTCAAATAATAATAGAGCTTGTAAATATTAATTACAGAAACTATAATTGATGAAACATATCAGAAATAATATTCGTCACTTATACAGATGCACTAATAATTATCTTGTCACCTTTCTGGCATGTATAAATTGTAAAAACCCTCAGCATGATAACTAAATGTTAGTACATTATAGATACAGTGTATCTTTTTTTTTTCCTCTGCATTTGAGATGCTTCATCTGTAACAATTATCAGTGTATTAAAGGTGCCTTTGTAAGTCAGGAGCAACAGATTCACTTGATGTGAAGAACATTGAATATAAGCATTGGGTATCGTTCTAACATTATAATTGTCTCCTTTCACTGTTATTTAATTTGCATTTATCAGATATTATTATGATGTACTTGATAAATTCAATATTCTATTACCTATCAATAGTATTATTTGTACCCTTTCTGAAAAGTGGTTTACAAGCCAACCTTATGTCAAATTTCACACCTATGTCAATTAATTAATATGCAGAAACAAAGTCTGAAGATATTGAATTAAAATATTAACAATTTCAAGTTTGTACAGTCTACCAGGTGCCAAGAGAGTTTGGATAAGTGGTTATGATTAAATCAAAAACTTCTTGTTTCATATTATAACAGGTTATATTCCGTTGCAATCTCTAGAATGTCACACTCGTTAACTTTTCTGCATATAGCATAACAATATAATGTCAACTTAGAAAAGTACTTATTCCACTGGCAAAGTCACAGTTGCCAAAAAATGAACCAAATGAGCAACAAATATTAGGGAATCAGATCAAGACAATTACCTTAGATTGTCCATATCAGCCAGATTACATCAAGAAAGCAAAACACTAATACCTCGTCATGCCTGCTTTGCCTTTTGATCTTTCTCATGGTTCCTTATTACAATCTTAGCAAAGCTAACAGCTTAATTTCTATTGTTTGATGTCTAGCTGTTAAGACTCACTTCAGAAGCTCTGCAGAGCCATTAAGAGTCGATATCATTCTTTCCCGTTACCATGGGAATCTAAATAGTATCAGATCCTACCAAGAGATTAGTGTAAAGGCAGTCTAGGGTGCTCATGAGGCACTCCGAATACAAAAAGCTTCACATCTCTCACCCACCAATGTAATTTTTCCCTCCTTTTATATAATGAGTTCAGAATTATGAGACAAGAGATTTAAGACAAGAGGAGAAGCAAACAGTAACAAAGTGCTAACAGCCATTTAAGATCGTATCTAATAAGTCAGCAAAACATGGCAGCACTTTTTAAACAAGCTGATAAACACAGCAACATTTATGTACATTATATCATCTTAAGCGGGTCAGCAAACACAACAATACTTATTTAACAAACTACCATACACAGCAGCATTTATGTACAATATAAATTTAAACATTTCAGCAGTTATGGCAACACCCCTCAACAAGCTGTCAAACATAGCATTGTTCATGAACGACATATCAGACTAAATAAGTCAGCAAATACAGCAGTAGTTATTTAACGTACTTGCAAACATAGCAATACTTATGTATAAAATATCAGTTTAAACATACCAGTAGACATATCAGAATATATTTAACAAGGAAGTAAACGCGGCAACTTTTATGATGGTTATTTCAACTGGATAAGTCAGCAAGCACGGTAGCACTTATTTAATGAGCTAACAGACACTGCAACATTTATGAATAGTATATTAAGTTAAGAGAATTAGAAACAGACCGCTATTAGATGATGCCATATTTTAACCATATTAATTTAATTACTCAAGTGAAAACAATAAGTAAGCAAACAAGGAAAGTATTAATTAGCTCAATAAAGAAATCATGTATATTTTGTATATTGCAAATGTGTATACTATTAAATAATACATGGTTCCTATTTATTTCTAGAAAGGCAAGCTAACCCAGCTTGACCTACCTGCACCTGTGTGAAAATTATTTGAGTTTTCAGTCTTTCAGAACTAGACATCAAAAGTTTCTAACAGTTAATTAAGTGACTTTTTCTTTTAAGAAGACATACAGAAGATACATTCTCTTTTTAAAATAATTACTGATAGCAATTCATATTATACTTGATACTTTGAGAGATTTGGTTGAAACAGCTGTTTTGGAATCGGCCTTTTGTTTTTTCTTTTTAACATCAGTTAAAGCACTTGTTTCTTTTATTCCTTTAAGAGAAGGGGATAGCCACTCCATATCTTCTGGAATAGAAATCACATTGTTATTCTTAATAAATGAAGAAGCTTCTTCTAAGTCATTAAAGGTTCTCATCTCTTTGGCATACAGGATTTTTATCTTAGCTGGAAAGACAAGCTATGCCTTGATATTATTTTGTTTTAGTAGATTTATTATTGGCCAAACTGTTTTCCTTTGTTCTATTATTCTGGTAGAATAATCATTGTCAAGCCTTATCAGGTTCTGATTATATTTTAAAGGTGCTTTCCTCCAGGCAGATTTTAAAATTAGGTCCTTGTCCAAGTGTGAAAGAAATTTTAAGACTATTGATCTAGGAGGGGTATTTGTTGAGTTAGAAGCAGATTTCCCCAAAGCTGTGAGTGCCCTTTCAATACCAAAAGAGAAACCTACTTTTAAGTCTAAGAAATCAGGAATCCAGGTTGTTAAAAATGAAGTGATGTCCTCACCTTCAGTGTTTTCAGGTAACCCGAAGATCCTAATGTTGTTTCTCCTTTCCCTGTTTTCTAAATCATCTACTTTGTTCAGCAGCCATGTATTTTGCTTAAGAAGATATGCTTTTGGGGCTTCTTCTTCTTTAAGTCTCTGTTTGTTATTTTTGTCTGATGTTGATGTAGCAATTCCTTGAGAGTATCAGTCTGTTTTTGACAGTTCATTTTAAGATTTTCTAAATTTTCTTTAAAGTCATCCATCTTCAAGGACAGTTCTTGTAAAGTAGTTGTCATCAATTGTAGTTCTTTCTTTAAAGCTGTATCAGGGTGAGAATTCCTTGAGTTGCTCATTTTCAGGAACTGAATACATCTGCAAGCTTTCTGACAGGAAAATGTTAACAAAAATCCACCAAAATGACTATATAGTTTAGTCGTTTATCTATAAGTTTTTGGTATTTTTTCTTTTTAAAAATTCCGTTTTATTTTACTAGTTTATGGAGCTCTAAAATGTTGCTGCTTTCAGGTGGGCATTCAGGCTCCGCCCCCTGAGACCGTAGCTTCTCATGTGCCATACCCACCTTATAGAACTCCTTACCCAGAGAAAATAGAGAACTCAGTTCCACCTCTGTCTTCAAAGTTTCTTTAAGATCTTATCTGTTCCACAAACAAGTATACAAATTTCTAGTCAGTAAAGTGTCTACTTGTGAAAGCTAGCAACTTGTGCTAATTATTCCATGCCCATTGTGAACCTTTTAAAGTAATGTGGGATGATGTACTTCATAATTAGCATATTATTGTATCTGTAAATATATTTAATTTATGTGATTCAAGTTACCTAGGCTGTGCCTGCATTGAGATCAGTGCACTGCCATGGTAAACAAATATAAATAAATAAATTATTTAATCTTTATTTTCTAAGGAACTGCCAGTTTTGTCCCATTGATGTTAAAATCTGTTCTAATTATACTTATGCATTTGTATTTGTTTTATGTAAGAACTTTAACCCCCAACCTTTACTGAAAATAGGCCATGGGCTAATTGGGACTTTCCAGTTAACCAAATTCAAATAAAATAAATAAAAGCAGCAGTTCTCTCTCTCTCCCTCCCTCCCTCCCCCCTCTCTCTCTCTCTCTCTTGCTGCCATCCATCCCTTCATTCATTTCTGTCATGTAGGTGGCCATTTGGCCATTTATGCTCCTTCTCCTCCATGGATGATAACTTGTACTCCACTGTGGATATTTGTTTTCTGGTAGAGCAGAATTTTCTGTGCCTCCTCCTTCCATGGCAGAAGAACAGAATCTGCAACAGATGGAGAAGAAGGCAGTGTTTGGTGCATCGCAATTCAGTCTACCATAAAATCCATAAAGTTAGACCAAATACAAATTCAAAAGACATTTATTCATTTCTTTTCACAACAACAGCTCACAAGTGGTAGCTTAGGCAAACAAATTGAACACACTACTGCTAAGCAGGGGCATTGTTTTTTCCCCATGCTTCTAGAAAAATCCAGAAAAATTTAGAATTTGCACTGTCTAGTGAATGATGATTTTGAGCTCTATTCATAAATAGTGTGTACTGCAGAGCAGACTTGGTGTGCGGCACACTGATATATCAACGCCTATTGTGATCCATAAACGTAATACCATAATGGGGTAATACAGTGTGTGTTGTCTTATCCCATTGAGCAGGCATTGTATACCATGCAGGAAGTGTATATGCAACCCCCACCAAATATAACTCAAGGGAATCTAACTGCATACTGTTTGATGGTGCTACCCCTAGCAGTTTAGCAGCTGACACTGCAGACCAGTACATTAACACTATTAAAATACAATAAGTAAAGAAAAGTTCTGCTGTATGGTAGGGAAACCCTACCAGCAAGGAGTCCTCTGTGATATAGGCAAACCTGCTATCGCAACTAAACTTTTCTAACCCTACCAGTAATGTCATTGATCTGTCACTAATAGGAGATCACACATCACCAGATTCCCTCATTACCAGTCAACCAGCGTGATTGGAATCAAAAATCTTTAGAAATGACTCCCAGGCAAAATGGCAGATCACAGAACACCAGTGACACACAGCTCAGTAAGATATAAATATCATTCATGCCTGAATTCCTTTTTCATATACATCACCACCATACAATTACATAACACCATTAGTTCCTTGTAGTAGCCTGATAATTGTTTTGGCTGGCTTCCTTAATATAGTGACTTAACAGTAATTATTAAGCAGCATACTATAGTGTAAGCTGTAATTAACAAAGTTACACTAAGCTTGTTAATCTAAGATATCCTGCTCACAGTTTATTATGTTTCTTCATTTTACACTCATACTTTCATAACTGAGATAGCTACATGGTACTGAGCAGCACAGTGGAGAATGCTGTGATGGGAGAGGAAAAAGTATGCTGTCATTGTCCACATATGATACACTATACTGGAGAGTGGGTGAAGAGATGATAAAATCAGCAAGCAAAGGAGAGAACTGAATTCATCCTCAAGTCTTATGCCTTCACGAGGCTGACCCTCTTTTTGCAGAATCTCACCATCTGCAGTTGGATCCCCTTGAGTTATATTTGAGGGGGGGGGCGTATTTTATTTGGCATATATCATGGACAGAAGTAGGTTAAAAATTAAAAATGACAGGTGGGAGCACAAGTCCCAGGATAAAAAAAGTGCCCAATCCCAGTAGGCCCACTGGTGCCAGGACAGGAAAAAATGACAACGCAGCATCCTCAATACAGAGAAACATTCCTACAGTGGCAATGGAGTTAGGCCAGGCTCAAGAGAAGAAAGGCCCCCCCCCCTGTTGCAGAAGAAAGTAGTAGTTCACAAAAACTTACAAGCCAAAACAGAGCCATACAGATGATATTCAAAAAGATTAAGAGAGAAATTAGAGGAAAGAAAAATATTTGCACAAGTAAAACTGTCAAAAGCATCAAATGCAAAGTTAAAGAAACAGAGCTGTGAAGTGAAAGATTTAGTGTAGAAAATATAACTCTAGTAATGGTGGTAATGTCACAGCATGATGGAGTCCCCAAATTAAGGAGAAACAGGTGGAATGGGAGGAGTCTGATCATTTGCCACATGAAGATACTCCGGAGCCTTCAGCAGGAAACCAGGACAAAAATTCAGTTGGAGTTGCACAGCAATGGTAGGAACAGGAAATGGTGACAACTCTGACACAGTCAGTGTTGTGGAGTGATAGGCCAGCGAGTTCCCATATGAAAGAGCAACGGATGCTGAAGGATGCAGCTGAACAGAATATGTCACAGGAAGATGTTCTGAAATTTTTTGTAGAGTGCTTGCAGGAAATGGAGAATAAAGAATGTGCCTCAGATTAGAAGAGAAAGATCCAAAGGAAGAGTTGCTTCATTTAATAGAGGTGGATAGACATAGTAAGATCGATGAAAGAGATTACAAAAAGTCAATAAGATTCAAAATGTTAGATGTCTGATAAACCAAATGAACACAGTAATCAAGACTGTTAAAAGAAATCCACACGATATAACAGAAGCAAATAGGATATATTACTGTCCAGCAAAGTTAATAACAAATGAAGTCTTACAACAGTACAGGGCAATGCGGGAATGGAAGGGAAGACATCAAATGCCATCATGGAAGTATTAAATAAAGAAAACTATAAAGCAGTTAAGAGAAGAAGTGTCACTGTTAGAAGAGTATAGAAAAGGGAACAGATCAACAAAAATACTTAGAAAGGCAGATGTGATAAAAGCAATGCAGACTATTAGAATAGACTAGGATCTTTTGTGCAGTATTGTAAATAGTAAAGTTAAGATATCAGCGCATACAGAAAAAACATAGAAGATATGCAGGTAAATATAAAGTGAAAGTACAAAATAAACAATTCATTGATGATCCAATAAAGTTTTATACAGAATTGGGAAACAAAGCAAAAGGAATAGAAAGACCACCAAAAAAGAAGAAATACACACATTTTGGAGAAATATCTATGAAGACCCCGTGGAACATACCAAAGATGCTGAATGGATATAAGACGTAAAAGAAACAGAAGTTTAAATGTACAAGATATGCAATGGAATGAAGTAACAGCCGAGAAATTGAAACAAAATTAAGAAAACCTCCTAACTGGAACACTTAAGGTCCAGATGCAGTACCAAACTTCTGGTTAAAAGCATTAACATCTTTGCACAGAGATTTAGCCTTGAGTAAGAACTACTTATATGCACACCCTGAATCAACACCAACCTAGTTAGCAACAGGAAAAATGATACTCGCCCTTAAGGGTGAAGCTGTAAGATATCCTAAAAATTATAGACCAGTAACTTGCCTTCCAGTGATGTATAAATTATACACTGGAAGTGAGGCAGAGTTTATAGTCATTTAGAAAAAAAAAAACCTCAGTCATGGCTATAGGACAAAAGGGTAACAAAAGTAAGTCATATGAAACAAAGGATAATTTGTTGTTAAATAAAGTCATAATGGAAATGGTAAAAAGGGAATAATCTAAGTATGGCATGGATAGATTACAAAAAAGCATTTGACAGCATCCCACATTCATAGACAAAAGGAGTGCTTACAGATGTATAAGATATATCTGTCTACATTGATTAATTACTGTACAGTGACCATGAAATAGTGGTAAACCACTTTGCAGCTAAGCCATGATAAAGGACAAATTATTATCCCAGGATAAAAATTCAAAAGGAGATATTCCAGGGTGACTCTTTGTCACCGCTACTCTTTTGTCGTGCCCTTAACACATTAAGCTGTCTACTTAACAGATTGTTTTATGATTACAATTTGGCTCCCAAATAACAGCAAAATGTAAAGACATCTCATCTTTTTGTGGATTATTTAAAACTGTCTAGTTCATCAGATGATAAACTGAAAACAAAATTGCAAGTGGTTAAAACTTTCTCTAATGATATAAGAATGTATGGCTGGTCTTGATAAATGCACAAAAGCAACCTTTAAAGCAGGAAAGCTGCAGCACCATGTCTGGTACAAGAATGTGGTATAAAGGAATTTGAGCAGGAGGGAGTATATATATGTTTGGGAACTGACGAAAGATCAACAATAAAACATGAACAAATGTGAACAAAACTTAGTAAAGAATATTTTAGAAGTCTAAAATTAATACTGAAAACAGCCCTGACATCTAGGAACAAATTCCAAGCTATACATCAAGTTGTTCTTCCTGTTCTAACTTAAAGTTTTGAGGTGATTGACTGACCCCAAAAGGTATTGGATCAGTTGGACAAGAAAACAAGAAAAATGCTTCACCTTTATAAAATGATTTATAAAAATCAGTACATACCAAGATTATATATTCCCCATTCTGAAGACGGTATGGGCCTCCCAGAGATTCATTATATGTATAGGTCTGCAATCGTAGGATTGCATAAATATCTGCTGACCTCAAAATATCCAAACATAGTGAAACTTTTAAAACATATGGAGGACAAGTCTAAGATCACTTAACTTTTTAGTTTAGCAGAAGCATATTGGTGTCAAGCGAGAATGGAAATCAAACCAGAAGTAGACAAGTCAGACAGCAACTGAATGTGCCAAATAAACAAAAGAAAGAGTATAAGGTGAAGGATCAGATGAGAAAGCAAGAAATGTGGAAAAGGCATAAGTATAGTTGCAAATACAGAAAACTCCTGGAACAACCTCATGTCAATCAGGATCTGACAGAGGAATAGTTAAAGATAGGTGAATTTAAACCAAAAGACAAAAGGT
This sequence comes from Protopterus annectens, assembly GCF_019279795.1. Taxonomy (NCBI): domain Eukaryota; kingdom Metazoa; phylum Chordata; order Ceratodontiformes; family Protopteridae; genus Protopterus; species Protopterus annectens. Next base: position 1,055,841,113 of record NC_056725.1, on the reverse strand, counting down.
TGATATTGGCAGCCCAGGAAGGGGTGAACTACATACATATTGGTTTACAAAGTCAAATTAACATATAGAAAATACAGACAAATACAGATTTTGTAAAACAGAATTGGAAACAGTCACACATCGTCTTGCTGGGTGTGATACACTAATGGCAGAGGACCTGTATACTGAAAGGTATAATAATGTGGCAAGACTGTTGCTTTGGGAATTATTCAAACAATACAATGTTGAACTAACTGAGGAGCACTGGAAATATGAGCCACAAACCATTACAGAGAATAATGAAGTTTATATCACATGGGATCAGCACTTACCAACAGTTCAAAAATAGTCCATGAAAAGAAGACAAAAGTAGCAGTGATCATTGAAATTGCTGCACACAGCGATTACAGTGTCTTACATACAGAGAGAAACAAAGTCATAAAATATCTGGATTTGCAGGCAAAAATTAGGGTAATGTGCAAGAAGGATACCAAGACAGTTGCAATAGTAGGGAAGCAATGGGTCTCATAAATAAAAAAATGACAGTCATGTGAATTGCAGGAGTCATTACTGGCCACATTGCTGGTGCTGCAAAAAGCTTTTTTGGCTAATGTCCAAGTTTGAAACAATACTAATTTATGAACTTTAGTCATGCTTTAACTGAGGAATCGGATCCATTCTTGTCATGGAATTACAAACCCAAAAGACTTGACAAAATTAAACTGTGAAAAGCAATATAAATATAATAAGGGTCCGAATGGTAAGATGAAAAAATCAGCAAGCAAAGGAGAGTAGTATTGCAGGAATTGAAGTCATCCTCAAAGTCTTGGTGAGTACCTTCATGAGGTGGACCCTATTTTCACAAAATATCACCAAGATGACACTGATATGTAGATTGTATTTTAAATAGTATATATCATGGACAGAAGCAGGTTAAAAAAAAAAAAAAAAAAAAAAAACGGGAGAAAACCAACCTGTGCTGTATAAACATCTCACCAAACAAATAAAACAGAGTAAAGCAGTCCAAAAAAAAGTAGAATGATGAGATGACACCAGGTTCTCAGCATAAAACAATCTTTTATTTTGAAACAACATAAGCGCTTTCACAGCTCTTGCTGCTTCTTCAGATGTCAGTATGGTATCAGCTCACCATTCCACTTTTTTGGACTGCTAAAAAATAAAAAAGACAGCTGGGTGCACAAGTCCCAGGATAAAAAAAGTGCCCAATCCTGGTATGTACACTAGTGCTATGACTGGAAAAAATATCAGTATAGAATCCTCAAGACACAGAAACATTCCTACAATGGGGTTAAGGCAGGTTAAGGGGGAGGATGCCCCCTCCATTTGTAGAAGGAAGTAGCAACCCAAAAACAAGCCATAAAGATGATAGAGTGGACTCTTGAGGAAAAGAAGAAGCGTATGTATTGTTACTATTATGCGAGAAGCCTACATTTTCCAAATAGAAGATATTCAAAAAGATTAAGAGAGAAATTAGAGGAAAAAAAATATTTGCACAAGTAAAACTGTCAAAAGCTTCAAATGCAAATTTGTGCTCATTAATAGAACAGATCCTTGAAAAACATTAAATAGACAAGTTTCATCCACTTGGAAAAGAAGTGACATAGAAAGTGCGAAAATATAAAGAACTAAACCTAGAGATTTTTGAAAGGTATAAAAAAGAAATCTGGATGTTGGAAACAAAGAGAGATTTGATATGGTGCAATATTTATGCAAAAGAGAAAGCCAAACTAATCAGTACACAAAAGGTAACTCCAAAGGTATTTGAAGAGAAATACAGAAAAAAGGCACCCAGATATGGAAAATTTCACAATACAAAAAATAAGATCACAAAGGGGGAACGTAGAACAGAAGGTTAGTAAAGCAGAAGTTAAACAAATAGAAGCTGAAGTTATGTAATACCTGCAAAGTGAAGGATTAAGTGCTGAAAGTCTAGCATGGGTTATGTCACAGCATAGTGGAACTATGAGTACCTAAAGAAAGGAGAAATAAGTGAAGTGGGAGACATCTGAAGAAGAAATGGGAACAGAGGAAAGAAAAAGCTATTTAATATGGTGCGATATTTATGCAAAGGAGAAAGCAAACTAATCAATAAAAAAAGCACCAAAGATATTTTAAGACAAAGGCATCCAGATATGGAAAATTTCACAATACAAAAACATAAGAAAACAAAGAGGGGAAAGCAGAAAGGAGGATTAGTAATAGAGAAGTTAAAGAAAGATAAACAGAAGTGATGGATTACCTGCAAGGTGAAGGATTTAGTGAAGAAAATCCAACTCTGGTAACATCACAGATTAAGGAGAAACAGGTGGAACAGGATAGCATATGATCACTTACCACATGAAGATAGTCCAGAGCCTTCAGGAAGAAACCACTACAAAAGTTCAGTTGAAGTTGCACAGCAAGGGAAGAAGCAGAAAATAGTGTAAACTCTGACGCTGTCAATGTGGAATGATAAGCCAGTGAGTTCCCATATGAAAGAGTAATAGATGATGCAGTATGCAGTTGAACGGCATATGTTACAGGAAGATGTTCTGGAACTTTCTGTAGAATCCCCACAGGAAATGCTGAACAAAGAATGTGCCCTCAGTTTAGAAGAACGTGATCTAAGGGAAGAGTTGCTTGATTTAATAGAGCGAGAGATATTAAGCTCAATGAAAGAAATAGATTACAGAATGTAAATAAGACCCAAAATTGTAGAAGTCTGATGAAACAGATGAACACAGTAATCAAGCCTATTAACAGAAATTCATGTAATATGACAGAAGTCAATAGGACATATTACAGTGCAGCTAAATTAATAACAGATAAGGTCTTATCACAAAAATGAAGAGCAATAAGGGAAAGGAAGAGAAGAAATAAAATGCCATCATAAAAGCACAGAATAGAGAAAACTAGAAAGCAATTAAGATAAGAAGGATCTCTGTTAGAAGAGTATATAAGAGGGAACAGATCAACAAAAATACTTATAAATAAATATTTGAGAATTGATGAAGGATCGTCAATAAAACATTAGCATATACGAATAAAACTTAGGAATACTTCAGAAGACTAAAATTAATATTGAAAATAGCCTTAGAACTTCTGAGTAAGCCCTTTGTACTAATAGGACTAAAGCACATAACTTTTACAATTAAAGCTCTTGGTAGTGACTCTGCAAGTGTCAATTTGATTTTTTGGTTACAGATTCCAAAAGGCGTGGAGCATTGAAGTGGAACTGTTCCACTAGATGTCATTGCTGCACAGAACCATAAAAGCAGGCATAACCTCGAATGTTCATTGGTAGAAGCAGGTGATACTGTGCAGATTTCAGTATATGATCACTACCCCAAGAGTGTTGGCAGAGCTGGATCATGTTCAAATGGGAACCTAAGCAGACCAATGGACCAAGGCCCCTACGCCCTCCACCCAGCCACTCCTCAAAGCCATTCCAGAGTTTCATTTTTTGACTCGGTCTGCCCAGTTACCATAACAGCTGTTCACACCAGTCAGGGTGATATGATTACAGAGATCTGGATATAATTTAAAACTTTCATTTAAAATATTATAGCATAAACCCTGATGGCCATTTAGGTAGGTACTAGATTCATAGGTAAGTACTAGGCTAGCTGTCCTTGTAGGCCATTTTAAGGTTATATAATTTCTCTTAGAGGTGAGTATCAAACCCTGTACTTTGTTTGGTAAACAACTTAGCTGTTATACCAACTCTCATTCCTTTTAAATAATAAGCTGACAGTTCACAGACTGTTACAAGCCACCAGCCAGAATCAAACCCTGTACCTTGTATCTATGAGATAAAGACCTTAATTGTTAATGCCAAGCCCTTCCCTTATGCCAAACAAAACTAAACAATCCCACATTGAAAACAGACTTTGCATGAACAACAGTAAACTTATCTTCCCTTGAAACTCACATTCATTGAAAATGCATCTGGCCAGTGGCTGATTACGTGTACTTTGGGCCCTGGGCTGTTTTCAAACCATTACCCCGTTTTACATTTTTAGGGCCATGCATAAATGCATGTGTTCTATGATTCACCTTCCTGATTATTTTAAATTATATTTCTTGTTTAATACAGCAAGATTTTTTAGGGGTGTGTTTTAAAGTTGTAATTTTGAACATTTTTTCCAGTAAGCAGTGAAACAAAATGTATAAACCAATAACAAAAGTATAAATTTCGAACATTTCAACCATAAAAGGCCACTCAAACTGATGTCATTATAATTCACCAATACCCATAATCAATAATTACAGACATTTTGACTGAATACTCATCACGTCTGTGACAAAAATGACTACAGTAAGGTGTTCCAATTTGATTTACATAAATGCACACTAGTCCTGCAAAGACAGACTAATGACTTCTTAACTTTATCAGTCCAGTAGAATCAGTCATTTATATGTTCAGCCATACCACAAACCCAGCAATTAAAGTTACATTGTTGACTGCATCCTTCTCAGATGTCCATGTAAAATAATGCTTCATTGTAGCAGCATGCACCGCCTGAGTCAACAGATTGAGATCATGGACAAATGAGACTCTGTGCGGGGTAATGAATCAGGCCCTGCTAGCGATGCCAATATCCCATTAGTTGGTGGTCTTTCCCCAGTTACCATAAACACCATTCAAACCTATCAGTCTACATACTATTACTTGCTTTACTTTTACGGGTATTACAGATATTTAGATTTCATTTAAAACTTTTATTTCAAATATTACAGAAAAAAATGACAGCTATTTTCTGCACAAAAGAAAACACTCCCACATTTAAAATAGAATTAGGATGAAAAACAATAAACTTATCTTTCCCTGAAACATACATTTAGTGAAAATGCATCTGATAAACCATTAAACTATAAGAGATGTGCTGAGATTTACTCAAGTAGCATATAGTGTGATAGTAATTAGTGCCCACGTGAAGTGTGCAGGAATTCAAAAGAGAAGTGTGTAATGCATTTGTTAACAGCCTAGGACAGCTCACTGGAGCAAAGTGTCCCCTTAAAGGATCAGCCCAGTAGTACTGTCTCGTGAAATAAATGATCAGTCACATAGAAAACAAATGAAGACTGAGAGAATTGGGTGGCTCTTTAACAGCTCATAGCCTTACTCATCTGCACTAAGGGCTAAACAAACTGTTGTAACCCAAACACACAGCATTTCTCACCTGTGTGCCTGTGAAAAAACAAGCTAAACTTATAGTGCTTTACCAAACAGAAGATTAGCAGTTGGTGTGGAGGATTAAGGCTCTTGCCCCCCCACAACTGAGGTACAGGGTTTGAGTCTGCTTGATTCCACATAAGTCACTTAACTAAACAACCCCACTAACTGGGTCATGACACACACACACACCCACACACAGACAGACACACACACATAGACAGACACACACACACACACACACACACACACACACACACACACACCTCTTGCTTCAAAGTAAGGAAGACACACTACCTAAACTACATATCCCCAACAGTGTGTATTTATTGAGAAGTAAAACAGACACATGGTCACTTAACTAAACAACCCCGCTATCTGGGGTATCACACACACACACAGAGTTTGCTTCAAAGTATTGAAGACACACTACCTAAAAAGCATATCCCAACAGTGTGTATGGAGATTCATTGAAAAGTAATACAGACACATTTTTAGCAGCTATGTTTCTGAGAATCCAAGGCTGACTTTATGGTTATGGCCGGGCCCTAGCAGCTAATAGGTCACCTTGTACTAGATCTGGCCTGAGAGTTGGTGCTGCTAAACATTAATAATGAGATTCTAGAACAATCAATGTTTGTGCTGCTAAACATTAATAATGAGATTCTAGAACAATCAGTATTAGTTACCATAGAATCTAGGCATGGCCATTCCCAGAAGTGCCTGAGCAGTTCAAGGATATCACAGCATAATCCAAAGCTACCAGAGCAGTACAGCACACAGAAGTGCAGTCTGCTGGACAGGAGAACCCATTACAGTGCCTGAAAAGGTTTTGCCTTTGGCTGGAGATAGGTTTTGTGCACTTTCTTATTACCGGGGATCTGGAAATGCATCAGAAGATATGTTAAAGTGTAGTGGGCAATTAATGGTTTGGAAGGACTTCACAAAGCATTCCACACTGCAAATATCACACATAAGGAAGAGTGGCACAATAAGCCCCAGTCCCACCTGTAAAAGGCAGATAGTCATCCTAAGTTATAGATAGACATGCTGTGTTTATGCTTCCATTATGCATTGTGCTAATCTGCTCCAGGGATGTTTTCCACAATGCCTTATTTTTCTAAAAAAAACATAGTGAGATGGTGGCCACATGTGGAGAGCTATCCAGAATGCATTGGAAAGATGTGAGTTGGAAGCAGAAGGAGATGCACAATGTTCTGAGAGTGCATACTCATATACCAGCCGCCTTAGTACATGAAGGGGGCCTGGTGCCCAATATAATAACAGGTAGTGTGATGGAGTATTAATGAGCAGCACAATATAAATGCAGTGCACTCAGGCACATCCAGGAGTCAAGAGACTACCTATCATGTTTCTGGTACTTATTTCTCCAAATGGATTTCATCAAAGCCCCACAAAACATTATACACTATACAAGAATGTATATAAGAAAAGCACAGTGCATCACTTTGGTGGTATCACCTTGTCAGGGGGCCATGCCATAAAATTTCAATTACAGTGGACACACATGCATTCAAAGGGATTGAACAAAATATGTTGCTAAACCCCTATAACATTCTATGTAAAACTTTTTTCTTAAACAGGAGGTATACTGGTAACACCTATAAACTGTGATTGAAAAACACTCAGCCCACCATGAATATGGGGGTTGCTTTAGCAAAGGGGCATGGATTTATCATGTACACTAACCAGTGAAAGGCATGCAGAACATAACCATAAAAGCATTTCTATCAACCACTAAAGGATGTCAGTAGTAGCCATAGCAGTTAGTTTTATATATGTATGCATGTATGTATCTATTTATTTATTGACTGGGACTCCTTGGCAAAGATAACCATCTGCTTATGGTCACAATCTCTGTCTTCCTTACAGTTCCCATCTACACTGACCTGCTTACTTCCTGGACCAGGGCCATGAACCTGGTGGTAGCATTTTTGCCAATCATCCACTCCTAAGTGCATTTTTTTTTTTTGTGAACTACAGTTCGTTAAGGGGAGGGAGTGCAAAATAACCACTCACAAATGAACACTCTCATAGAAGTGTTTGTTTGATATTAATGCTGCTTTCTATCCTTCACTACAAAGCAGCATGGTGCCACAAAAACTAATGCCCTCCACCTGAGATAGAAAAGGCCAGCATCTTAGGCAGGCACCTTGCCCCTGCACCAAAGGGCCAGAAGCAGACATCCTTATTTGTCAAAACATGGTACAGGCCAGTAAGGAAAATAAATCAATTTGCTCAGTCATAGATAGTTTTCTATCACTTGGTGTGTTCCACTGATATTTGCTACTAGTCTTATGCCTATACCTGCTTATTTTCTCTCCTCGTCTGTTGCATTCTCCCCCACTTCTAACAGTGTCAGTGTAGTTTTTCCTTCCTGCTTCCACAGGGAAAAATTACCTTCCTGCCCCAGTTTCAGTTGGTGCAGACAGAATAATGTAGCAGCTGTCATGTGCTGTTTACAAAAGCTTATTTTGTTTTTAACCTATATTTTTGGGGTTCATACTTTGTGATTTGCTGATTGTATTTTATAAGTTCATGTATGCTTCTGATCAGCTCCCTGCATGTCTACACTGTTAGGAACAAGATGCTGTGCTGACAGTCCATTGGCCATTTTCAAGACATCATTAGCCAGTAGCTTAGTTCCAACTCCTCTTCCCTCCCCCAACAAGACCATTCTGATTACCTCCTATGAATGCTCTGATGTCTAAGACATTACCAGATCACAGACCACATGAGATGTAGATGTAAGTTCTCTCATTTGTTATCTTTCTTTCTAGTTGATGCTTTCTGACATGCTTTCACATTCTGTATGAAGAGTACCTTGCAGTAATATCTCAAGAGGTCCTACAAAGCTGTCTGAAGAAAAGCAGAAGTATAGTGCTAACAATTCTTCATGTAGTCCAACCTATCTGTGTAACATCAGGAAATAGTACCTGGGACTGGTTAAAATGTGGCCATTCCTCATTTCTGAATTTAGCTACCCATGGTAGGCACAGTAGGTTAGCAGAAAACATCTCAAGAGGTATGGTTCAAACACTCTCTGTAGCAGAGCAAAATGTAATCATCAGCTTGGAATCAGGTGGTCGTAACTTTCTTGCTCTGCATAGTAAGTCTAGTTCTCAGTGCAGCCTGATTACACTTGTTCTCATGAATATCAGCACTGCTTTTTATTTTCAGAAAAGCAATGCCCTTAGATAATAGAACGCATGCAAACCTCAAACCACTCATTCAGTTTACAAGTTACTATCTATGGCACAGCTGTAGTGTTACAGCTGCAATTGTTTTAAGAACCTGTGTGACTAATTGCATTGGACAGTCATAAGCCTTAATTTTTCTTGAAGTTTTAAAATTTCCCACCTGGATGCTTTGCTGATCGAAAATGTAGACATTCATTTGATAGAGCTGTTTTAAACCAACATAAGGCAAATAGTCTGCTGTAACTAAACAGCAGAAAATGTGATGAAAACATTGGAATGCCTCTGTGAGCATTTCTTAGATTTAATTACCAACTAGTTTTCTAATAGTTCATAATCCTCCAGTCAAAATTAAAATAACCATTGTGGAAGGCAAGTATGATAAAAATATTTATTTAGCAACAAATGACTAAGCTTTTAAGTATTGGTGGAAGTTTGTAGTTTTATTTTATTTTACAGTTCAGTTAATATTTAATTTATGTCTAAGTATTATTCTTTATAATGTGCACTCATTTGTTTCCTTTGCTATTTGTATAAAACAGATAACTGGTTGGGTTCATGTAGAATCCCTTGACACATAGTCCAGGGCTATGCTAAGCATTACAGATATACTCTGCATTTATAATGATTAATGTGGCATTAGTAGTAAAAAGAAAACACCTACACATACTATTCAGATATAATGTTTGGATATACTGTCTTACATGGCTGTCTTACATGCTACAGAATTCCATAGTTGTGTCCTAGTTGCTTCCATAACAAGGAATGGAACTCAGCTACAGTACTTTCCTTTCACCCTCTCTATAAGGCTATATCCATGAAAGTATTACTCAAGAATTCAGGGCTCTTGTATTCTGGGCAAAAACAGCAGGGGTGATCAGTCACTCCTGTGTCTCCTTGTGGTTGTGATAAGGTGCCATCTTAAACTCTACCCTATGTTCCCCAGTGACAGTTTTGGACTCTTTCAATGTTCCTACTGAAGGTCATCACTGCAGATGGCATTCAGGAGCACTAATTCATGAGGCAGGAATGTAATTATCATTGGCATCAGATGAAACATGTAACTTAAACTTCAACATACAGAGATTAGCTCTGCCTTTGTAGTCAAGTTGTGTATTGGTAATGTAGAAAATGGAAAATGCTATGGGAAGGTATTTACAAACAAAAAAGAAAGAAAAGAAAAATTGCTCATCTTGCTATTACTCAAAAGGGTATAGTGTTTACATTATATTCTTTTACTGAAGTTCAAATAGCAAATCACAATTAAAAAAATAATTTTAAGATGTTTGCTTATATGTTTTTCTTAGGTACCAAGCAGAATAAGAAGCAAGCCAGTGGACTCAGTTTTAGCAGATGTGATGGAAGCAGACCACCACAGTGCATTTGCTCAGTTACGAGACCTTCGAATTAAACAGAAATTTAATGACTGAACTAAAAACTACAGTGTAAAGTATGAAATTAACATAGGCATAATTGTGCTGATTAACAAAAAGTGTGTTCTCAAGTGGTTTCTTTTGCTTTGTATTTGCTTAGCTGCAGGGCAGAATCTTAAATATATATTCTCCATTGATGAAACACTCCCCTGAAAAGACACAGACTCCACTGAATTTATCTGATTATCAAAGGCCATATCAGTAAGGAGGTAGAAGATGGTAATAGTAGCCTTTATGCTTAATCCAAGTAAAGCCCATCAAACTACTGCAACAATGCCAGTCTCTTATGAAACAAAGTACGTTGTTACCTCCCGCTGACCAACACAGCATCTGGATAGTTTTATGTTCCCACACTGCACAAAAAAGTCATTCCATATAAAGAGAGCGCTGATCCTTTTCACTTATCTAATTTTAAGAAAGAAGTATCAAAAAAGTTTAAACAAGCCTTTAGTCACAAATACAAACTTTCCATTTCAAAGGTTACCACTGTAGCAAAACTAGCCATTAATATTTGTTTTTGTATTTACCCTCCAGTCTTATGTAAAATGATCTGTAAACAATATGTGCAGAATTACTATTACAAGAGCAGCTGCCATCTAAAAGGAAGAACACAGATTTTATAATGTACTCCTTTTGCTGTGTGTGTCTGGACAGCTGTTCACGTCTTAGTTTGATTTTATTCATGTCCACACTAAAATGAATGCCATAACACATATTTACACATACAGATACATACACACACACACTCAAATCTCATTTAGTGCCTTTCCTCCTACACCATTATTTAATTTTTCCCAGCAGTTTAAATTTGTGCTCCATAGTTAATGATTTGTATTGAAAATTAAATCAGTTAGCAATTAATCATCCTGATAATATCCTTCAGAAGCTTGAACATTAAAGTCATACTTACCCTTAAACCCAATGTACTTAATTTGCATCTCCACTAGTCATTCTTCCTAGATTCCTCCTGGTGTTAAAACATTACCAATGCCTTGAATTGCATCCATTATTTTCATCTAAAACTACCATACTACACAAAGTAGGCATCCATGCCTATAGCCAGTTTGGAGGATCTCCCACTCTAAGTGCATGCAGCCTCAAAACTAATCTATTTTGTGCAACTTCATAACTCTCCATCTTGTCTTCTAAGGCATTTATTTGGAATCTCTTTATATGTCATTTAATCACACTGATATTCTTAGATACATAGTAAAGCAGTGCTGGGGGGTTCCAAAATGGCTGCACACTGATCAACAGGTTGATCTGATTTCTTTCAGTAAAATAACAGAAACTGTGAAAAATGGGGCCAGTGAAACTGTCTGTCTGGGAACAATTCAGTCACTGGCTATTAATTACACTGCCTGGATGCCAGCAAAGAAGAAATTTTAAGAAACTCAGATGAAATTAACCAGAAAAGGAGAGGAGAAAATTCTGACTGGGAAGAATCTTGCAGCTGTTCAGCAAAAAAACAGTTTATGTTTCAGCTCTGGTGCATGAGATGGCTTCCAAAGTGTGAGATTCAAAGTACTCTATCCAGATGTTCTCAGAATATTTTTTTCCTGAAAGAAAGACTTTTTTGATGCAGAACAGGCCAATGAGTAAATAAAAAAGCTTATCCAACAAAGAGTGAGCCAGTAAGCAAAAGCTGACTCTGCTTCTCATTCTTCTAGCAACAACAGTCATAGCTGGACTTTGCCAGTGAAACCTTTTCAAATGTTCCAAAAGAACATGCTTGAGAGACAGAAAAAAGAACATGAGTTTACTGGGAGAATCAGAAGTACCTTGGACTTGAACCAGATTCTGGTGATGGGAGAGGGAGATGATCAGGAATATCAGCAACACTGACATTAGTGAATAAATGGGGGATTATAAAACATCAGTCATATTTGTGAAATATGTCTTTGTAAGAAAAAGAGGCTGATAAAGACTGGAATTTTGTTTACTTTGTTAAACATTTGGGTGGACTGTAAAGCATATACAGCAATTTGTCATTAATGCTTAGAATGACACTAAAAGGAAAATTGTAAATAAAATAATTTTTATTCTTATTAATATGTGTAGAAAACATTTCATGATGCCAATTGCATGTTATATTGTAAAGTAGTTTTTGTATAGTATGCATCCAGGTGTATTGTAAATGTTGGGGGGGGGGTCTTTTCAGAGACTGCTGTACATGTATAAGATATTAAAGTAAGCAAGTATTTTTCCTTAGTTAAAATATAGGTTTTACATTGCAACAATATAATGAAAGCTGGACAAAGAAAATTTTAAATTGATATAATGTGATCTTGGTCTGCTGTGGATGGGGGGTGTAAATGTGTACTGATTATATTACATGTAGAGTTAAGATAATAATTTCCCTTGTTTTTACAAGGATGGATGTCTGGAGTGATGTCCTTAAGTTGTGCTATGGGCAGTTTTAAGAAATAGGCTTGAAAAAATAAAACAAAATGATGAAAGGCATGAATCTGCAATGCTATTACCTTTTAAAATATTAAATTATCTGAGTGGGAGACACAAAGTTTGCAGCTGATGGCAGTTGGCAAGATAAATCTGGGCATTGTGTTCTGAGTGAAACATATAAAGATTCCTTCAAGTGAAGTTGTTAGCTGCTTTTTTCTCATTGCTGACAACTTTTACTTGAAGAAAAGCTGTCTACTAGTGCAAGCAATTAATTGTGAGAGTTATGAGCACTCATTATTGAGAGAAAAGCAGTGGTAAGCAGTTCAGTGAAAAATAAAAAGTTTGAAATTGGGAGAAGTGAATAGAAAATAGTAGCCTCCCCAGCAGCCTTAATACTTTAATTCATTTAATAGAGCTGTGTACAGTTTCGTTTTATTTAGAGGTCACCAGTGCACTTTTTTAGGGCTAAAAGTTCATGTTTTCTGAAACCATGCAAGCTGTTTTTTTGCAAGTGGGAGGAGAATAAAGATAAAAGTGCAGGCAGCAATCAGTGTAAGTGGGAACACAGGCTGTGACATGCGCTTTAAGCATGCATCACCTTAATTTTAGATTAGGTATTGTCTGTGAGTGCAGCTATTGATTTGGGGGAATTATTCCTATCTGGAGGGATAAACTTCATTTGTTGATAATATACATAGCTTTATAGGTTTGTTCTACATTAATAGGGGATTTGAGTCCTGAAAATGTACTTAGTGTTTTGTCTGAGGGTTTTCATTAAAGTCCTGAAAATGTGACATAAGTTCAAATGGAGATGGGAAGAAACAGCTGTATAAAAGATCAACCTGACAAACAGTGTATATGTATAAGGTCAAAGCTGGAAATGTACATTCAAAATGACAGTCATGTATAACAGGTGGGACCGATAGCTTTCTATCATAATGACCACTCTATCCATATTATCTTGGAATGTAAATGGCCTAACATGTATAAAGAAAAGGGAAGGTGTACTGAGTTAAAGTAATAAATGCAGGGTGCAAATATTCTTGCAGGAGACATTTTTAATAGAAAGGAACATGATCATTTGACACAGAAAGGATTTCAGGATGAGTATTTAGCAGAGTATCGGGGACAAAGGAAAAGACTAATACAACTGATTGCTAGAGGGGCTCCAACAGTTAATGAAGAGGGAAAAACACAATAATGGTAGATTTGTGGTAGTAAAGGACTATTAGCAAGGAAGGAGAACTATACTAGCATATATTTATATTTCACCAAAAAGTCCTATTATGGAGCTTAAGAAAGTATCAAGAGAAATAATCAGCTTTCAGCAGGGAATATTTATAGTGTGGACTGGAACTTGATTTGCAGTAGTGTGGCTGTATCAGGGAGACCTAGAATGGAAAACATAGCAAAAGAGGGTAGATTTTTGAAGACATTTATGAAAATGTTTTATTTAGAAGATATGAATTCAGTAGTAGGAACTCGGAGAAAAATTACACATTATTGACCAATTTACAATAACTGATTTATACTGTATAGAAATTATGTTTCATGGGACCATGTACATTTAATTGAAAGCTTTGACTTGCATCCAATAACTATTTCAGATCATGCAACAATAAAAACTAAGGTGACAATACAAGGCAATGAAGTAAAATGAGACATGGGCACTTTCCTAGTTATCTGTTAAAAAGAGTGGAATTTAAAGAATGGGAAGTGGAACATAATCAAGAGTTATTGGGGAATATATAAATTCCTTCAGAAGGGATAACTAATGAATGGGATACAATGAAAAGATATTTTAAAATAGGATAGAAATAAAATAAGTAATATGAGTTATTTAGAAGGACGAACAAAGGATGAAGTATTGCAGCATAATGAGAATCTCATAGCAAGAAGAAGAACAGCTGCAGAGTGTTAAAGAGAAAATAAATGAGCATTTGGATAATATGCATACATTTAGAGAGATTGTTGTGAAGTGACTATTTTTGATAAAACCTCCTGAGCACAAAAACTTTTATCACAACTTAACATCAGAAAGTAGAAAGGGTTGTTGCCAAACTTAGGAAGCCTACAGCAAGGAAAATAATCAAAAACCTTTGGATGTATTAAAGATGTTTCAGAAATGTTATGAAAATTTGGATAAAGCAGAGACATGTGGAAACCAAGAAAAAGCACAAATGGAAATATTTATGGAAGACTTAATTATGATAAAATTAGTGATTTATAATCAATCTACAGGGTTGTCTCCAGTAATGTATTTTCATACTTTTGAGACTTTCTTGTTGTATTTTTGATGTCTCCAGTAACAGATGGTATTCTTGTGGAAGTTTAAAAGTTAGGAGGGTAAAATGTGCTAAACATTTGGAAAGTTTTGTTTAGTAGTATTTTAAAATGAGGGAAAGCACCTACATCGTGGAAGAAAGCTGTGATGGCTTTATTACCCAAAGTGGGTAAAGACCTGTCAGATCCAGCTTCATAATAAATCCATTTCAATTTTAGACCATGATTATGAGTGTGGTGTCTATACTAGTTAGGAGAATGACAAAAACACTGCCAAAATTGAGATATGGATCAATGTGATTTTGTGGATGGGAGGAAAACGTATGCTATTAATAGAACAATGATGATCCAGAGGAAAGCAGAATGCAAGAAAATACCTATGTTATTAGTGAATTGTGATACAGAGAAAGTATTTGATAGAGTAAGCTTGGATTTTATGAGTAGGGAAATGGAAGCATTTCCATTCCTGGATACAATAATATGGTAAATTAAGAGGATATACAAAAAATAGGAGGCAAGAGCTAAGGTAGGAGGGTTCTTCTCTGATAAGCTGTGTTTAAATGGTAGAACCAGGCAGGGGTGTTCTCTTTCCTCTTTATTCAATTTATATGCAAATCCATTGGTGAAAAAAATAAGGGACTCAGAAATCCAAGGTTATAATAGATATGATAATCACAAAAAGTATATTTAATTGCAGATGATATTATTTTATACTTGATAAATCCAAAGGGGGACATTTTGGTGTTGTGGGATATTATGAATCAGTTTCAAGTGTTTTCAGGTACAAAACTGATGAAAATAAACAAAGGCTACAGCGGTAATTTTTGTATCCACACATGAACTGGTTCAGCAATACCCATAGGTTCATAGGTTGGTACTAGGCCATCAATACAAGCCTAGCTATAACAATTCCCTGGCTATTTCTTCCCACACTATTTACTTCCCTGGACCCCTGTCTAGCAGGGTGACTGACGTGATCCCCGGTGTGAATTTCCTTTCTCCCATCCAATCGTCAAGGTTCCTTTTGAAGAGGGCCAAAGAGGCACTCTGCTTGACATGTATGGGCAATCTATTCCAGAGTCTGGGGAGACTCTGGGTCAGGAACCTATCCCTCCAGCATGTTTTGTTTATTGTGATGACAAGGTTTAGATCCCTGGAGTGTGTGGCTCTGAGGGATTGGGATTTCTTTAAGTGTAGCATGTCCAACATCTCTGAGTTTGACATGGCCTTGTATGTTAAGCAGAGATTGCCTCTGAGTAGACAATATGCGACAGAGTATAGATGGAATATTTTAAGGTGGTCAGCATATAGCATCTGCTTTAGGCCTGTGATTCTTTTAGTGAGGTATTTCTGCAGCCTTTCCAGTTGTTGCAGATGGCTTGAGAGGTACATACCAAATGGGGCGTTGTATTCTATAATGGGTCTAATGAGGGATGAGTACAGTGGGACAATGACCTCCTTTTTTCTGGATGAAAAGCCCTTAGTGATGAGGTGTACCACATAGAAGGATTTCCTGACTGTTGTGGCGATGTGGTTATCAAAGGTGAGACCACTGTCCACCTGTGTCCCTAAGTCTCTTATCACACTTTCGGTGTTTAGTGTACTGCCACCTATACGGTAATTCACGGGTACATGTTTTTTCCCAAAGGGGAGCTTGAGCCCATGGCTCTGGCACCAAGCATCTGTTTCTGTAAGGCCCTTTTGTAGAGTATCCAAATAATTTGGGGATTCAATAATGACTCCCAGTTTGCAGTCATCTGTGAACTTTGTTAGCCAGAGTCCATTAGTGTTGGTCTGTACTTCAGAGAAGTAGATGTCAAACAAGAGCGGTCTCAGGACTGAACCCTGAGATACTCCACTTGTCACTTGTCTGGACCTGGATTTGAAGTCGGCTACTTTTACAGTGTGGGTTCTATCAGTAAGCCAGTTAGCAACCCATTGGGTGATGTAGGGATTAATGCCCAGCTTAGTTAGTTTATCTATGATTCCAGAGTGGGGGATGGTGTCAAAGGCCATGTCATGGTCTAGATAGGCTGTGTGGACCACCTTACCCTTGTCCATGGCTCTGGAGACTGATTCAAAGAAGTCAATCAGGTTTAGGAGACACGATCGGCCCTTCACGAACCCAAACTGGGTGGGGTCCAGTGTTTGAAGGTTGCCAATGTCTTTGTTTATAAGTTCCATGATAATACACTCCATGGCCTTGCAGATAAGGCTCGTCAGACTGATGGGACGGTAGTTTCTGGGATCCAAGGTGGATCCCCCCTTGTGGAGTGGGATAACTGTAGCTCTGCGCCACTCATTGGGCATGAAACCTGAGGTGAGGCTATGATTAAACATTACATTTAGGTGAGGTGCCAGTTCATATTGTAGTTCATGTAGTACACAGCCCGGGATGTCATCTGGTCCCATGGATGCTGTATTCTTAGCTTTGAAGAGTGCATTTTTTACCTGTGTGGCCGTTATTACCAGAATTTGGCAATCTTCTGGTATTGAGATGGGCCATTTAGGGGGTAAAGTTGGCACTGAATCGATCTGCCAGGATATTGGCAATATCCTTGGGATCAGTATATTTAATGCCATTCTGTTTTAGCTCAGAGCAGATCTGAGCATTGCGATTTAGATTCTTGACATAGTTATAGAATGCCTTGTGGTTGTCTTTGGAATCTTTGGCAATTTTATTTTTGTAACTAGCTTTGGAGGATTTTATGAGGGACCTCAGTTTCTTACTGAGGCTGGTAAGGGAGTTTTTTGCATCCTGGGATTTTCCTCTTTTCTGTAACAGTTTCTTCCTTTTGTTGTAAAGTTTGTTTATGACAGGGGACCACCAGATTGGCTTCCTTTTTTTGGATGAGTGCATCTTGGTTCTATTTGGGATGGCACGATTCATGCACAAGTGGATGTGCTCGTACAGTGCCTTAGTGTAGGATTCAGCAGTTGAACTTTCAGTTCCTGTCTGCATGGGTGTCATGAAGTTTGTCACTTCTGACTTGAGTAGCATGAAGTTGGCTTTGGAGAAGTTTTTTTATGGAGGTTTCCTTACTGGGTGGTGGGGGGTGGGATGTGGATGTTAAGGGTAATTAGCTTATGGTCAGACCTGACTAATGAGGGGGTGACCATAGGTGTGGAGCATCGATTTCCCATGTTGGTAATGACCAAGTCTGGGATACTGGAGCCCCTGGTGGGACTATGGATTAGCTGATCCAGGGCATTGGAATTTATGAATTCCAAGAACCGTTGGGCAAAGGTGTTGGTACATGAGTAGTTTTCCCAGTTAATGGAAGGGTAGTTAAAATCACCAAGTATTAGGGTGTTTGGTTCTATCTTAATATTTTCCACTATGTTTAGACAGGTGTAGTGAGAATCTTGGGGTATGGTGGGGGATCTGTAGCAAGCTACAGTTTGGATTGCAGTCTTACCTAGTGTTAGTTGCACCTGGAGAATTTCAGATGCATTGTGTTGGGCAACTAACCTGGTGGTGTGAATATCCTTGGTGAATATTGACACTCCTCCACCTTTAGTGTTTTGGCCCTGGTTTGGTGGCCGAAAAGTGTGGTAAGAGTTGTAGCCTGGTATTGCAGGGGTGCTCTCTGGAGCCTTGAACCAGGTCTAAGTTACTGCACAGATATCGATGTTCTCCATTTTTAGGAGTGCCTCGAGAGAGTGCATTTTGAGGTTTAGACTTCTAGCATTGACTAGCATTACCTTCAGATTTTGCACGCTTGTACCTGTTACAGTGGTGGTTTTGTCCTTTGTACTTTGCCTAAAAAAGGCACTATAGGGGTGGCAAGAGCCTTAGCCAGTAACCTGAATCCCAGGGGCGACAGGTGCAGACTATCTCTGGCAAAGCACTGTGGTCTGTCGATCATGTCGTCCCAGGCAGACAGATACTGGATCCCCTTTGAATGACACCAGAAGCTTAGCCAATTGTTGAAGTCAATCATTTTGTCCTTATATTGTGGTATCATTCTGGGCGAAGACAGGATGCTACTCAGGGCTAGGGCCATACCTGCCTGGGCCACATGATCTGAGAGCTCTTCCAAATCTCTTTTCATGCCGTCCAGGGAGGTACATCTCAAGTCATTCACTCCAACATGGACAATGACAGAGTCATATTTGTACTTGTTGTGGAGTGACTTGAGTGCATGCGTTATGTTGCGGATCCTGGCACCCGACAGGCAGCTGAATGTAGTTTTCTCCTTGTTCAACCTGGTGAGTGGTACATCAGTGTGCTGGACTATAGAGTCACCTATGACTAAAGTGTTAGGTACATTGTCTTGCCTTAGGGGCTGTTGCTGGGTAGCACACTGGTGGTGTGAACTATGTGAGACTTTGGTTGTGATTGGTGTTTTTTTGCGTTTCAGCTTCAGAGGTCCTTGTTGCTTGGGCAGGTTACAGTTAAGGGCTTCTGCATATGTGGATTTAGTGTTGCTATATGTGGGTGTTGGTGGTGTGGGTTTAGAAGGGCTATGTGTTGCTTGAGGTGTAGTGTGGGTGTTAACCTTCTCCTCTTGACTGTCTAGCACAGTCTTGGGTGGAGAGAGCTTTGCTTCCATTTTGGCTATGTAAGTGCATCTCTCACAGGTTGTAGTGTTGGGTGGTAGGAGGAGAGGGTTGTCTGTGTACATGAGGCAATTGCTGCATTGCCCCAGTATGCCCAGATTCACCAGGTGGACAGGAGAAATCACCAGAAGCTGACCTTTGGACATGCCTGGTTTGGTGCTTTTTTTTTGTAAAGTACAGGAGCTGTTTTCCCTTACCTTAGCAAGGTACTTTGCAATTATAGGCTTAGTGCCTACCATTAATTTCTCCTTATTAACAAGGAGAGTTGAGTGCTTGTATCAGTTTAAGGCTTCCTAGTGCTTTCCAGCAGGTATTAGAGCAAGTGCTAGTCACAGGGATGCTTAAAGGTAAGATGAAAAAAAATACACACTGCAGTGTGCACTAGAGAAGTTAGATGTGAATGTAGATAACTTAAGTTTTACATGTTTAAAAAGTTAAGGTTTAGTGGAGAGTTACTATTTTTAAAACAGCAAGCTGGATTGAAAGGGGTGGTCACTTTTGTATTCTGGTACTATGGAATACAGTAGGATGGCCAATAAATTTAAATAGTTGAAGGGGAGGGATTTCAAAAATGATGATTTTGTGATTACTCACACAAGCCAGTGAAATTAGAGAGGAAATGAGATATATGGTCAGATTAACATAAGAGGCAGGCAACTAGAAAGACAGTGGTATTTAACAAGACAACTGTAACTGGGTGGGAGGGCAGGCAGGAGTAACTGGGTGGGAGGGCAGGTGGGAACATTTCTGCCTGACTCAGAAGAGAGAGAGCTGTGGTCTGTTTTGAAGTTTTAATATGCTGTTAAAGCAGAATGCAAGTAAAACACAAGGTAAAGAAATCAAACCACAGTATTCAAAATACAGAAATGCAATAAAGTAATACAGAATACAAAAAATACAAGCAAACTAACTTTTCCTTCGCAGCAAAGTTAGCAGAGTCTGGATGAGCCTTTCTGGTAAAGCTATGAAATGTTTTATTTTACCCCTTAAATAAAATGGTAAGTTCCTAGCTCCACCCCCTCAGTTTAGCAAATGATTAACCTTAAGTGACCTCTTCTATCTTATGAATGAGTCCTTAATTGATCAGTTCTAATTTCTGCCTGACTCAGAAGAGACAGAGCTGTGGTCTCTTTTGAAGTTTTAATATGCTGTTAAAGCAGAATGCAAGTAAAACACAAGGTAAAGAAAACAAACCACATTATTCAAAATATAGAAAGGCAATAAAGTAATACAAAATACAAAAAATAAAAGCAAACTAACCTTTCCTTCACAGCAAAGTGTAGCAGAGTCATGTATGGTGACATGATAAGGTAAAGTACTTAAGTGTATGGATTACAAATTATTCTGTTATAGCACCTAAGGATAAGTGGGAAGATACTAAAAAGGTAATATAAAAACTGAGAAAACTGGATGCTGTTGTTTATGGATATGGATAATAGCTACAAGCAGTAAAATGTTTTTAGTCCTATTGGTTTTGTATGTAGTTCAGGCATATTTTTTTATCAACCAGAGGAGAAGTTGTGGGCAATAATTAATAAAAGGTTGGAGGAATTTATTTCGGAGGGGAAGAAGGTGAGAGTTAAATGGGATATGTTGATCCTCCCCATTGAGCAAAGTTGGTTAGGGCAAACTAATTTGTATGGATATTTTAGAGCTACACAGTTAAGGGTCATATACATAATACTAGCAGAAGCTTATAAATCAAAGTGGAAAGGGATTTTGCTGAAACAGAGGGGGTTCAAGAAACAAAGAAGTAGAATTATGGATACATATCCTTAAGGAGAATAACAATAACCATACAAAATATTATATCCATAAAGCTGCAAAAAGTATTCTAAGTCAACATGGGCATGGAAAAGGGAAATTTTGTTAATAGAGATGATTGCAAGTAGGGGGTGCAGAAAATATGCAAGAGAGAGTTGGAATATACCGGAGAAAACTGGCAAAAGAACCAAGATATTGGTATTAAATAACTAGCGTGGGAATGGTAATAGGCTGGGATGAAGCCAAGCAGAAGTTTGCACTGCAGTTTAGTGACTGCCTTCCCTACCAGGGATTGATATCAGTGTATGGGCAAAATGAGCAGTATTGGGGCATCTTAAGTTAAAAAACAGCTCCAATAGAGTATTTAGTTGAGTGTAGAACAGAAGCTGTTGTTAAAAAAGGAATAATTAGTAGGGCATATGAAATACTACATGATAAATAAAACAATCGGTCAAAAGAGGGTTGAAAAGACTGTGAAAATACTTTGGAAAAGCAATATACAAATAAACCATGGAAGGCCATATGCATGGCTGCCATGTATGCAACAAAGTACTGAAGATTTATCATTTTTTGCTTGGAATTGCTTCTGTATATATTTGTATATATTTGTATACCCCACCCCCAAGCAGTGTTCAAATAATTTTTCCTCAGGTAGATTCAAATTCTAGAGGTGCGATGGGCTAGAGGGAGGTAACTGGGAACATGTGTTTTAGAGGTGTAATGAGTTGGCAAATTTTAAAACTTCCCTACAGAGTATTCTACTATAAATATTGGGGGAGCAAATACCTTTAGCCAAAGAAATTATTATTTTGAGCTGGGATACAAGATGTGAATTGCTTAAATGTAATAAGGCTTTATTAGCTGCCAAAAAAGCAATTACTAGAAAATGGGAATCAAACTCTAAACCATCTGTAATTGAAAAATTGAATATTGTTACTGAGATAAAATATTTAGAAAAGGGAAGGTGCAAATTACATAGAAGTAAATGCAGTTTGTGGGAACAATACATAGGTTCATAGGTTTATACTAGGCTATCTGCCCTAAGGCATTTATAAGCCTAGCCCAAATTTTTGTGGATTACGCCACCCCTTATATGAAAAAATACTGTGCCCATTAGTCTGTTGTGCCTCTGTCCAGCAGTGACACAGAGATGATTCCCGGGGTAAACCTACGATCTCCCATCCACAGGTCAAGATTTCTCTTGAACAGAGCCAGCGAGGTGCTCTGCCTCACATGGACTGGGATTTTATTCCACAGCATAGGGAGTCTCTGAGTGATAAATCTATCCCTCCAGCATGTCCTATTTATATCCGTGCTAAGGTTTAAGTCGCTTGCTCTAGTGGTTTTGGTGGATTTGGATTTTTTGAGGTAGAGCATGTCCATTAATTCCGGGTTGGACATGGCCTTGTATGTCAGGCACATGTCACCTCTGAGCAGACGGTATGCAACTGAATAGAGCTGGAGTTTCTTCAATCTGGCAGCATATGACAGATTTTGGAGTCCCTTTATCCTTTTGGTGAGGAACTTTTGGGGTCTCTCCAATTGCTGCAGATGTCGGGTGAGATACATCCCGAATGGGGCATTGTACTCGATCATTGGTCTGATAAGTGAAGAGTACAGGGGAACAATGACCTCACTAGATGTGAATCCCTTCATGATCAGGTGGGCAATGTAGAAGGTCTTTCTAACCACTTTAGCAATGTGGGTGTCAAAAGAAAGGCCACTGTCAACCTGGGTCCCCAGGTCCCTGATAACCTCTTCTGTGCTTAGTGGATTGCCACCTATATGGTAGCTTGGGGTTACCTTGTTTTTCCTGAAGGGTATGACTATACATTTTTTGGCATTTAACTTCAGGCCATGGCTCTGGCACCAGCTATCTGTTTCCGTGAGTCCCTTCTGAAGGATATCCGTGTCCGATGCACTTTCCACTATGGCGCCCAGTTTGCAGTCGTCTGCAAACTTTTTCAGCCAAAGTCCTCCCATGTTGGCCTGTACTTCTGAGAAGTAGATGCTGAACAATAGGGGGCCAAGGACCGAGCCCTGTGGGACACCACTTGTGACTGGCTTGGAGTCTGACATAGCGCCAGCAACTCTAACCCTGTGGGTTCTGTCCTTAAGCCAGTTTGCAACCCATCTTGTGACATATGGGTTTACATTTAAGCTGGTAAGTTTTTCTACAATACCCAAGTTGGGTATTGTGTCGAAAGCCTTTGCAAGGTCAAGGTAGGCTGTATGGACTGCCTTTCCTTCATCAATGGCCTTGGTGACTGTTTCGAAGAAGTCGACCAAGTTCAAAAGGCATGATCTTCCCTTGACGAAGCCAAACTGGGTCGGGTCCAATGTCTGCAAGTCCCCTATATCTTTGTTTATGAGCTCCATTATGATCCTCTCCATAGCTTTGCAGACTAGACTTGTTAAGCTTATGGGGCGGTAATTACCAGGGTCCATAGAGGCACCGACTTTGTGGAGTGGGACCACAGTTGCCGTACGCTACTCCTTGGGCACGTATCCTGTGGTAAGGCTGAAATTAAA
The DNA here is from genome assembly GCF_019279795.1 of Protopterus annectens. Classification (NCBI taxonomy): domain Eukaryota; kingdom Metazoa; phylum Chordata; order Ceratodontiformes; family Protopteridae; genus Protopterus; species Protopterus annectens. Next base: position 1,055,817,762 of record NC_056725.1, on the reverse strand, counting down.
CAGCTGCCTTATGTGCGGGTTTAATTCCTCATTTAGCTCGTGTAGCACACAGCCGGGGACACCATCTGGTCCCATTGATGCTGTGTTTTTAGCTTTAGAGAGAGCAGCTTTCACCTGCGCATTTGAGATGTCTGGGAGGCTACACTCCACTGGGATAGTTATCTCTCCTTTAGGGGGGGAGAGGGGGGTGAAGTTTGCACTGAACCTGTCTGCCAGGTAGAATAATGCAGAAACATGCAGAATAATGTTCAGGAAAAGGAGTGAGGTATAAGAAGAGGCAGGAAATGAGCAATTTATGTAATGCTAGAGTGAATGGTAGTTGTTATAAAGAAAAAAAAAACTATATGCAATGCTTATTGCGTAGAAATCATTGATATTTTTTTCTTTTAATGCATATGCAACTATGTCTTAAGTGACAATGCCTCATAAATAGCTTGAAACATGACCTGTCAAGCCCACTAGAATCTCTCTTCAACCACAGGCTACAGACAGGCTTCATCCCTAGGGAATGGGGGACTGCAAAGTGTCACCCCTCTACACAAAGGTGGACCATCAACAGATGCAGGGAACTACAGACCTATTACTTTGACCAGTCATATATGCAAGGCCATGTAAAGAAGTATTGTGTAACTGTTAAAGACACAAAATCTTCAAACACTGGACCCATCCCAGTTTGGTTTCATCAAGGGTGGGTATTGCATACTAAACTTGGTGGACTTATTTGAGAAGGTCACTAGAGCATGGATGGGGACAACATGGTACATACTGCTTACTTTGACCTGGCAAAGGCATTTGACACAATGCCTCACTCAGGTATTGAGACAAAATCACAAATTTAGGCATACATTCCTATGTCACCTGATAGATAGCCAAATGGCTCACAGATAGGACACGTGACATTAGAGTGGAGGGAGAATCCATCTCCACTAAAAGGTCTGTTACTAGGGATGTCTCACAGGGCTCAGTACTAGGACCTCACCTGTTTGGAATATACTTCTCTGAAGTCAAGGCAAATGTAGAGCACCTTTAACTGACCAGATTTGCTGCAAGCTGGGTGCAATTACTGAATCCTCCAAAGATGTAGATATGATCCAGGAAGGTCTGACACTGACAAATAACAGGTACCAGAAGCATGGAATAAAATTCAATGCAAAAAAATGCATAATCATACCCTTTGGAAGACAATCACCCCTCCAAATTACAACCTTGATAACACTCCACTAAGAATAGACTTAGTGATAAGGGACTTGGGAACTCCGGTTAACAGTAACCTAAACATTGATGACTGTGTGTCCATGGCAGTGAGAAAATCCTTCTACATAGCATAACTTAAAAGTAAGGGCATGGCATCCAGATCTAAGGAGATCAGTGTCCCATTATACTCATCCCTCATTAGACCAATAATCAAGTACAATGGACCTTTTATCATGTACCTGACAAGGCATTTACAACAGCTGGAGAAGCCACAGAGGTTCTCACTAAAAGAATATAGGGTGTAAATAATATGTCCTATGCAGAACACCTCAAAGTCCTGTCCCTGTACTCGGCCTCCTACAGACTACTGACAGGTGAGCTACACCTACCCTACAAGGCATACTCTGATCCAACCCTGATGGATTTGCTACACTTTCACAAAACAAAAAAACACTGGAATTACCCGAACTAGGTATCCAAACCTTGTCTGTGACATAAACAAAACATGATGGAGGGACAGGTATGTGACTCAGAGATTATCCCTTCTCTGGAACAGACTCTTTATTAATGTGAAACAGATCTTTTCCCTAAGCCTATTCAAATGCAATTTGGAACAATGGATGGGAAACTGCAAATTTACCCCTGGCTTGTAGCCTCTGAGCCTTATGGACAGGGGCAACTTGTAGATATCCTAATGTAGAGGCATATACCAAAGCCATTCTAGCCCATGGATGTTGATAATTGGGAAACTTTCAGCATGAGTGGGTAGGCTTAAAAAGGCTGTAGGGATATTACCATAGTTACCTCCTATAATCCTATGATAATTTAATAAAGATGATTAAAGAATGAGGGTTTGTACCAGATGAGTTGAGGATTGCAACAGTCAATCTCTGCATGAAGGTGGGGCATCAAACCAGGTAACTATAGTCCTGTAAGCCTGACCAGCCTCATCTGCGAGGCTATGGAAAAGGTAATTATGGAATTAATAAATAAAGATAGGCAGCCTACAAACTTTCAACCTAAGCCAGAGTAGTTTTGTCAAGGGCAGCTCCTGCCTAATTTATTTGGATGACTTCTTCAAAAAGGTTACTTAAGCAAGGATGAGGGAAAGTCTGTACACACTGCATATCTGGACCTTACAAAGGCATTCAACACCTTACCCCACTCAGACATAATAAAATACAGCTAAATGTAAATTGATATGTAACTTGTTGGATAGCAAACTGTCTCACCAATAGAACCCAGGAAATTAGGATGAGTGGGTTTACTTCCTCCAAAAGACAGGTCACTAGTGGTGTACCCCAGGGCCACTCCTATTTGGCATTTGGAGGTCAAAACTAATGTTAAAGGTTTATGGGTGACCACGTCTGCAGATAACTATAAACTTGGTGCCATCATAAACTCTCCAGAAGATAAGATCCTTCATAAAGGCCTGTTACAAACAAATAGTTGTTGTCAAACTGAAAGGCTAAAACTAAAGGCCAAAAACAAATAATTGTATCCTTTGGCAACCATGATACCTCCTGCAACCGTCCCATCAACAACTCCATCAGCCATTTCCCTGAACATTGACCCATTAGTGAGGGTCCTGTGGACCCATGTAGTCAATGAGCTGTCATTTAATCACCATGTGTCCACTGTTGTAAGGAAGTCCTTTTTGATTGCATAGCTTATTAGTAAGAGTATGGCATCCAGGTCCAGGGAAGTCATCATTCCACTGTACATTGCACTCATTAGAATGATCATTGAGTATAATGGACCCTTCAGTATGTACCTGTCCAGAGATGTTGTACAACTTGAATGACCACAGCACTTTCCAACTAAGAAAATCAAGGGCCTAAATCACAAAGGCTACAGTGATCATCTCAAAGCCCTGTCCCTTTTTTTCTGTATCTTACAGGCTACTGATGGGAGATGTTTACTTTGCTTACAGAGCCTCTACCAGCCTTACCCTGACAGATCTACCACACATCTACAAGTCCAGTACTGGCAGAAACATCCATTCAAGAGATCTCAATCTTTTCTGCAACATAAATAGAACATGCTGGAAGGATAGATATGTCTCCCAAAGACTGCCACTTCTCTGGAATCATCTTCCTCTTCATGTAAAGCAAAGGACATCCCTTATTCTATTCAAGCATAATCTGGGAGTGGATGAGAAGCTGTAAGTTCACCCCTAAATTGGTACCCCTTGTCCCTTATGGACAATGGTATTAGGTAAATGTCAACCTCCCCTTGGGTTATTTATACTAATATTACAAAGGGCTCTGGGTTAATCATACCTAAAATATTAGGGCTAGGAACTTATTATGGATGCATGGCTAGGCTTCTGAAGATCCTCACAAATTATTAGCCTAGTAAGTACGTATGAAACTATTATCCCAATACTCTTATTTTCTCTTTAGCACTCTGAAGTTGCTTTCTGATCTGTGAGATTCCGTTTAGTCTACAGTACTTTACCATAAGGCAGCCCCTCTAAATAATTCCTATTACTTCCTTCCCATATTTCTTAAACTTTTATTTCTACCCTGTTTTTAAACTGCATTTTCATGTTATCCCATTTATGAGCTACCCTTTTTTTGCTTGAATATTTTATTGAATTATTTAAAGTGAATATATTTACATTTTTTTAAATATGATGCATAGTTAAAATAGGTTAACAACAGTATAAAATTAACAACCATAAAAACATCAGATCAAACTATATACAAATGTGTCTAGGTTTATACAGATGATTTACATTTTGTCATTCAGACTTGAGTACATGTATTGTTTAAGTCATCTCTCTCTCTCTCCAGTATTTCTACTATCTTTAGCCATGAATTGTAGTAAGCTGTTGTTCTTTCCATTCTGTTCCTGATGGTTCTTATTTCCATTCATTCAATACAATGGTTCTGTATTCCTTGAATTATGGTGAAGTCTCGCTTATCCAATTTGTAGATATCGTTTTGCATGCAGTTGCTGATAATGTGCATAATAGTAGAAACTTTATTCTAGGAGCACACTGGGGTATGGGTGCATTAAATAAAATCAAAGATTTGGACAAGTGAAAATTATCATTAATAACAATTTGTAAGAAATATTTCATTATGTCCTAAATGGCTTAAGAAAATTACAGTCATAGAACATATGCTGCCAGTCTGCTCTTAAATTCTCTTTACATCTCTAGCAGTCTATATTTTGTTTAAATATAAGTTCAATTTTATGTGGTGTTATATAGGACCTATGAATAAACTTCCATGTGAAAAGCTTCCATTGCAATGCTAGAGATGTTTTCTTTGTAGAGAGAAGTATTAATTGTTATCATTATTCATTTGAAGTTGATTGTTTTATAGTAGTTCCTAAAGTTTTTGTTATGATAAAATTTAATTGTCTTAATCATTTTATAAATGTTTGATAGGTAGCCTTTTCCATTTATAACTTGCATTGTTAAAAAAAAACATATGCTCTATGAATTTTGGTACATTTTGTCTAATTGTCAGCTACAGTCTGTAGTCTATTTAAAATATGTTGCCTTATGTCTTGTATACTTAACCATAAGTAATTGTCTAAATCAAATTTACTTTTAATATGTTCCATTGTCAGAACTTCCCCAGACTCTAACAACCGATGCCAATAAATCAATTATTTTTTCTTAAGTACCTCTATTATGTGTAAATCAAAGGTTTTAATGTTATTTTGAGAACATGCAATAGAGTATAGTATGAATGACCAAGTGTTTATGTTTGGGTTTCTATATATGAAGGTTTTATAACCAGTTAACATATATTTTTATGAATTTGAAATGTATGTGTTTATGTTAGCTTTCTATAAAATGTTCTCTCATCAACTAGAGAAAGTTGTTTGATACCATTTCTATATATTGTGTTAATGTAAAATCTGATTGTAGCCATATCTTTTCTTGCAGTTGTTTCCATTTGGCAAAGTAAGCATTATTTATCCATAATAAGATTGTTTTTATGATAGATGACAATATATATATTTATATATCTCAAAGATTGATTCCTCCCTCCTCCCAATCATTTAAATGGTGATTCATAGCTATTCTGGGTTTATTTAGATACCATAAGAAGCTTAACATCAGTTTATTGAATTTTTTTATAATATTTGGGGCAGGGAAAGAAAGTGTTTGTATGAGATATAATACTTTTGGAAAAATAACCATTTTGATTATATATAACCTGTCTTCCATGGTAAAAAAAAGAATGTATGCCATTTCTATATGAGAGATTTAATATTATTTAGAATGTCAGTGTAGTTTATTGTAATTATTTTATCTAAATCATCAGTTAACATGATTCCTAAGTATTTAATTTTATTGTCAGCACCTATGTGTTTAGAAAAATCTTTTTTAAGTCTTTCTTATTGGAATTTATAAGTAATATCTTTGTCTTATTTTCATTAAATTTCAGGCCCAAGAGCCTCTGAAAATGTTCAGTTGTGTTTATTAAAGTTTTATTGAGACGTCATTTTCTTTTAAAGAAAGTATAATATTGTCTGCAGACAACTGAACCTTCATTTCCAGACTATAATCAAGTTGAATGCCTTTGATATTTTTGTCTTCCCGAATATAGTTTGCAAATGGTTCAATAACTATGGCAAACAATAATGGAGACAAAGGGCATCTCTGTTTTGTGCCTTTGGTAATTTCTATGGACTTGGAAAAGAATGAACCAATTTTAATATAAGCTAATGATTTTTCATAAAACGATTTAATTAATAAAGTAATTTTTTTTTAAAAGCCATATTGTTCTAGAACTAACCAAAGATAATCCCAGTGGACAGAATCAAAAGTACTGTTTATATTTAGACTGATTATAGTCATTATTTTTTGTTAAATTAGTATAATCAATTAAAGAAATGATTATTTTAATATTACCAGATGTGTTTCTGTCTTTTATAAACCCAGTTTGGTCTTCATCTATTAATAAAGGGAGTATCTGTTTAATTCTAGCTGCATGTATTGCTGTGAACATCTTATAATCAATATTTAATAAAGATATAGGTCTGCAAGATGAACATTCATCTGCATTTTTTTTCTGGCTTCAAATAGGGGATATTGTGGTGTATTTCCAAGGAGGAAGAATAGTTTTGCCTTATTTTACTAATATAAATAAATTCAATAATAATGCCAAAGCTTTTTTAATTAGTTTAAACATTTCTGGGATCATATTAGCTATGCCAGATGCTTTGTTTAGTTTTAATTTATTAATTTGGGATTTAAGTTGTCATATTTATCTGTTTGTCTTTTAATTTTATATGACCATCTGTTAGTTTGTTTTTGATATGTTTTCTAAAGAAAGACTTTAACATGTTTTGAGGTTCTACTATTTCCTTTTGGGTATTAACTTCATGAGAGTATAAATGTTTCTAATATCCCTTCTAATTCTGATAACTTTCTTTCTGGTATCTGGAATGTATTATTCCTTTATTTGATTAGCTTTTATAATCTTTTTAGTTCTATTTGCTATTCTTTACTGATTTCTGGGGTTCATTGAATAAGAACATAGTCTGATCTTCCCTAAATTTATCATTGTCTTATGATGTAATGTCTCAAAATATTTTTTTTATTCATGCATCTAATTCACTTATTAAATTCATCTTTCCCTTCTGAATGCGTAACTTTAGTGTAGTGATTCTTGCTTGGAATTCCAGTAAGTCTTTGTTCCATTGCCTTTTCTTGTTTTTAAACCATGTTAATGCTTTACCATATAAATATGACCTCAAAGAGTCCCACATATATATCTCTGACACTTCTTCAGTAAGATTTATGTCTAAAAATGTTTGTATCTCTTTAACATAACATTCCTTAAAATCCTTTAAGTTTGTTATGTATGAAGGGATTCTAGTTACAGTTATTCTTTGTTTTGTATTTAAATCTAAATCAAAAGTAATTGCATTATAGTCTGACAATGGGCATGTGACTGCTTTGACTTTATCCAACTTTGTAACTAGATCTCTTGATGTACACTCTATTCTTGAATGTGTGCCATGTCAATGAGAGTAATGTGTAAAGAATAATGTATTAGGATCAGCATATTCATTAATGTCTATGATGCTAAAAGTTTCAGTAAAATCAGATAGCACCTTAGAAATTGCTGTTTTCTTTCATGTGTTTCTAGGATCATTGTCCTCATCATTCATTATACAAGTCTCCTGCTATGATTATTTCCTTTTAATATGGTGTACAATGTCTTCTAAATGCTACTTTGACACCTAATCCAGGTGCATGTTTACTAGAATGCATATCTTCCCATTTGTGGATATCATTATTAAACATAACATTCCTGTTTTGTCATAGTATGTATTTAAAATTTTTGGCATAATGATTAAGTTTTTCCATAAGACTGCTACTTCTATCTTATTTTGTTTATAGTGCAAATGTACTAAAAACTGTATAGTTATTTGTGTTAATTTTATTTATGTCTTCTTGTATAAAGCGTGTTTCTTGCAAAAAAAATCTGTGCATTAAACATCTTTAAATATTTTTAAGAGATTTCCCCTGTTACAATTATTATTCAGACCATTTACATTAATAGAAATACATTTCATAGTTAAATTATTACCACTCAAACTGCTATTCAGGTGTATGTATTTTAACAAATAAGCACAGAGATTTAACTAAAGAGAATAACTTACTTTCATTTGATGTAGCAAAATAGCAAAAAACTCAAGACACTCAATAAAAATAATTAAACAATAAAACCTTAAAGATTGAAACAAAAGACTAACCCTCCTATGGGGAAAAAAAACAACTTTGAATAGTCTAGCCATTCAAACATACCCTTTAACACCTCCTCCAAGAATCATTTCTCAGCCCAATTATATAAACATTTTGTCTAACAGAAAGAAGCTTGCTACGTCTTATATTCGATTCATAGCAGACATTTTTCATAAATGTTTAAATCCAAGAAAAACATTTAACAATCATATTACTATATTAAACATATTGATATGATATTAAAATAATGTAAGTTACAATGACTTTTTGTGTTTGCTTATAATATACAACAGTTGTCCATTAGTCAAACTCTTTTTGATAGGAATGGATTAATATGTGTCTTTCAAATTAATCTAACTAATCAGCAAAACAGTTCAGATTTATAAAAGTGTATAACAAGGTTCCATCACTCAAATTAAATCCAGTGAAGCTGCTGTTTTTATATTGTGTAGTAGCACAGCCTGCTTCACATCAATCTCTTTATTGTTTATGATCTAATTACAACAATTTCCTTTCTGTTTGAATTAAAATCAAATATACTGTCTCTCTTTTATAAGTTCACTAAATTACTTGTTAATAAATCTCTCATTAATATTACTTTGATTCAAATTATACAGTTTGCATGTTATTAGGAAAATATCCCTTTAAGAAGCTGAGAAATTCAAACAGATCATTGTTAACATTTAACTTGAGTGTTTATATCATACCTGAGCCTTTTACTTTCATTTTCAAGCACTCACACAGTTGCAAATGGATTTTCATCTTCTAAATATGGTAATATTGTAAAAAAACATATTGGGAACAAGAAAATAAGCGTTTCAGCTTGTGACCTCGACAGGAAGCCAAGAAACAAGTAAGTAAGCAATTTGAGTACTTTTAAAAATGCCCCATACTCGAGAGTGCTTGAGAGCTTTCCCTCCTTCTAAATGGCTGCTTGTAAAGCCCAAACATGTCTCTGTAGTTAGAATCAAGTTTACATTTACCTGAGGCAAGTTTTATTTTAACTGTAATAAGCCTTGTTCATTCCATATGAAAAAGAAGAAAAACATGCATTTTTCTGTTTAAGCATGTACTAATCATTAAATCAGTTAAGCCAAGAAACATTCATAGACAAATATTTAAAAAAAAGGCACATATCTTCTGTTTGTTAAAACTTAAGATATCTATATTTAAACTGTATATTCAAATAAACATTTTAAATGTTAATTTAAGTGTCTTTATAAGCTGTAAATAACTATGTCTACACTACACAGAAAAACATGCAGTATGATGTGTTACTTAAAAGTTTTCTTTTTCCCCCTTTCATTAAGAGTAACTTGCCTGATACTATGACAGTACAGCAGTCTATCAAAAGGTATAAGCAGAAAAAAATATTGTTTTGTTTCATGTATTATGTTATTATTTACAATGCTTTGAGAGGTATTAGTTATATGCAGATTTGTTCAAGCATTACCAAGCTATTAAGTTAGCAACCTAGAAAGTTAATAAACAAGAATAAAACATTTTTCCTTTTGGGATTGTAGTTTAGTATAGTGTAGTTAATATGTATTATTTTTGTTTTACCTTTTAGGGACCTGTATAGATTTGCCATCTGAATAAAGTTTGGTTCCCTTTAGGTAATTTGTGTGTGGTATAAAAGGAAAACATGTAGAATAATTATTTAAAAGTTACTTGTCATTTAGTCTCTTTTTGTCTGCTTTTTCCCATTCATTCCTCTCCACTTGGCAGTTTAAGGAAAAGCCAGTCCAGTTCATTTTTTCTGTTTGAGTTAACGTTTTGTTAGATGTTAAAAAAAGACACAGCTGCAGCCAATGTATCAAAACATCTTTTCTCCATCTGGTAAAAAGATTTTAGATTTTAAGTCTCACAGGAAACATTAAATGAACATTGAATTGTCTCTTCAATTTTTTTATTAAAGGAAAAACTTTCCTTTCTTTTACGGTGTACCTCCGATGAGTAATCATTGTCAAGTATTATTATATTATCTTGGTATTTGACAGGAGAGTTTTACCTCATAGTTTTTTTACACAATTTCTTTGTCCTGAGAAGATATAAATCTTACTATTATTGATCTTGGACTTTTATTTGCTTTCCTGGAAGATGAAGAACTGCCAGAGACCTATGGGCTCTTTCAGTTCCATAAGAAAAAGACTCAGGTAAATTCAGAACATTTGGAAACAAGGATGTGAGAATAATGGCCATATTGTCTCCTTCAGTCTTTTCCAAAAGTCCATAAATACACAAGTTGTTTCACCTTAACCTATTTTCTAGGTCATCTAGTTTGTTAGAACAGTATTTTGTCTCGAGAGAGACTCAAGCTGATGTTCTTGTTCCACGAGTCTACTTTCCATGTCACTTAATGTTTCTTCTATGTCAGCAATCTGAGTCTTATATTGCATTATTAATTTTTTTAACTGCTCTATTTGTTTTGTGTATTTTTATTTAAAAGAGTCAAGTTTTTTGTCCATTTTGTCAAACATCAAAGATAAATCCTACATGGTAGATAATAAAGTTTGTAGTTCCTTCTTCATTGTAAGGTCATGTGAAGTGTTCTTTTGAAAATCCATTCTGTGAAGAAATCTGAGCCCTTTCTGCTTGAATTTTGACAGAAAAAAATCATATAATTTAAACAAAATAATATAATAAAGACTTCCAAAGACTGTAGTAGACATTACTGGTTAAGTTTAAGAAGTTTAGGAGTATTGATTTTTAAAATTTACTATCAGAAATATAACTTTGATAAGAAAAAGTGATGTCAACCTGATCAGCATCCTGGCCACATCCCCCTGGACTACCATTTCTGAAAAAATTTCTATCACCCCTAATAACTGACAAATCATGTCCACTACTCACTCCTTAAATTCCTGTCTTTTTTTTAAATAAGTAGGAAAGCACTAGTGTTTCAGTTTTGCTTCATTGTCTTGAATCTGTATCACAGTTTTTAATGGTGACTGGATGCATGTCAGTGCCTTCAAATAAATACACATGCTCTTTTAAAATATAATTACTATCTAGTCTAGGTTAGCCTAGTTACTATTTCTTAGAAAATAATATGTGAACTGTTCCTACTACTGAAATCACATCATCTATACCAAATATATATTTTTTTTCTTCAGAAATATACCATCATTTGTTATATTTTCCCTTCTGGGGTCCAGACACATCATCTATATTGCAAAACAAGTTTCATTCCCACCCAAAATAAAAATAAAATCCTGCTGAATGCTGATTTTTTTTCTCCCTAAATTCTCAAACTTAGCAATAGTAATTTTATGGGGAATATGCATGCATAAATGCCAGTGTAATCCTCCTCCCATGCTAGCAATTCCTTACTACCACAACTCTGTCATTATTGCCTTTTTCCCTCTTATATCATTATTAGAGACCCTGTCAATATTATTACTTACATTTTCCCTTGTCCCTGAAATTCTAATGAATGCCTACCCTGAAACCCTTTCTTTGTCAAATTCACATTTCTATCCAAATGTGCCTTCTGCAACATTACTACTTGCACCATACATTTCTTGAAATAATTCAGTATTGTTTGCTTTTTTAAATACCTGTAAGGTCATTTATATTCCATGAGAATATGGACAGAGTTGCTATTATGGTAAAATGCTGTTATTTCTATCTAGTACACATGATTACTATATTTCCAACCTTTGCTTACATGCACTCCCCAATGTTTGGCAGGCTGAATTCTGATATAATTTCTTGACGTCTCTGTTTGAATTTGTGTTACAGTTTCAGCACTTTTTTACTTCAGTGAAAACAGACAAGTAAGAAACAAAGTAGATTTTCAGAACTGCATTCTCCATTTAACTTACAATAGACACAAAAAAAGTACAGTTGTGTAAAAGATGTCATAATAGCAGCTGTTCAAATGATCTCTGCTGCATTAGCCTTAGATATATGGGTTATATCCTGTATAGAGTATAACAGCTGTCCAGCTTCCAGAGCTTAAGGGCACCTTCCACTCAACCAAACTGTTATCAGCCTGAGCAGAACTAAATAAAATCGAGAGCTTTCATGCCAAGTCACAGAGGGAAGCTAGAGCCCCAAAAGAGTTCAATGTCAGGAAAATAAAAATAACATCAGTAATCCTACTAGACCTATCAAATGCCATTAATACAGTGTCACATCTTAAGCTTTTACAATGACTGTCTATACTAGGATGTTCTTTACCCTAAAATGGTTTTGCAATTATCTAACCAACAGGCAACAATGTGTTAAGTGGCAAACTAGTCTAGATGAATACCAGGTAAATAGTTCAGGAGTCCCCCAAGAGCCCATTCTTGGACCCTTGCTTTTCAATATATTCATTAATAACCTTCATACTCCCTCCCTTCTAAGCACACTCATTCAATATGCTAACAACTCTACAACTATCTCTACTTCCAATAATCCTCAACACGTATTAAAAATCACAAAAGATGCATTCACTACTATTGAAACCTGTCTAAACAGTGCACAACTACTACTAAACCCAAATAAAACTAAGCACTTATTGTTTTTATCAAAGCCATTCACAAGAGTTCAAAATTTATTCACAGAATAAAACTCAAATTGAAATTCTAACTCAGGCAAAACTATTAGGTATCACTATAGACAATAGACTTAGCTTCGAACAACACATACTTAATACAATTAGAAAAACACATAAAAACTTGATAAACTATACAGGCAAACATTTCATGAATGCCTCATCCAAAATAACACTTGCCAATACCCTCCTACTCCCTTCCCTCCTTTATGGGGCTCCTATTCTCACTAACCTTTACACATCCCTAAAGAATAAACTCCAATCATGCTACCACAAAATTACCAAATTTGATACTGATGCACCTAATCACACACACCACTGTTACACCCTTAACAAACTTAACTGGCTAGAATTCCCCCACTACCTGAATTTTGTGCAACTGTCTCTAACACACAAAATAATCTACAAACCCGATAGCTGTCCCACCTTAAAGCCTATCCTACAGCTGTACACCCCAACTAGAAATCTCCACTCCACTAACAAACCACTATACAAAGTACATAAACCTACCAAAAGAGTTGGGCACAGCCTCTACTCCTATGCCATTGCCAAACTATGGAATGCCTTACCTCCAAATATTAATGCCATTGAATCCTTTAAGATCTATAAACTTACAGTGAAAAACCACAATCTCAACTATCACATCTGCCAGTGCTCCTAAGCAAAGAATATAACACTTATTCTAGCCCCCCTACCCCTTCTCTCCCCCCTCCTTCTTCACATCTATCTTTTACACTCACATCTGGCAACTACTTCTGTAGTCTATAATCTACCTAATACCTCCTTTAAGCTTTCCAGTCCTACTACTGAAACTTCTTCCTATCCTTAGTCACACCTCCTTCTTATAAAATCCTCATCATACATCTCTCCTATATGTGGCAAAATTCTTGCACAATAACCTTCCTTTGATATCTCACACTATAACTTTCTCCGATTCATCATAAACTTACTTCTTATATTAACCTCGACCTCTTAACTCTTTAATAATCTCCCTTTTCCTCCTACCAATTGTAGAATCTTTTGATCCCCTAATATCTTATACTCATTCTACCAGTTCTATAATCTTTTCATACCCCTAATATCTCATACTTACTAACCTCTATCCTTTTACTTACAAAGTCAATATGCTCTATTCCGTAACTTGGCTGCTCACAAATTATGTTAAAATACTAAACTGATTTCTTTTGGTAAATAATGTTACAACATAGCACAAACTGTAATTCTACTTATATGTCAAACCTCATTAGACCTAATGCATGAATGTTTTGGGCAATACTGTATAACATATTTATGTCTGAATCCATTCTAGAAATATATATTTGTGTCTTCTATAATTGTAAAATATCTTAATGACTACACTGTGTATGTATGTTTCTGGCAACATTGTATAACATATTTATGTCTAAATTAATTCTAGAAATGCATGTTTATGTTTTCTACAATTGTGAAATTTCTTAATGACTATACTTGTAATATTGGACCTTGTCTCGCTGCGCCTCCACTAAAAATGGGTTGCATATCCAGTCAGACTTTCCCGGTCACCAAATGTCAATAAATAAATAAACATTCTCACCATGGTAATACAAGTATACAACATAAGGGAGATGGCTGGATAGAGGGAGGGAAGAAGCAGTTACTGTAGCAGTGATCATTCTAACATCTACTTATTGTAGCAGGTTTACTTACACTGGACTATGTTCATCAATTGAACATTGTTGCAGTACCCTTAGTTATATGGGTAGATTACCACAGCTTATACTGTCTGGGAGGAGGAAGGATGAGGGTCCAGGAGTCACTGGAGAATGGTCATAGCAAAGCCAGCTCTAGACCCAGAAAAGGAATATAGTTTATAATGCTTTGTAAAGGTATACAAAGAAGACAGAGTTACATCTGTGGTGGTACAGCGGTAGAGTTGTTGCCTCACAGCAAGAGGTTCTCCTGTTCGATTCTCGGCTGGAGTGCAGGGAGTGCCTTCTGTGTGGAGTCTGCATGTCCTCCCCGCAGTTGGGTGGGCATTCAAAAGACATGCGTAAATGGGCGTGCCTTCGTTGACCTCATTGTTACACGAGATAGGTCTGGAATTTTTTGGCAACAGCTTGAATGTATTTGGGAGAACTAATAGTAGAATTGATGGAGATGGTCTTGTTGAACAACTTTATGTTATTTAATGGAGAGTTTTACAAGCAGATTGAAGGGGTGGCAATGGGGATAAGATGTGCCCCCCATATAAGCGAACCTAGTTCTGGCTGATTGGGAGAGATAGTTTCTCTTTAATTCAAGATTTACATCCAAAATGTTAACTTATTTAAGGTACCTGGATGACATATTAATTTTATGGAAGGGTACCGATCAAGAATTATTGGAGTTTATTGGTTATTTGGGTAACACGACTGGGTTTTGTAGGTTTACCAGTCATTATAGTAAAGATAAAATAGAATTTCTGGACATTTTACTATACAAATGTGAAGGGAAAATCAACTCCAGCATCTTCCGTAAAAAAACTATAGTAACTCTTTTCTACATTATGAAAAGAAGAATGTAATAAAAGGGCAAATGGTCCGGGTTTCAAGATTGGTCAGTCAGGATGATATTTTTCTTAAAGAAATGGATTATCGTATGGATCTATTTAGGAAGAGGGGTTACACCCCTGGATTTGTTATCTAGAAACCGAAATGTGATTTGTAACAAAAAGTCTCTCTATCAACCAATTCTCCTTGATATTGAAAGGAAAGGTGTTAAATTGGAGGACACAAGGGAGATAGAGCAAAACACTTTTTCTAAGAATGCAGTTATGATATTGGAATATAATCATACAGCACCCAAGATAAAGATGATCATGAAAACAATTTGGGACAATGTATTTTCTAGGGAACTGATGGAAACAGTGGGTCCAACACCTACTTTTTCATATAGTAGAGGTAGGAACCTGAAACAGGTTCCATGGACCCATATAATAACATTTCTCAGATGGGGAAATGTGGTTTTTGTAGCACATGTAAGTTTATAAATGATGGCCCGTATGTCAAGGTGAATAATTACAACAGAACACTTATCCTGGGCACTGGAATTGCAATACAGACATGGTGGTTTATCTTGCCACCTGCCTCAGCTGCCAGGCATTTTATGTTGGCAAAACTATACGTAAGCTTAGGAAATGTATTCTGGAACACAACAGGGATATTAAAAACAAAAAATGAACTAGTGCCCTGTTTACACATAGTAAAGTATGTGTAAATTTTAAAAGGTTTTTATTTTTTGTAATAGACTGGGTACCCAAGACTAAGGCCGGTGGTGATTTTAAAACTTTGTTGGAAATGAGAGAATGTTTGTGGCAGCTTTGTTTAGAAGCTAATAAACCACCAGGTATCAATGACTGTATTTCGATTAGCAGTGTACTTAGATACAAATCATATCTGATGCAGTGGAATGCATTTCATTTATATATAAACATATATTTATATTTATTTTCACACAAGTTATAACTTAGAACATTATATGCTTTTGAATGAGATTTTTTTATTATTATTATTCTTATTTATAGGAAATCACACATTTAGGAAGTAGTTCAGAGTATTTTAGCATTTTATATTGTTTCAATTGTTCAACTAAGCAAGTGACTATATTATTCATAATTTTCACATTTTTTATATTTATAGGTATGTCATTGTTGCTATGTGATTAACATTTTAGGAATATACTTGATAGTATTATTTAATATGTGTTACTGCTTAATCAATTAAATAATTGTTAATTGATTAATTAAAGACGGATCAACTTATAAAAGCAGTTTTGTTTTTAGGCACTTTACTCTAAACTACATGGAATGATGGGTGAAAGTGCTCAGTATGTCTTTGATATAATAAATGGCTGGTGTATCTTTTGGCAGTGTCATGGATGTATTTCTTATACTTTGACACAGGTTGTCATTTTTTCTTATCTTTATAAGAAATTAAATACCTATCAGTTTCTGAAGATTGCAGTTTTATCAAGGTAATATCTGAGTTGTCTGTGGATATTCATAGTGCGAAGAATCCTTTATCCCTTGTTTTGTAGGTTCTGGAAAGAAGACAGGGAGAAGAATAGATTGTCTCAAAGTAAACTCAGATTTTACTTTAGGCATATAAAAATACTTCTCAAGGAGGACCTGTCTCTGTGGAAAATGAGATAAGGTTGACCCACCATGAAAACTTGCAACTCAGACACTTTTCTTGTAAAAGCAGAACTGTTTTCCATGAAGCTCAAATCTGCCTGATGGGCTGGTTCAAATGGAGTAAGAGGTAATTTTTCCAAAACGAAGTTAAAATCCAAAAAGAAGCCATTTGATTTTTAGGTGGTCTGGTATGCAACACCCCTTTCAAAAACATTTTAACATTAGAATGAATCAAAGGGGAAGGATCATAGAATCATAGGAAGTTACTAGGCTATTGGCCTTGAGGCCCGTACAAGCCTAGCCAGGAATTTAGCCCATGTTCCAACAAGTCAGCATCCAATGCCACTGTCCAGCAGGGACACAGGTGGAATCCCAGGGGTGTATTTTCTATTCCCCATCCAGTTACCCAGGTTGCTCTTAAAAAGCATTAATGAGGTACTCTGCTTGATGTGGAGAGGGAGTCTGTTCCACAAAAGGGAGAGTCTCTGGGACAAAAATCTGTCCCGCCAACAAGTCTTGTTGATGTCACAGATCAGGTTGAGGTCACGTGTGTGGATTACTTGAGTGGAGCTTGACTTGCATGTATGCAGCAGACTCATCAAGACAGGGTCTGAGATTGCTTTGTATGCCAGACAGAGGTCACCTCTGAGGAGTCTTTATGAGACTGAGTAGAGTGACAGGGCCTTAGCCTATCTGTGCAGGGTAGATGTTTGAGGCCCTGGATTCTCCTGGTGAGGTACCTCTGTTGTCTGTCCAGCTGTTGCATGTGCTTTGTGAACTGCATGCCAAAAGAGGCATTGTACTCAATCTTCTTCTTTCGGCTTTTCCCCGTTAGGCTCAATGGGCCTTAGAAAGGAGGAATACAGGGATGTTACGACTACCTTGTCCCTGAATGAGATACCCTTATTAATGAGGTGGGCCATGTAGAAAGTTTTCCATATAATGGAGGCAATATGGTGGTCAAAAGTCAGTTTGCTATCAGCCTGGGTGCCCAAGTCCCTCAAGACTGATTGCGTGCTTAGGACCTTATTTATGTGATAATTTGTGGTGATGTCACTCTCCCCAAAGGGGATGATGATGCATTTTTTGGCATTAAGTTTGAGGCCATGTTTCTGGCACCAGTCATTTTTTTGGGTGAGACCCTCTTGAAGGATCTCCACATCACTAGGGGAATTGATGACAGCACCCAGCTTGCAGTCATCTGCAAACTTGGTCAGCCATAGCCCACTGGTTTTGGCCTGCACCTCAGAAAAGTATATCAAAACAACAGGCCCCAAGACTGATCCCTGGGATACACCGATCATTACGGGTCTACTGCTTGAGGTGGCTTCCCTAGTATGACTAGGTGAGTTCTGTCAATGAGCCAGTTTTCTACCCATCTGGAAACATATGGACTGATGCCTAGTTGAGAGAGTTTATCTGTTACACCCAAGTGGGGAATAGTATCAAAGGCTCTGGCCAGGTCAAGGTCAGTGGTGTGCACCATCTTCCCCTTGTCCATGGCTTTGGTGACTGTCTCAAAGAAGTGGACCAAATTTAACAAGCATGATCCCCCTTGACAAAACCAAACTGTGTGGGATCAAGTGTTTGGAGGTTGCCAATGTCCTTGTTAATGATGTCCATGATAATCTGTTCCATGGCCTTGCAGATCAGGCTACTTAGGCTGATGGGTCTATCATTTCCTAAATTGGTGGACACTCCACACTTGCACAAAGGGATGACAGTGGTTGTTCTCCACTTGGCTGGAATGAAGGCTGTAATCAGGCATTGGTTGAATAGAGTGCATAATCGTGCTGCAAGTTCCTGCCTGAGTTCATGTAGGATGCAGCCTGGGATGTTATCGGGTACTATGGAGGCTGTATTTTTTTCCCTTTGAGAGGGCAGTGATGACTTGCTCCCTAGAGATAAGGGGAGGGAAGCAGGTGCTGGGTATGTCCTGATTTACTGATGGGGGGATAGAGGGGTGTCAACCAGCTGGTCCAAGGCATTTGCATTGACAAAATCAAGAAATCACTGGGAATTTCTGTTTTGGCATGAGTAGTTCTTCCAATCTATGGTCAGATAGTTAAAGTCACCCAGGATCAGGGTAAAGGGTGGAATCTTGATAGATTCCAAGAGGTCCAGATAGGTGGAGTTGGCATCTTGAGTCAAAGTTGGGGGCCTATAGTTAGCTATGATTTGAATAGGGGTCTTGTCAATTGTTAACTGCACCTGGAGTGTCTCCTGTACATCATACTGTTTGACCAGCATATATATATATATATATATATATATATATATATATATATATATATATATATATATATATATACATTGCAACTCCACCTCCTTTTCTTTGCTGCCCATGGTTTGGGGTTTGAATGTATTTTAGGGGGAGTAACCTGGTATGGCTGGGGTGCTCTCCACAGCTTTGAACTAGGTTTCTTACTGCACAAATGTCAGCATCTTCCAGGGTTAAGAATGCTTGCAATGAGTGCAGTTTCATGTTTAGACACCTAGCATTTAGCAGCATGAACTTTAATTTGCATTTTGATGAAACTTTCATGTTGGTAGTTTGACCTCATGGCATTGCTTAAAAAGGGCACTATGGGGGAAGCAAGAGCCTTTACCAGAAGCCTGAAGCCCAAGGGGGGACAGATGCAGGCCATCTCTGGCAAAGCAGTGTGGTTTGTCAATCATGTCATTCCAGGCTGTCAGGTACTGGATCCCCTTGGAATGACACCAGAAACTAAGCCAATTATAAAGTCAATAACTTTCTGTTTGCATTGAGGCATCATTTTGGGTGACAGTAGAATGATGCTTAAGGCTAGGAACATACCTGCCTAGGACAAATATTCAGCAAGCCTGATTGTGTCTCTCTTCATATTGTACAAGGAATTATGACTTAAGTCATTCATCCAACATGGACTATGACAGAGTTATAACAGTACCTGTTGAGAGATTTCAGTGTATGGGTGATATGGTGGATTCTGGCACCTAACAAACAACTAACCTTGACTTTCTCCTTATCCAGCCTGTTGAAGAACACATCCATGTGTCTCACAATGGAGTCTCCTATGACTTATATGTTGGGTTTATGTTTAGGCCTTAGTGGCTGTGAGACACAGGTGTGTGGACTGTGTGTGGTGTGTGGTGTGGTGGACAGTGGAGTTTGCATGTGTTTTTGTCTCAGAGGTCTCTTTTGTTTGGGTATGTTTTTGTTCAGGACCTCCGCATATGTGGGGGTGTGTTGTGTAGGTGTGGGTGGTGTTTGAGGTGTGGTGTTTGTGTTGATGACCTTCTCAGTGCCAGATATACTGGCTTGTGGGGGAGAGAATAATGATTCTAGGTTCCTAATATAATTCCATCCCTCACAATTGTGTTCCTAGGTGGTAGTAGTAGAGGGTTGTCTCTGTACATGAGGCAGTTATTACACTGTGTCAGGATGCCTATATCAACCAGACTGGCAGGAGAAAATGTAGGAAACTGGCCATCCATATTTGTCAGAAACTAGTGGAGAGAGGCCAGAAAGAGCTAAGAGGGTAAAGGGTAGAAGGTCTAACAGTAGTACTTCTAGGTGATCACACAAGTGCTACTAAGAGACTATTTGTAGCTGGAATACCTCAAAAAGTGTTAAAAAACATGCAGCTGCAGCTCTGGATGCAGAAAACTTGTATCCAGACTATGCTATTCAATTTAAGGGTTGAGAACACAGTAAAACTCACAAAGAAGCACATATTAACCACTTACAGACAAAAACAAAACTCACAGGATGAAAAAATACAGCTAAACAGTAATCAAATGCAGTTAAACAGTAATGACTTGCAGTAAATAGCAATGAAATACAGTTAAACTGTAAAGGAAATGCAGTTAATCAGTAAATTGCTTTAAAACAGTACAAATGTGACAAATTTGCTCACAATCACAACAGTAAAAAACAGCTCAAATAAAGCAGCAATTCAGTAGATTACTGTCATCATTTTAATATGACTACTGACAAGCAGTAAGAAAGGCTGCAAACTAAATGCAGTTGAACTCCTAAGCACAAGCAGCAAAATGAAGTAAGAAGAGGCACGATATTTTTTTTTTTAGTAGAAAGTGAGGAGACAGAAGATAATTCAAGGTTAAGAAGCTAAAGGGGTGGGCCTTCACAATTCACTGTACACAGTAGAATGAGCTGGTGTAATGGGACTGGGAGAGTGTGCAATATCAAATTTATATTAGAGGCGGGCAACTCAAAAGCCAACAAGCTTTAATACCACAACAACAGTTTGCTGGGTGGGATACAAGATCAGAACAGAGGTAAGGACTGAACTCGCTAAGCCTAAAAATCAGTTGCACGGTTTAAACAGATAAGCAGCAAATATTGTTTTAGTTAGTTAATCAAAAGTGCAGAAAATAGTTGAAAATAAGCACTTATCTTTTGTAGTCTCACAGCAATTTTTGTAACAGCAGCAGAGCAAGGGCAGAAGGCCTATCTCACTGCAGCAAACAAGTACAAACAGGTTTAAACACTGGCAATTTAAGGCAGAGAAACAGTAATCAACCAAATTATCCAATCAAAAAAGCACTGCCCTGCAGTAATAACTCTAGCCAGATGTCTTGGCACAGAGTAGAAAATATTTTCCATTTAGAATATATGATTTCCTAGTTGCAGGTTTCTTTGCCTCCATTAATACCTACTGAGCATCCTGAAATGTATCTGCCTAATAGGTGTTAAAATCTTTATCATCCAGGCAGTTTGTTGAAATTATTTCAGTCTTGTGTGAGTAGATCCAGTTTGTGAGAAAGTTTGTGGCAATTGTCCTGGCCTTTTCCAAAAGAAGGGAGACACACTATTAACTTGATGAGAAATGTGTCACCATAATGATCATTGGAGACTCCTCCTGAATTTTCAGATTGACCCCAGATATCAGTGGAATGGATGGAAAACCATGCAAGAACATTCTAGTACATGCAGTATGAGGAAATGAAAATGTATCTGTTTTCCAGACTTGATTGCAAGGAATCCTAGAGCAGAATTTTGTCAGTTTTTGCTGTTAGTGGAGGTGAATAGATCGATCTGAGGTATTCACCACTGCTGGATCAAATCCTGGAAGACTCCCTGATTCAATTTTCATTCATGAGGGTCTGTCATGTTCTTGCTTAGCTTATCTGCAACAGTCTTTCTCTCACAGAATGTGAGAAGCCTACAGAGTGAAAGTGAAAACCATATCCCAGGCTACCATAGCTAATCTGCACCCTGTTTATATAATATGTCACTGTGGTGTTGTCTTTAATCACTCGCAATGGCCTTGGGGTCCATAGATGATTCAGAGTGTTGAGAACATTTATTACTACCATTTATTTTATGCGTTTTGCACTTTTACTGCCACAGACACTACTCCCCATGTAAAGTCAAAGGCATCAGTAGTTACAGACTGTGCTGGAGCTGGAAGGGAAAATTATAGACTTGGATTCAGATAAAACTGCTCTCTGTCTCCACAAAAGCAGTTCACTTTCTACAAATACCAAAATAGGAATCTAGAATGTCAAGGGATGCTGACATTTGGACCATACATATTTTAGGTACCACTGAATCTTACTCAGGTGGAATCTGGCTAGAGGCATCGTGAGAATTGTGGATGCTATGAATCCTAGTCTCCTGAAACATTCTGTTCCTGAAGCTTTGTACTGAGTAGAAAAACTCAGGAAATGATACAGATATAGATGTACTTTTTCCGTGTAAGAAATTTTCTTTGAACTACAATTCTGTGAGGAGGCAAACAAGACTTTTGGATGTGCTCTTAAAATCCCAGTCTGTGAAGAAGATCTTTGACCAATGTGGGAGATTCTTGACACTTTGAAAAATACTCTACAAAGATAAGCAGCTCATGTAAAGAAGGAAAATTGTGAATACTTTTTGTTAGAGATTATGAATATAAGGCTGAAATTAATTATGTTGTAAATATGCTGAAAAATAAAGCATAAAATAAAAAGTTTGCTTGAATATATATATAGTTTAGCAATGTAAAATGTGCATTCATACTGTATGTATAACAGACAGGCTTCTCTTCACAACATCAAAAAGAAAAAGCCTAACAAAGCAATATTGGAAAGCAAGGATTACATGATTTTCTCATGTTTGCAGAACAAATATCTATTAACAGACATCCTTTTTTATAAATTCAGCAATACGTGTTTTTTCAATAGGAACAGCCTGTACAGATGTTTCCTTTCAGATTTCTGTTAATGGCATCCTCACATCAGCAAAAGTTCTTACAAGTAAATCACAAAAGGACAATAGAAAAGTCTAAAAACAGATATCATGTGACATCCCACAAAAGGCCAAAAAAGATACCAATGGGAAATAACATCTATGTGCATGACTAGCACTCTATAAAACAATTATAGTAGTTCAGTTATGTGAGAAAGGGACAGAGAGAGGTATTTTGTAGAAGTCATCATTCATATCTGTAATGAAGGAAAACTTTGTAAATATATGCTACAAACTAACAGAAAGAGTATGTGTCGTTTGTTATAAAATAAGTTATCTGTAACTGTGCTTATAGCTGCAAAACATATTTCTTTATCAGTGTGCAATTTGAAAGACTTGGTGCTTTAAACAGACTACAGATAGAGTCATGCAAAGCTCTGTGTCTCTGATTCAGCAGTTAACAGCACAGCAAGACTGTGTGTCTTAAGAAGACTTTGGATCCAGCACAGCATAGAAGCAGAGCACGCAAAGTAAAATACATTTTTCAATGGTGACCCTAACTAACATTCCTAGCCTGTATCCAAAAACAGGGGGAGTGAATGGGTAATGCCTTGTATAAGGTCACTCCTGTAAAAGCACAGTAATGAGAAGTTATGTACCTACCATAACGTTCCATGTTAGTTGTCTTCTCTCGCCTTCTTTCTTGCTTGATGGGTTCGGAGCCGATCCTCGGCTCCGACTCGGCACTTGCTAAGCTCGAGAGTCACTTTTACCAGCTCGAGGCAGCCCCATATCCCATGATGCAAGGCGGTAAGTACCCAGATCTCGTTTGTTGTCCATAGGCAATAACACCTAGCATAAAAAAACTTCCCAAAAGGAAGAAAGAAGGCAGAGAAAAAGCCTGAAGGATGGGTTAGGAAGACCAGAACTGTATGGTCTTAAGAAGCATTCTTCCATGTAGAGAAAAAAAGGTCTGTCCAGGCCAGGGGGAAGGAGGGAGGGTCGCAAGAAAGAAGGCGAAAGAAGACAACTAACATGGAACGTTATGGTAGGTACATAACTTCTCAATGTTAAGTTGTCAATCTCGCCTTCATTCTTGCTTGATGGGACCGCGTCCCTAGCACCTCTATCCTGGGTGGCTCAATGGAACAGACTCTTGAGAACTGTAGAGCCAAAACTGGCTCTGTCCCTGGAGGCCAAATTCAATTTGTAATGAGAAACAAAGGTATGAGGAGTGGCCCAAGTGGCTGCTGCACAAATAGTGTCTAATGGAAGTCTAGCTTGAAAAGCTGTGGAAGTGGCTAAGCTTCTGGTTGAATGCGCTTTAGGTTTTGAGCACAGCTGTTTTCCCCTGAGCTGATAAATTTCAGAGATGACAGAAGAAAGCCATCTAGATAAGGTCACTTTTGAGACGGGAAGGCCTTTTTTGTTATCAGCATAAGAAACAAAGAGCTGATCGGATTTCCTGAATTGTTTTGTTCTGTCCAAATAATATCTGAGTTGGCGGTGAACATCAAGATAATGTAACTTTTGTTCCGATCTGTTTGAGTAGTTTGGGAAAAATACAGGAAGGTCAATAGACTGATTCAAATTACTCTTTGAGGCGACCTTAGGCAAAAAGGTCGGATTAGTTCTCAATGATACTCTGTCTTTGTGGAAGACCAAATAGTGGGGACCAACAGAGAGCATGAAGTTCAGATACCCTCCTAGCCGACGTAATAGAAACCAGGAATAAAGTTTTCCATGAAAGAAATTTCAGGGAACATGAAACAGCTGGCTCGAAGGGAGGAAGAATCAGGGATGTCAGCACTAAATTTAGGTCCCATTGAGGAGGAGGACTCCTGATTGGAGGTTTCAGGAGAAAAATTCCTTTTAAGAAGGCTCTACAAAGCCTGTGGGACATAATGTTGTGATCTGCAAACCCGACATGAAAGTTCAAGACAGCAGCCAACTGAACTTTGACCGTGGAAGAAGAAGAGCCCGCGTGAAAGATTTCCGCTAAGAAATCCAAAACTGCTTGTACTGGAGCAGTAAAGGGATCAATATTTTTAGCTTTTGCCCAACAAGAAAAGCGTTTCCATTTGCTGGTATAAATCCTTCTAGTAGAGGATTTTAGGGAAGCTACTATGATGTCCCTAACAGGATTAGAGATCATAGGAAGCCTGGCTAAGGAAGGAAGTGGAGCAACCATGCTGTGAGGTTGAGAGAAGGGATAGACCGGTGCAGCTGACCCGATTGGTGAATCAGAAGGTCTGGTACTGGGTCCAGATGCCACGGCTGCACCAAAAGGTGGCGATGGAGGAATGGGAACCAAATCTGTCGAGGCCAATAGGGAGCAATAAGAATCATTTTGGCTCTCAAAACGGTAGCTTTCTGGAGTACTTGTGGAATCAGCGGAAAAGGAGGAAAGGCATAAAGAAGTCCCTGGGGCCAATCCTGGGTTAGAGCGTCTCTGGGGGGATGGCCTGGCAGTGGGAAGAGAGAAAAGAAGTCTGGGCATTTGCTGTTTTGGGGAGTAGCAAAAAGATCGCAACATGGGTGACCCCATTCTAGAAAAATCTCCTCCACTATAGATTGTTTGAGAGACCACTCGTGAGGCATGAGAATAGCTCTGGCTCAATCTGTCCGCTAAAATGTTGGTTTTCCCAGGGATATGCGTTGCTACCAGAAACCGATGAGAGGAGATCGCCCATTGCCAAAGTCTGAGAGCTTCTCGACACAAGGGGTAGGACTTGGTTCCGCCCTGTTTGTTGATATACCATACTACAGACATGTTGTCTGTGTGAACTGCAATTGTTCCCAAGGGAAGAAAGTCGTTGAGGGCTTGCAACATTAAAAGCACTGCTCTCATCTCTAGGACATTTATGTGCAGGTGGTATTCGAACGGTTGCCACGTCCCATGAACCATCCTGCCCTGATAATGACCCCCCCACCCGATCAGGGAGGCGTCCGTAGTGACAGTGGCTACCAGGGCCGGGGGTACAAAGGGTCTGCCTTGGTGAATCTGGGGAGAAGTAATCCACCATGAAAGATGATTCCTGCAAATTTGTGTCACCAATATTTGGTGACGCATTGGAAGTTGTTGGTAAGACCACTGAGTGAACAACATCCACTGAAGCAGGCGCATGTAGAAGCGAGCCAGGGGAAGAAGGGTAATGGCCGCAGCCATGAGGCCCAACACCTTTAGAACCATTCTGGCTTGTACTTTTTTGCTGGCTAGGATGATCCTCACGTGACTTTGTATATCTGAGATTCTTTGGTCTGTGAGGGTTGCTGACATCCGAACAGTGTTTAAGTTTGCGCCTATGAAAGTAATAGACTGGCAGGGCAATAAGGAGGATTTTTCGTAGTTGATCGAAATTCCCAATTGAGTGCAAAGATTTATTGTGTAATCCCTGGCTTGAAGAAGTTGATGCCTGGTGGTGGCTGAAAGGAGCCAGTCGTCGAGATACGGAAACACCTGGAATCCTTGACGTCTCAGGTGAGCCGTGACCACTGCCATACATTTGGTGAACACTCTGGGGGCTGTAGTGAGACCAAAGGGCAGGGCTCTGAATTGGAAATGACTGGACCCCAGCCGAAAGCGGAGAAACCTTCTGGAGCGTCTTTGAATTTTTATGTGATAGTGCAGCGTCCTGAAGATCTATTGAGCACATCCAGTTGTCCTTCTCTAGGAAGGGCAAAATTGACTGAAGTGTGACCATTCGAAATCTTGTCTTTCTCACAGACTTGTTGAGTCTGCTGAGATCCAATATTGGTCTCCAGTCTCCCGTCTCTCTGGGGACCAAAAGAATCTTGAGTAGATTCCGGGCACTGAATGGTCTATTGTAACTGGCTGAATGGCTCTTTTTTGTAGAAGTTTTAATACTTCTAACTCTGCAACTTCCCTTAGACCGGGTGGTACATCTGGAAGGGAATTTGTGTGAGAGAAGGGACTTTCCTCGAAAGGAATTTTGTAACCCTCGGATATGATCGACTGTACCCATCTGTCTTGAGTGAGGGAACGCCAGGCTTCTGGGTACAGCGATAGTCTTCCCCCGACTGCCTCCAAGGATGGACAGTCAGGCAACATCTCAGGGATGCTGAAAGGGCTTGTCAGAGAGGCTCTCTGCTTCCCTGGTTCTGTGGACCCCCTCTGCCTCTAGGGCAGCGTCTGTTATTATTACCCCCTCTACCTCTAGGGGTAAACTGACCACGTGTATCCGGCGTGACTCCTTGGGACTTGCGGAACCACATCTTTCCACCCTTCTGTCCTTTAGGGTAAGGTCTAGAAGGGGTGGAAAAACGGACCCCTACGGCAGAAAGAGTCTTGCCGTCCTGTTCACACCCGGTCAATGTATCCTTCACTTGAGGGCCGAACAAAGCCGACCCATCAAAGGGAGAATTTCTGAAGGACGCCTTAAAGGGATCTGCAAAATTACAGAGCCGCATCCAGGCTTGGCGTCTAAGAGCCACCCCTGTACCTGCGGCTCTACTCGCTCCATCTGCTGCATATGATATCAGTCGCATAGAGGAGTTAGCTATAGAATTAAGGATTCCTAGCTGAGAAGCAATTTTTTTTTGAGCCCCTGCAGCTGTAGGATCCTGTACTACTTCACCTAGTTCCTTAAGGATGTCCCTTTGGAGTCTGGTGAAGTGACATAAGTAGTTCAGCGAGCGCATAGCAAAGGTCGCTGAAGAGAAAATCCGCTTACCATACCTATCCATGGTCCTAGAATCCTTGTTAGGAGGATGGACAGGTACGGAAGGATCTGCAAGTTCCTTCTTAGTGGCAGCCGCCACCACCATGGCATCAACAGGGACACCTTTCATAAGGAATTGCTTTTCCGAAGGGGAAGTAATAAATTTAGATGGCCTCCTAGGAACTGGCTCTACAGAGTCAGGAGCAGCCCAAGCCTTTCGAGCAATAACTTCCATAAGGGGGTCGAAAGGCGGAGACACCCAGGAGGTGGAGGGCCGAGATCCAAACGCCTCTAGGTATACAGACTCATCCTCAGAGGGATTTGTGGAGGGCCAGTTTCCCCTCTGTTTTAGGAGTTCTAGGATGTCTGAAAAGGAGACATCCTCAGAGGGGGATCTTGGGGATCCCTCCGACTCATCTAAGTCGGTATCTGAAGTGATAGACTCAGGGGAGTCTAGGTGTTTCCTCATACAAGTCCTCTTGCGCGGAGGATCTCCTGACTGATCAGGAGAATCCTCGGAAGAGGGGGTTATTCCCAGTGGGGAAACCTGAGGCGGAGGATCTCTGGGTCCGGGAGCAAGAGAGATGGCAGAGATATCGACAGGCACTGTAGAGGGAGGAGCTAAGGGAATAGACTGCTGGCTGAGCCCAGTGGCCAGCACACTCTTCATCACCTCGAAGGCCCCCTCCCAGGGAGGTCCGAGAGAACCCGTTCCAAAGAAACCGGAACTCCAGGACCCACCGAAAGTGAAGGCTCTGAGGCAGATGTCGGAGCCGAGCTCACCAAGGCCGAGGCTCCAAGGGGAAGAGCGGGGTCGGACAAGGGTCCGATGCCACTCACCCCCTCGGAGGAGACCAGGGAAGCCCGACCACCGAATCCCTCTAAGGAAGGTCTCGAAGAGGAGATAAGAGTAGATGCAGAGGGTGCAGAAGGGGGGGGTATCCGCCCCTCAGCCAAAGCAGAAACTATACCCGAAGACTCCAGCTCCAAACTCTGAGGTAGAGTCGAAGGAGGAACTTCAAGAGGGTGTGGACTAATAGTCGTCTGTTGAGACGGACTATGCAGCATCTGGGCCAGTGCCTGTGATTTCAATAATCTACTGACCACCCTCTCTAAATCATGGTCTGAAAGCCTGGATGACCTAGATGACCGGCTCCGATGGCTCCGCTCCGAGAGGAGAGGTGAGGCTGGAGCCGAGAGTATCGGTTCCAAGGAAGGGGACCTGGACCTCTTCCTCGAAGGAACCATCGGAGCCGAAGAAACCATAGATGCAGTCAGAGCCGAGGACTTTTCAGCTCCAACAGAAAGCCTCGATGCATCGGCTCCAGCCAGAGCCGATACAGACATAACTGTAATGGTGTCGGCACCGGGCGGCGCCGACACCGAAGCCTGAGCTACATGGTGGTCGGAGCCAGTCGGAGCCGACACCGATGTGACTGTAACAGTCTCAGCACCGATAGCCATCGGTGCCGAAGGTTTTTGCAAACCAGGATCGGCTCCAGCCGGAGCCGATCTCGACTCCGAAGGAGTCGGAACCGAGGCCGCAGGCTTGGACACAGTAGCCTGGGCCCGGAAGACTTTGAAGTCTTGCTTGGAGCCGATTTAGCCGGAGAGCCCTCCGGTTTAAGGAGACCCCTTAAAATCAATTTATTTCTTCTCTCCTGCAGGACTCTCTGGCTAAAGGAATGACAAATCGCACAGGAGTCCTGCAGGTGGAGAGGTCCCAGGCAATATAAACAAGAAGTGTGACCGTCTGTCAGAGACATCTTCTGACAGCACGAGTCACACTTCTTGAAGCCTGAGACCCTCTGTTCTTTAGACATAGTGCTTTCCAAACAAGCACTACACACACAGTCCCGAACCAGACAAACTAAAGTTAAAGAATTGAGAAGTAAAAACTCTCACACACACACCCTGACAGGGGGGGGGGGATGGGAGGGAATTAAGGCCTGACTAAAAAAGTAAAGAAGGAAATAAAAAGTTAGTCAGAAAAAGCCTTACAATTATCTAAAAAGATAGAATTTTAAGGAAAATAGAAAATTTTTCTGATTGGGGGCTAAAAGTTTAGTAATAATAAACACTTACCAGGAGCTGGTAAAAGGAGGACCTCATCAGCGAAGCGGCAAACGAGATCTGGGTACTTACTGCCTTGCATCATGGGATATGGGGCTGCCTCGAGCTGGTAAAAGTGACTCTCGAGCTTAGCAAGTGCCGAGTCGGAGCCGAGGATCGGCTCCGAACCCATCAAGCAAGAATGAAGGCGAGATTGACAACTTAACATCTAATGTTTATGTGATGTATTTCAGATTTCTACAGTTTTCTATGGTTTGTAGCAGTACAGTTCATTAGACGTCTAAATCCAGTGAGACTGCACTGCAGAAAGATGAGCAGTTCCATAAATTCTTCAAAAAAGGTACAATACAAAGGTGTAAGACTGAAACTGCCAGTTTTGCTGTACCAACTTCACAAGTGACTGCAGAGACTTTTCAACCATCTACAGTAAAGCAGCTTGGCCATCTGCCTCTCTGTTGGCTGGTAAAACATTTTTTCTGGGTTACATACAGTATGAATGCCATAGAGATAATAATAATAATAATAACAGAATAAAATGTTGTATATACAGCATAATAGCAAATGTAAAACCTTATTAGGGCAAGTTAATAGTAAGGCATTATGCAAATGGATTGCAAGTTAATAGTAAAGCATTATGCAAATTAATTTCAGTATTTGACTGGTATCTGAAACAAAATCATGTGTGGTATAAAAAATGTTTATTGTGTGTACAGTGTCATAAAAATACAGTGCATGCCACTATTCAAAGGTTAGACTATACAGACAAAAAAAATAATGGTAAAGAACCAAGAAAAGTTAATATGTTGATATTATATTCAGATGTTAGACAGTTATGTTCTGTCACCAGAAGTAAAAGTTTTATTTCAGAATTGCAACAACAGTCAAATCAGTTACTGCTAGAACCACTAGTACATTTTGTTACAAAAAATGTAATAAACTTGTAAAAGACAGACACAATGAGTTCAGGAAGCTTAGACAAGTTATACACACATCTTTTTAAAAGTGCATAGGAGTTTCAAATTCAGCAGAACAGCTTACTAAAGAATGTCAGAAAGACCATGCAACATTATAGGAAACTCTTCAACAGCAGTTGCAGAATCTTCTTCTTCTTCTTCTTTCGGCTGCTCCTGTTAGGGCTACAGCAGATCAACTGTTTCCATTTCCTCCTGTCCTCTGCATCTTGCTCTGTCACACCAACCACCAGCATATCCTCTTTCACCACATCCATAAACCTTATCTTAGACCTTCCTCTTTTCCTGTTACCTGGCAGCTTCAACCTTAGCATCTTATTCCCAATATACTCTACATCCCTCATCAGCACATGTCCAAACCAACGTAATCTTGCCTGTCTCGCTTTGTCTCCAAACCTTCCAACCTGGGCTGACCCTCTAATATACTTATTCCTAATCGTGTCCATCCTTGTCACACCCAGTGCAAATCTTAACATCTTCAACTCTGCCACGTCAAGCTCTGACTCGTGCCTTTTTGTCAATGCCACTGTCTCCAACCCGTATAACATAGCTGGTCTCATTACCCTCTTGTATACCTTCCCTTTCACTCTTACCGGTACTCGTCTGTCACAAATTACTCCTGACACTCTTCTCCACCCACTCCATCCTGCCTGTACTCTCTTCTTCACCTCTCTTCCACACTCACCATTACTCTGAACTGTTGATCCCAAGTACTTAAACTCATTCACCTTCACCAACTCTACTCCCTGCATCCTCACCATTCCTCTATCCTTCCTCTCATTCACACACATATATTCTGTCTTAGTCCTGCTGACCTTCATTCCTCTTCTCTCTAGAGCATATCTCCACCTCTCCAGGGTCTCCTCCACCTGTTCCCTACTCTCACTACAGATCACAATCTCATCTGCAAACATCATAGTCCACAGGGACTCCTGTCTGATCTCGTCTGTCAACCTGTCCATCACCATTGCAAATAAGAAAGGGCTCAGAGTTGATCCTTGATGTAATCCCACCTCCACCTTAAACGCATCCATCACTCCCACCGCAGACCTCACCACTGTCACACTACTCTCGTACATATCTTGTACCACTCTTACATACTTCTCTGACACTCCCGACTTCCTCATACAATACCACAACTCCTCTCTAGGCACCATGTCATATGCTTTCTCTAAATTCACAAAGACACAATGCAACTCCTTCTGACCTTCTCTGTACTTCTCCATCAACACTCTCAGAGCAAACATCGTATCTGTAGTGCTCTTTCCTGGCATGAAACCATACTGCCGATCAGTAATCATCACCTCCCTTCTTAACCTAGCTTCCACTACTCTTTCCCATAACTTCATGCTGTGACTGATCAGTTTAATCCCTCTGTAGTTACTACAGCTCTGCACATCACACTTATTCTTAAAAATTGGTACCAAAACACTTTTTCTCCATTCCTCAGGCATCCTTTCACTTTCCAAGATTTCATTAAACAATCTAGTTAAAAACTCCACTGCCATTTCACCTAAACACCTCCATGCTTCCACAGGTATGTCATCTGGACCAACAGCCTTTCCATTCTTCATCCTCTTCATAGCTATCCTTACTTCCTCCTTGCTAATCCACTGCACTTCATGATTCACTATCCGCACATCATCCAACCTTCTCTCCCTCTCATTCTCTTCATTCATCAACCCCTCAAAGTACTCTTTCCATCTGCTCAACACACTCTCCTCGCTTGTGAGTACGTTTCCCTCATTATCCTTTATCACCCTTACCTGCTGCACATCTTTACTAGCTCAGTCCCTCTGTCTAACCAATTGGTACAGGTCCTTTTCTCCCTCCTTAGTGTCCAACCTTTTATACAACTCTTCATACGCTTTATCCTTAGCCTTCGCCACCTCTCTCTTTGCCATGCACCTCATCTCCTTATACTCTTGTCTACTTTCTTCATCTCTTTGACAATCCCACTTCTTCTTCACCAACCTCTTTCTCTGTACACTCTCCTGTACTTCTTCATTCCACCACCAGGTCTTCTTGTCCTCCTTCCTCTTTCCAGATATCACACCAAGCACCCTTCTAGCCATCTCTCTTACTAGCTCTACTGTAGTTAGTTACCCAGCTATTCGGTAACTCTTCACTGCCACCCAGTGCTGGTCTTAACTCTTCCCTGAACATCACCTCACAATTACCCTTTTTCAATTTCCACCATTTGATCCTTGGTGCTGCCCTCACACTCATCCTCTTCTTGATCACCAATGTCATCCTACAAACCACCATCCTATGCTGCCTAATTACACTTTCCCCTGCCACCACTTTACAGTCTCCAATCTTCTTCAGATTGGCCCTTCTACATAAGGTATAATCCACCTGTGTGCATCTTCCTCCACTCTTGTATGTCACCCTATGCCCCTCCCTCTTGTTAAAATATGTATTCATCACAGCCATGTCCATCCTTTTTGCAAAATCCACTACCATCTGACCTTCTGCATTCCTTTGCTTAACACCATACCTACCCATCTCTTCCTCGTCCCCTCTGTTCCCTTCACCAACATGCCCATTGAAATCTGCTCCAATCACTAGTCTCTCACTCTTGGGTACAGTCATCACCACTTCATCCAACTCACTCCAAAATTTTTCTTTCTCATCCATCGCACACCCAACTTGTGGAGCATATGCACTAACAACATTCATCATTACACCATCATTTTCCAGCTTCATAAACATCACTCTATCCGACACTCTTTTCACCTCCAAAACACTCTTAGCATACTCTTCCTTCAGGATAATGCCTACGCCATTTCTCCTCCCATCCACACCATGATAAAACAATTTGAAACTGCCTCCAATACACCTAGCCTTGCTCCCCTTCCATCTGGCCTCTTGCACACACAATATACCAACCGTCCTTCAGTTCATCATATCAGCTAGCTCCCTCCCTATACCAGTCATACTGCCAACATTCAAAGTTCCGACCCTCACTATCAGAGTCCTAGCCCTTACCTGCCTTCGGGTATGCCTTCCGCCTCTTCTCCTCCTTCGGCCAACAGTAGCCCAATTTCCACCAGCACCCTATTGGCCAACAGTACTGGTGGTGGTCGTTGTTAACCCGGCCCTAATTAGCTGAACTGACAGAGACTGGGGACGTCCTGTATACACAGCAAATCTGTGCAAAAGAAATATATTTTATAATATGTTTATGTTTTGAAAATGGTTAAGCATACATGGTAGGGACAAATCATTCTTAAATGTTTTACTTTCATTCAGTTAAAGCAAGACATTTATCAGTAGTACAGTAAAATAGACCATATAACTGCTATTCTAATAGCATAGTCAAAAGGTATACAACAGTTTTAGTGTATAAAAATTAAAGAAAAATAGTTACACGAAACAGTTCTAGTGCATAAAATTAAAATTAAATAAAAATAGTTAATAAGAGTAAAGATTTAAAGTCAAGAGACTGACATGCTTGTATAAAGATACAAAACAGACATGCATGCATGTTCTTTTCATCTAAAATACATCTGTTATAATACACAAGAATAACAGGCAGACAACAGCAAATATAAATAATGTAAATATAAGCATGTGTTAGTTAAGCTAATATCTATTTTGTTTTTTACATTTTTTATAATTGTATAGTAACACCACACCAAACAGTTAAAGTTCTGAATTTTAAAAATAAATAAAATCACAGATGGTATTAGTCGAACAATTTTTGTAAAATGAATGAAAGAGCAGTTAAATAAATAAAAATACTGAAATCCATGTAAGCTAATTGTAAAATAATGTCTATTTATGTAGTATAAATGCATAGTTACGCAAATCACAATCACATTAAAGGAAAATGCCAAAATAATTAACTATAGTTTATAAAGTATAAAATGTGAGCTCAGACCTTCCTAGACTGGATGAATAGTTACAGGAAATGTTGGAAAGATAAGATAAACAACAAGACTGATTGCCAGACAAGTAGCTTGAGTTTTTCTAAAGCATTATTGTTATTAAAACATAATTGTTAAAATGTTTACATGCAACACTATTTGGTAATTGTAATAAAATGTCACAATTGTGCATAGATGTCACTGATAATCTGTTTGCAAGTAAATGTCAAAAGAAAAAAAAAAAATCAGTTGCATCAAGTACAGCCAGCAGATGGGCTACAGTATACATACAGTTCAACTCAATTGTGCAGGAGGGTATAAATACCTACTAGTGGTAATAAACAGTAAAAGCTTTATAAAAAATGGTCAAATCAGACAAAAGTCTATAGTTTAATAACCTAATAAAGCAAACGTATAACTAAAGTGTTGGGCTGGTATGCATTTTATTCTCACAGCATAAAGCAAATAAACAACAGTGCAATACTATAGGGGGAGGGGCACTTTCTCAGTTTTACACTGACTGTATAAGCAGTACTGCACACGGGTCTGAAAGAGAGCTACAGGAAGAAATAATATTTAATTTCTTCCTGAAAATACTCTTTTAGGGGGGAGGGAAAAGCAGGTATTAGTGTATTAGAAATACTGGTAAACTGGATTAAACCTGACAGGATAAGATATTTTACAAGTTGTTAATAGCTGTCGTAATGGTTATTATTATATTGTTTAGTATTAAATTGTATTTACAACTTGTTAATCTGTAAAGCTATACAAGAGATGGTTTAAAAAAACGAGATGGCTTAAAATTGCTTTATTACAGCTATACAAGAGAGTAAAGATATGTAAAAAATTTAACAAGACTGGTCACTATTCATTATTTTAATATGTTTTTGGCAAAACAATGTTGGTATAAAAAAAGCATGAATGTTTCTAAAATAACAGGACATATGCCTTTGGTGCCAATTCCACTAGATATTTCTAAAGAGACAAACATTTTCCATGATTCTGCTTAATATTAATGTTATTAAATTTGTAAGATTAGACTAAATGTACTTTATAGTCTTTGTATGTACAAATGCAGAAGAATTCAGTACAAATGATAGTCTTTGTATGTACACATGCAGAAGAATTCAGTACAAATGAAATTAATGTCTAGTAATGAATATGTGTAAAAAAACATCCCCCGGATTAATGAAGCTCGGCGCAAGTCCAACGTAAGGCTTGCACTGGCCGTGCGGCGTAGATGTGGAGTAGTCGCGCCATATGCATATTAATGAAGGCGCGCAGCCACCACAGCCACGTGCATTGGAAACGTGCGGGAGTGCAAGGGGCTTATTGAAGTTGCACAGGGAGGCGTGTCAATGTCGGCTTTCGAGGAGCAACCTAAACTGCTGAATATTATATTCCACCAGCAATAGTAATCATACCTATCAGTGTCCATGGAGACTGAAACGTATGCAAAGCAGAGTCCCTGCAACAGAAAATGAAGACTCAAACACAAATGCACGGTAGGGAATAACGGGTCCCTACCCATGAACAAATGACAGGAAAACCGTGTGCCTGTAGTCCAACGTAGTGTTGATAGCTATACCATGTGGAAGTGACACGTATCTGATGTTAGCGTGCCAGCAGTAGGTACGTCCAGTCCAATGGAGAGGGTCACCAGCTGACCCATAATATGAGGGAGGGAACATAGCTGTGCAGATGTGTCCATAACAAAATACACGAGGAGAAATGTAGTGACCGTATGTCTGAATCATATCCCACAAGCCATGTAATAGTCACAAAAGGTATGTCCGTATTTCACATACCAAATGTGATAGGAAATAGCATACGCATGTAAACGAAACAGAAGGAGCATATAAATGAGCCATAACAACACGGACACATGTAGGCCAAAAGGAACAGTATGATCTGTACCATCAATCAAGATTACCACCTGTCCCACTTTGTGAGCGACAGTCCCTCTGTGGGCAGATGTGTCCTGACACAAACATGTAAAACTGGCAAATGTCCAGAGAATATAGGACATAATTCCTCAGTAGGCGTCATGCAATAGTTGCATTAAACATATTTCACTGGACGTATAATACATAAATGTCATAACAAACAGAATAAGATACCGAAATGCTACAAGAATAAGCATAGATATAGGCAAGAATTGTAAGTTCTATCTGCCGAACTGACCGTGGGTAGGTATCGGCCTGTAAAATATGCTGTGTTCACCGCAACTGTCACAGTAGGGTTGCCACCCTTACAAATGGCCAAAGTGGGAAATGTTTGATACAGACATCAGACTGTACAGGCCGACACATACCCACGGCCAGTACAAAGGACAGAACATAACTGTTTTGCCTACAGAAAAGCGTATTCCTGCAGCATTTTAGTTGCTTATTCTGTTTCTCATAACAGTCAGGTATTTCAGATACAGAATTAACTGCTTAATGCAAATATCACATAAAATATAAGAAATATGTTTCTCCTAAAATCTCAGGACATTTGCCAAGTTGACAATTACATGTCAGGATACAACTGCCCACAGAGGGACTGTCCCTCGCAAAGTGGGACAGGTGGTAATCCTATGTCACACAGTGGCCAACTGAAAAGGTGGAAACACAATCGTTGACTGTGGGGAGGCAATGTCCACAACAGTCGGACATGTGTAAGGAATAGCTTGGACATAGGAAAAGGTGCCACCCTACCAATGAGTAGAACAGGCTGGCAAAATCCGGAAGGCAGCTGTATAATCTGAACGTGTATGTGACACAGTCGAATGGGTAGTACCCGGATACACCAACCAAGTAATGAAAGTGAAGTAAGGGCGTGTACCTATGTGCGTGAGGTATAGCATGTGGAAAGCAAACATAGCAGAGTAGTCCACACAACCATAAATGTACCCGACACATGTAGGGTAGTCAATGTGTAACTCTGGCCGTGTCATGGGCCAACAACCAAAGTAGTGCTCTATGGGGTGTGAGTAATTCGCTTGTGAGGGGTGTGTGTTTAATGGTAAATTCCTCAAAGGCGATACTTGTGTCTTATGCAGAAAAGGTGAACCGGAGGTGTATGAGGGGGCAGCGAGTGAAGTGGAAAGAAACACAACCTCGATGTAGAAACAGCTGCAAGACAAGCAGACAGGCCATAGTGTAGAACACAATCCCACAAACATATGAATATGGAAATATGCGAGACAAATGTATAGATACGGCACCGTCACATACCCACAGATGGGTCCTGATGGAACTGGCCATAACAAACGCAACACACCTGGATGCATAATAGCCTACGCAGCATACCCTCCACAGCACACAACCTGCCACCATACCACAACGTCCACCAAATCCAGCCGTATTTGGTCCACTGGTTTGTTGCAGAAACAGCTACACACAGTGACCCCTACGCATATGTAGTAGGTATTGTCACCCTAGGCAGTGTCAGGATTGCAAACCATGTATCCCCTGCAGGTAAAACCCCCTGCATGTTTTCGTGCAGCACAAAAATCTTCGTTATCTAACTTGTTTTGGTTTTGACCAATTTTTGGGATATCCCTCACGGGATGACCAACTTGTGTAAATAGTAGAATGGGTATGACGATATGATGTCCAATCCAGTAGATATCTGGACACAAGTCAGAACGTGCAGTGGCGGTCCATGACACTGTCCAGCCCTAAGTGGGCATGCATAACCTACCACCCAGGATAAAATACCTTCCCGTGATGCATGTGTCCAGGCACGAATAGGAGGGAGAATATAATGCACACATTTGCAAAGTGGAAAACGGCATGAGGGCGAGGAAGACACTACGTAAACAGGTCAACCCTGATCAAGTGTGAGGGACACTGACTGTGTGCAGTCATGACTGACCATACCTGTCAACCTGTGTGAGCAAGATATCTGGACAGAGCCATGAATATAAGTGAGACAAAGGTCCAAAATCAGGGACAATTTGTAAACATATCTGTTAGAAACAGAATTTGATAGAATAACAGTTTGCACATTGGCATTAATGTCTGGAGTATGAAGTCTGAAACCCAACTGTCTGTTAGCACGTCCCGACTGCAGTCTTTAATGCTGAGCTACTACTGTGCCAGAACACAACAGCATATTACAGAGGTCCATGCCATACCACTCAACTGTCCGGATATTCGCAGAATGACTAGGGTCACCACCTGTCCCACTTTGCGAGTAACAATCCCTGTGTAGGCAGTTGTGTCCTGTGAAAAATATCAAGACATAGCAAATGTCCTGAGAGTTTATTTCCTAATTTACTTTAATAGTCACATAAAATGGTTATTTTATATATGAATCCTCAATATGTTATGTGAAGTAGCATAAGCAATTCAAATGTTACTAGAATAAGCTATTATATGTACAAAAAAGGTTAAAGTTCAGTGCTATGAATGGCTGTAGGTATGTTTTGTCCTGGAAAATCTGACATCTCTACAGAACATGTCACACTTTGGGCAGTCGAAAAGGTGGCAACCCTACGAATGACCACAGGTTCACCCCATAGTGTTGGTGTGTGCCTCCAACAATCTGCACCAGTGTGGTAAATAGCTGAGGATTGACATCACTAAATAATGAGAAATATCCTGAGTATGAGACTCCACAACCTGCAGAAAAGTCATGCTAATGCAAAACCTAGCATTCTATCAACATTTTAAGCTTGTAAGAGCAATCGTTAAAATGTGTCCCTAATTGTCCCCCCATCGTGTAGGTTTTGTGCAGGTTCGGTGCTCTAAGAGGTGGAGAGGTATGGTCCGTACATATTTACAGGAACAGCCCTTCACACTTGTGTAATGTACAACTGCATACCTGAAGTCACTTCATGTCCAAAAATAATAATCCCCGTATGACTGTATACAGGTAATAGCCAAATGTGAATGGGAACACCCCTCACCGTGGAGTATGGACTGTAACAACCCCACCCATAATATGTAATGCCAACAGAATAAGCAGCTGACGGGTGCCCAAACACCTGTGTCAATAAACACAGGTAAAACTTCAAAGTAGGGAGATAATCCCTGTCCATATGCTTCGTCTGACATTTCACCTCGGCCAGGGAAGTTCCGTTCACCAGGTGGACAAGCGAAACCCAGATCACTACATGATCACCCTGATAATCAAAGACCTGTATGTGGCTGAACTATATGCATTGGTGTTCTGCATATCCTCGGAGTGATTAACAATGCAGCTGGAGTCCACAGCAGTAGGCAATAGGGAATGTGTAATATGTAGTACCACCTTTTTCCCAGCAGGAGAATGGATGCCTGTGTCGTAGGTGAAGCGGTGAGGCGTATGTTGGTGTAGCTAAGTACTATGGGTATGCATATCAATGAGGGAGAACACCAATAGAATAGTGGTTCCAGTATCCGGCCAATGTGAATGCAGTCCCAGTTGACCTACGACCACTGCACATATAATTTGAAAGTGTAATGAAAGCGTTCGTGCAGTACACACATTTAAATATGTAAAGGTGAACGTGTGTTTCACAGTAGTCCATAAACTGGAATACAGATATGTAACTATTACGGTCAGAATTATGAAAGTTCACGGAAGCACAATTATCTATGAAACATATG
Organism: Protopterus annectens; assembly: GCF_019279795.1. Lineage (NCBI taxonomy): Eukaryota > Metazoa > Chordata > Ceratodontiformes > Protopteridae > Protopterus > Protopterus annectens. The sequence continues at coordinate 1,055,777,802 of NC_056725.1, read as the reverse complement.
TAACCCACAATAAGGATATGCAAGTGCACCTGCGTGTGTGTAATCTGCTCACAGAATAGAAAATGAATGGTGTTTTCCCCATGTTCTATGTACATGGCTCATACCTGCTAAACCCGTAAAGTACGAAACCGGACAAAGCCAGAACAACAACTGGTACAAATAGAGACAATCCCCTGATATTGCCCTAACAAACATAGAAAGTGGATAGAATAACAGGTGTGTCACTAGCATGGATTCTCTGAAGGGTATGAAGTCGTAACCTGAAATGTTTGTCATTATTTACCAACGTCAGTCTTTAATGATATGCCACTAACTTGCCAGATAGACACAAGGTTATGAAAAACGGACCAAAGATAAGAGGCAAACAGCTGTACATGCAGCTGAAATCTGTACAGTTGAAAGGTATGATATGGAGATATATATACACATATATCCACAGACATAATCCAAAGCAAATTACGAGATGAGGAATGTACAGACATATGTATATATGTACATATATATATCTATATACACACACAATACATGAATAGATATATACACAACAAACATATGTCCCTGTACATATAACACATGTACATAAATAGGTCACGGTATAGCTAATATGGATAGACAGACAGACATGCATGAAAGTAGACTACACCGATGGTTTCCAAACCATTGCCTGGAAAGTACCAGTGTGACAGGGCCTGCAAGTTCTACACGTTAAACATGAATATAGGTGTCCTTTGCAGGACCCCAAAAATTGATCCTGTACAAAGTGCCAACCATCACTGATGCAAAAGAAGTCACACCTGCAACTATGATATAGGTGTACATGCAACAGTAGCAGGTGCAAGGGTAATAACACATGGGTCAATTGAATGTATGACGTATGAGCTGATATCCGCAGAGTGGGGAGTGCTCGGAAGTGTCCTCACACTTTATTATTGCTCACATTAAACATGTCTAATGGGTACTGTGGAGGTGTGTCAGATATGGGAATCATGGGTATGCAGAATTGGGCCAAGGTGTTGGTTGGCACAGATCTATTAGGTACGCCCCATAGAAGTGATCAATATACCTATGTGGGTATAGCACATACCTACATTCTCCAAAAAGGTGCAACCTATCTACTGGATATTGTGTAAACCATTGGGGGAAGACGTAGGGACCTATATCAGTGTCATGTAGGCGATTATCATGGATGGACACGCGTACGACCAAGATGGTAACCATACCTGCCAGAATGTTAGAATAAGACAGCTGGACTAAGGCATAGTACATGACAGACAAATAGGGATTATATTAAATATACCTCAGACAAAGTCAGACCGTTGATAGAATAATTGTGTAGTAAGGAATACGAATGTTATGAGAGTTAGTAATCATGAAATAGAAATGTCAGTCATGATTACCTAACCACACAGTCCGTCATGGCTTGCCAGCAATCTACCAGAAAGGCATATTATCATGACAAATGTAACAGAATCATAGGTCAAACCCCAGGGCATATACCCATGATGTGTACAGGTGAGAGGTATGAAGGTAACCCGTCCTAATGAAATGTACAGAACTAGTTATACTAGGTGGACAGGTGAGAAGAAAGACGTCAGGACAAATGACAAAACATGTACAAGTCATAAGCATGTTTGTCCACAAATGTGAATTACAATGTATGGCCTGTGAAATTCAATGTGGAAGGTTAATAGACTCAAAAGACATGTGTCCCTCAGGGTGTCATGCAGTGTCACCGATACAGTGTCCAGTCCCCCATACACGTACGTGAGCTCTACCACTGACAGAAAGCACAAATACCGCCGTACACATAAGGTACATGATGGAATAATTAGTGTGGATAAGCAACTGTTGGCCTGTGTGAGGAATATAACCCAGTGGGTGGGTGTGTCCTACAATAGGAATGTAATGGTAACTGGCCTGTGATGGCACCATGTATTGTGTGTATTGGCGTAAGGAAATTGATGACCAGTATCAGAAACATACCTCGCAACTGTACGAATGTGCAGATGTATGCCTCATATGTGTGGTGTGCTCCTCTCACAATCTGTACCTGTCTGCCAAATACCTGAGAACTGACATCATTAAATAATGATAAACATATGTGTTTAAGACCCCAAATCCCTCAGAAAGGTCATACTAATGCAAAACCTATAATACTGTCAACTATCTATGTTTGTAAGAGCAATATGTAGAATCTGCCCCTATCTGTCCCCCCATCATGTTAGGCTTTGTACAGATGTTTTGCACTGGGAGGTTGATAGGTATGATCAGAAACAGATACATGTCTGAGGAAACAGCATTATCGACTGCAAGATAACTCAGAAGGTATGAAAAGCGCTGCAGTAGGAAGTTCATCCGCAGGTATGTGCTGACATGTCAAATGACACAGCAGTCTACAGGAAGTACCTATAGGGTGTCACCTTTATCAGTGATGACAGTGGGACATACCCACAAATAGACATAGCATACAGCAAAGTCTAGGTCATGATACACGAAGCCTCCGGAGTGAGAGTACAGCAAGAGAAGATGACTGCCAGGCTAGTCAGCAAACACCTGCAGGGGTGTGCAAGACCGCCCGTAACACGAACATTGCACGGACAATGTTGGGATTTGCAACATACCCCATTTGTATGTGTAAGCTATGCAAATGATGTAATTTACGCAATACATGAAACAGTAAGCTGTCCATGCAAGAGCAGAGTTATGTGCAGAAATGTACCCGAATGTTATGCGACTAACATTTTGCACGTTGCTAAACGGAGCAATGACAGCTGCAAATACAGTATGAATACAGTCGAAGAAGCATGCCAATGTCCAAGTCCAAGGCCAGTGGCGGCTTTGTCCATTGGATATCAATGAACCAGTTGTTGTCCTCCCCCGATCCCTTGTGTGGAAGCGTAGCGCAGCGCCACGAGAACGCGCTGCACTTCAAAACAAGACATATGGATAATATACATACAAAATGTAAGTTTAGCTAGATGTTAGTATGCCATGCAGATGAATGGCAAGCTGGAGACAACATGGCTACTGCATACTGGTACCTATGTGTGGAAGCACTCTGTCAGAGATTTAACGAAGCATTTGTAGGCAATGTGAGGCAAGTGAGGCTGAGGATAGTGAATCACAACATGTCATGCCATATGGGCCAAGCCTCTACAGTGTAGTGTAGGTTAAGGGGACTATTAGAGTAGAAGATAGATGACAATAGGAGTGTGTATGTACAAAACACTATAACCTCACTGGAGCAGTGTCACATGTGTGCTGTCAGTACTCAGTGGAAGAGGCGTGTCATGAGCTATCCTAGGGAACATCAGGAGACTGACGGCATACGCCATGGATACCACCGATGTGACCTGCAAACCTGCCCACAGTGTATCTGCACCCGTGCGTGCCAGTAATCCCGTGTAAGCATGTGTGCACGCGTGTTAGCCCATGTGCACATGTGGAAGAACGAGTAAGCTAGTGTACGAATGGTGAAGCCTGTGTAATGTGCATGCATTTGTAAGCAGGTATACATGTGTACTACACACATCACACACGTACTGCACACACAGACACACATGCTGCCAATACTACACACATCAGTGAAATGGCACATGGATGGAGACTACATCATCAGAGGTAACAGTGCTGTAAACTATGCCACAGTGATGGTCATAGCTGCAATGCATCATGCCTGCTGACGGACACCTGGAAGTAACACACTGTGTGTTAACAGCATGCTAACATCAATACAGTGGAATAAAGCCACTGTGTGCAGTAGCGCCAGGTTAGTCAGATCCTGCATCAATGTTACACATCACAGGTGGTGGCACAGGTGACATCATATGCACAGGGTGTGGTGTTAACATGTCCAGAGCTGTCATACAGCCATCCAATGTACAAGTAGGTGTGTGTGTGTGAGGGACAATGGTTATTGCATGGCCCAATGGTGGTGCAATGGGTGTGTGTATGTGATAGCCGTAGCTGTTTGTGGTAAGTGTGTGTGTCTGCATATACACAGGTACAGCATGTGTCAGCCATATACAGGAGGTTGTGGGACAGTCACAGACCATACCTGCCAGGCTGTATAGATCCCCATGACTGGCCATGGACACCCCTCCATGCATCCAACACAACCCAGTCCTGCACCTGTCAATGTCTACACATACAGTCCGGGAATCTGTACCACAACCTGTGGATAAATGTGCATCTGTAATGTTAACCTGGGGTGCATAGAATTGACAGTTACTACAGACGGATATGAGCCATACTCACACACCAATGTAATAACTACTGCTGACTGTTGCCGAGATCTGCATACGACCATTCAAAAGTGCTGCACTAACATTGTTTCCAATGCCCGTGTAATACCCAGCAACACAATAACCAGTCACCACACATGTATAACCCACGATCACTACAGCACACAGTATGTGCACTATCACAGAGCCATAGCAGATGTACATACACCATGGTGCTCACGTACAGACAATGCAGCACAGTCAAGAGTGATAATCCCAACATACATATCTATATACAATATATATATATATACATATATATATATATACATATATATATATATATATATATATATGTAGATAGATACATATACACACACACACACACATGTAGATAGATACATATATACACACACACACACACACACACACACACACACGTGGCAGGGTTGGGAGCATAACATAAACATAAGCACTGTACCGCACGACAGCATTACGCAGTTACAAAATGCGCTACCGTGATCAGTGGATCACATGATTCAAACAGGCACACGTCTAGCCTGCAAACAGCAGCATCAAAGGCAAAGACGCTGCACGGATGTTATGGAGAGTGAATACTGTCAAAGCAATGTACTGTTGTCAGGCAGCTGGAAACACACACACACACACACACACACACACACACACACACACACACTTGGCAGGGCTGGGAGTCGAACATACACCTAACTACCCTAACACACTACAGCATGACGCATTTACAGAACGCGTTACTGACATTACTAAGCATAGCAGTCCCAGAGGCAGACATATAGGTGCATGTCATCATCCACAAAGGCAAAGACGTCGGTAGCAAACTGCTGTGTTGTGCGGCGTCTAAAAGCAAGACTGAGTCCCCAGGTGGACAGGAGCATGCGCGCAAACACACGCGCACCCACACACACACACTTGGCAGGGCTGGGAGTCAAACATACACCTAACTACCCTAACACACTACAGCACGACGCATTTACAGAACGCGCGACCGACATTACTAAGCACAGCAGTCCCAGAGGCAGACATCTAGGTGCGTGTCATCATCCGCAAAGGCAAAGACGTCGGTAGCAAACTGCTGTGTTGTGTGGCATCTAAAAGCAAGACTGAGTCCCCAGGCGGATGGGAGCATGCTCGCAAACACACACACACACACACACACACACACACACACACACACACACACACACACACTTGGTAGGGCTGGGAGTCAAACATACACCTAACTACCCTAACACACTACAGCATGACGCATTTACAGAACGCGCTACCGACATTACTGAACACAGCACTCCCAGAGGCATACTTCTAGGTGGGTGACATCATCTGCAAAGGCAAAGATGCCGATAGGGAATGTATGTGGTGTGAGGCATCTAAAAGCATTACTGTGTCCCCAGGCAGCTGGAAACACTCACACACACACACACACACACACACACACACACACACACACACACACACAGACAGGACTGGGAGTCGAACATACACCTAACTACCTTATTACACTACAGGATTACGCATTTACAAAATGCGCTACCGAGATTACTGAGCACAGCACACCCAGAGGCATACTTCTAGGTGGGTGACATCATCCGCAAAGGCAAGGACGCCGATAGGGAATGTATAGAGAGTGAGCAGTCTGAAAGCATATTACTGTCCCAAGGTAGACGTAGACAAACACATGGCAGTGGTGTGATCGAGGCAACCAAATATCTATGGAGCACTACAACAACACTACATAGATACAGGACGTGCCACAGACAGTACACCCTTCAAGACAGCAACCAGTGTGTTCAATGTAGGCATCCATCGTGACATTGAAAATGGACATCTGTTGCCTGGATGACCACCATCGCTATACAGGATGTCAATGGCCATGCCCACATGCTTAGTATCACACATCTGTTTGGAATGTACTGTGTGTCCATCGACACAATGGTATACTGGGCATGCCCACACACTTAGCAGTTGCAAAGGGCCGTCTTGCATGCACACGGATTCTAAACATGGAAGGGCGCAATTTGGCATGTACTGTGTGTCCATCTACACAACGGCGTACTGGGCATGCTCACATACTTAGCAGTTGCAAAGGGCTGTCTTGCATGCATGCACACTGATTCTAAACATGGAAGTGTGCAGTTTCACATGTACTGTGTGTCCATCTACACAACGGCGTACTGGGCATGCTCACACATTTAGCAGTTGCAAAGGGCCGTTTTGCATGCATGCACATGGATTCTAAACACGGAAGTGCGCTGTTTGGAATGTACTGTGTGTCTATCTACACAACGGCGTACTGGGCATGTTCACACACTTAGCAGTTGCAAAGGGTTGTCTTGCATGCACATGGATTCTAAACATGGAAGAGCACAGTATGGTATTACTGTCCCCACGTACATGAAGTCCACTCACATGTATTGACCAGTACACACTCAGGAGCTATCACAGATGTCTCAGGTGCATATCACAGAGGTACACACCACAATCTACAATGTAGCCCTCCGACATCACCATGTCATTGGACCAGCAATACACAGCCATACATTAACACAACACCATGTGACTCATGACCAGTGGACTGTACATAGGTCTACAACAACTACACATGTACCAACAGGGTTCAATCATGTGTTATGCATTGCAATGATACCACTGTACATAACCAGGTCGGCTATACACATACCAGGGGCCCTGGGTCTTACACAGCTGTGACAGATGACTGTCGCTGTACACCAACGAACAGACATGTTTGGCTATGTCATACATGTAATTGCAGTGGATATGTGCATGGACTACACACACAACACATATGTACATATCATAGCTTTTGCTGTCCTCCGTGCAGACAAGTGGCTACAGCAATCATATGCACGCAAATGGAAGGTGGGTCCATGGCTGTTGAATGCTAACAGTACATGAGACAGCAATGTTGACCGAGGACACATTCCTTCTGTACTAGTTACCCATGACACCCATCATATCATACAACAGTCCATGTGTTATGTATGTCAACACACATGTCCAATTGCAATGCATACAAACATGGCTACATGACAGGCATGTAGGACCAACACACATGTACAATCTGTAGTGTGCATGCCGCTACCATGCATGTGCAGTAGCTGATGTAAGTAACTCATCTGTGCCTAACTACAACATGCAGTTGCAATGCAGCCCCATCATTGACACCTGTATATGGTGACATACTGACAGTACGGTAGGATGTACAGCAGGTATGGATGGATGTGTGTACATAAAGAGGTGATCCACTTGTGTAGATGGATGTTTGCCGGGGACGGCTCACAGGTGTGTCACACGCCATCCTACCATTACATGTGCAAACAGTACGCTATGTTACCGTTACTTGACGGTGGAGACATAGAACCTACACAGCGGTCAGGTGTTACCGACAGTACATCACTTGACACCTGTACACTTACATCCTCCCGTGTGCATATAGCAGCACAATTGCCGAAGGTAGCGTTGGTACACATAATTCAGCCAATACTGCTGCTTGTCTGTCAGAAGTATCATCATATAGCAGGTGTATCATTCACAGTACTGCCATGTGTGATTGCTTGTGTGACCATATATGCCACATATGGTGGGGAATACATCCCAATTGTTACACACCCCTGTACACTGTTGTAGAGATCTGTACATACTGCAGTGTGGAAAGCATGATGTAGGCAAGTGTGGTGTGTGTATCACACACATCAGCTATCCAAATGTGTATGACATGTGTGGTCTCCACAGTGTGTGTATGTAGGTATGTATGGCTGTCTGGTGCATGGAGTGAGGGTGTATGCTACCATACAGAACACACAGGATCCCTAACCCCTCATGGTGATGCAGTCCACTACCCTGTTGATGCCATCAGTCTCAGCCGCACTGGCTACCTGTACATGTTCTTTCTCTGTGTTGCGTTGTATGGGTTCACAGTACTGTGACGGTGATGACCACATAGGCATGGGTTCTCACCTCAACACTATGGGATGTGCGTTATAGTGTTGTTGACCCCATGAGTGTGAGCATGTTCCTGTAATGTGACAGGGTATTACTGCTACACAGTGAGGCCTCATGCTATCAAGTGGCCTCTAACATTATCATTGGCCAGACCGCTGTGTACAACCCCTGCACCATGTCAACATACCTGTGATGTGACCTGGTATGGATGTCATGTCTCTAGCCACTGTAGCCTATTAAACTGCCCACATGCTTCTGGATCAGTATATGTGTGGACATCTGTGTTATGTTAGACTTTCCAACAGTCAGGCTGAGGCTATGTATAGCATGCTGATATTGCCATATGTGCCTGTGAGTACTCCACAGTTACACATGGGAGACTGCAAACAGTGCTACCTGTAGGCACATGCAAGTAGACCATAAGGAGGGAACCAGGGCATCATTGCCAACATGCTGTTACTGTTGTTACTGAGACACATACTGTGAACATATAGCAATTCATGCTAAACCTGTACTACATGGTATGTCTAGTGCATGTCAACAGTACACAACTAATGTAATATACACATCTCACACTATTCACACACAATTAATGTAATATACACTTCTTTCACTATTCTTACACAACTAATGTAATATACACTTCTCACTATTCTGTTCACCCTGTGCATCAGACCATTTGAGCATGGTGTGGATGACAGGGATGCGGCACAGGCTTCATCATATGCACAGGGTGATAATGTTTGCCAGGGACATAGGCTGCACCAATGGATGACATCTTGTGTGTGGGTAAGGGCCAGTGATATGATTAGACATGTCTGTTCAGTATGCATGTGGGTGTTGTGGTGCCCTACAGATGTCTTTGCTGTGTGCATCTGTGTGTGCACACAGTACTACCTTTTGTGAGGCCTACACGGGGTATTATTGACAGCTCCAGATTGTACAGACCAGGTTGTACAGCTCACTGTGTCCGGCCACGGCCACGTGACCTGTGCCTGCCAGGGGTTGCACGGGCACTACCAGGTGGAGGTACAGCTTGGCTACTGTCCGACGACACATGTCGACTGGAACCATGTCCCCGCTGGGAAAGTACAGGGCCACGCCCACATGGCCTGCTGTCTCCTGGTGTGGACAGCGCAGCACCAGCTGCACTGCTACTGCTACCAGCACTATGGGAGTGGGCATGTGAGGTGGCATGCTCACGTTGACCTGCACTAGGTAGTGTAGCTGGCCTATGTCCACATGGCCTATGCCTCACCCCTACCAGATGTTCCAGCACAGACAGCTCATGCTCGCGGATTGCCATGCCATGGTCAAAGATTCCAACCATGTCACCCAATCGCTTGTCCAGAACATCAGCAATCTGCTGTTGAGCATTTGCCAATGCCTGGATGTTGTCATTTAGGGTATGGATAGCAGCCCTCTGCAGCCTCTGCCCTTCTCTGTTCTGCCATTCAGCACGTGTCTGTGCATCCATTACAGTCTGGAACATGCGTTTGGTGATACCAGCTGCTTCGCTCTGTCCTGCAGGTGCATGTCTGCCAGAGGTCCTCCTACGAGCAGCACCGGCCACATGCCTGTGTGGCACATCTGCAGTCATTACACTGACACCATGGTGTGTAGACACACCTTCTGTAGCCACCACACGTTCCTGTTCCACGCTAACAGATGCTGACTGTCCTTCCTCTATGGCCACTGGTGATGCGGTATGTGTTGGCAGCAGAACTGTGTGCAGGGAGAGGGGGACATAGCTGGGATGGCAACCATTGGCACAGATTCAGCCCCTGACAACCCTGCCTGTACCTCATGCATATGTTCATCACTGCTAGTATCTGTGGGGACACTAACATCAGATGGACCGCAGGAGGGTAACGCACCTACTTCACCTGTGAATGCGAAGGAAGACTCTAAATTACAATAGACACACAGACACACACACACACAGACACACACACACAGACACACACACACACACAGACACACCATGCATGTGATTTGACAGATGGCATGCAGCATGCCTGTGATACAACAGAGGGCATGCAGCTCAGACATTAATAGTATTAGTAAGCATACCTCCCTGGGGTGCACACTACAGCAAGTAGGCATCATATCAGTAGCCATGCAGTTCACACAATCATTGTGGTATGCATGCATCCCCGTGTTACACCATGTGGACTAGAACAGGATAACAGTACACATGGCTGACGTGACCTTGACATGTAATCTGCTGACGTGTGCATGAACATGCATACATGTCTGACACAATGGTGTCCTGACACATGTACAGCATCGTAATGGGCATCACATTGCAGTGTTGTCTGTATGCCCTACAGATAGGATGCATGTTTAGCAAATGTGCATGAGCATGGAAGGGTAGTGTGAGCCGTCTACATTGCTATACAGTGTGAAGTACTGACACTGTGCCATTGCATGGCATCATGAGGCATCTATATTGCTGTACAATGCATAATATGTACACATTGCATAGCCATAACTGCATGCATACCCATGACATAACTGTGGATTGTGATCCACAATGCTGAGGTGTATACACACAAAACCATGCTGTGTCAAGTGACAGGTCAGATGACACCCCTGCACAACAACTACAGGGTCTTAGCTGCCTGGCAACCATGTTCACATATAGCGGACATGTCAATTCACCATTTCCCACATGACATTGATGTACCACACACACGAGGTGCACAGCTTACGGTGATGTCCTATAGCAGCAAGGGAAATGTACAGTATCTGTGGCCTGATGTGGTGTCAATGTCTGTGGAAGCTGTACAGGTGACTACTGTCATGCTATGACAGTCGTGATATTCAACAGATCTTATATGGTAGACTTCAGTGACACCTCCACTAGCTGTGCACAGGCTTTTAGGATGTCCAGTGTACCACATCAACTATATAATCAGTCAACTAAGGCTATAATTGGACCATGTGTAGACAATGTGCAACAGGGTGTATACACATCACATCTACTGTGTGACTACGTGTCTCTGACCATCCCCCATGGCCATGTGTGCACATGTGTTGGCCAAATGTGTGTGATGGCCATCTATCTCACATGTCTGTGTTGTCCCATATGACATACACCCATAGATGTCAGATATGTCACCATCCACAGGGCTATGCAGACAACGGGTTGTATGTTTGGTATGGGTCATGGGATAGTGTGACAATATTGCAGTCAGAACACTACGTGTCTGGGACATGTCAGATGGCACATCACAATGTGTGCACCCAATGCAGGGGCATATAACACAATGGTGACACCTGTGGGCTGCCCATATCACAGCTCACTGTGTGGTACTGTTTGCATACCACACATGCTGTTCCAATGCATACTACATATGCCTCCATTGTAGAACACCTCCAGCTGACCACACATGTAGCAATGACAACTACTGTGGTTTCAAGTCGGTGTATCACTTCATTTGTATATATTGCACATGGGTGGCCTGTGTGAATGATGGGTAATGCGACCTGTATATCATGACTGGAACAAACATCAAGTGTTCAACTGTTAACTGGCCACATGGCAAATAGATCTATGCTTTAACATGCCTGATACTGATGACAGTCTCACCTGCAATGGACTCATGTCTGTGCGGCACGCCAGAGGTACCTGTATAGGGGTGACACAGCAGTATGAACATTATCCATGACTGTATGACAGCCACAGGGTGCACAGTGCATGTTAACACATTCGCCTGTATAATAGCATATAGTATGCACATGTGTGCATACACAGGGTAGCATAGTGTAGTATGCAGCATGTGTGTCCACATACCTTACATATGCTGTTACTTTACATAATGTACAGTGACACATGCAACTAAATGGGATATAATAGCCATATGTACAGTACTGACTTACCAGGCAACTCCAGGCTCATTGGTTGGGAAACACCCACCTCCACGATGGCAGCTAGTGTGTGTGGATGCTGTTCTGAGGGTGTCCCCAGACTGGCCAGTAGCTCCTCAGTGTGTGTGAGTGGGGGCTGGGTTGGTGGCCCACCACCTGTTCCACCTTGTTCCCTGGTGATTGCAGTGGCATGCTGTTTTGCATGTCGTATCAAGTCCATGCAGTGTCTGCGCACCTGCCGGTAGGTGCGGTTATGGCCACCCACATCATTCACCCTCCTGCGTAGATCCTGCCACAGGTTGTCCTGCTGCTGGGCATGCTGTGGCACATGGCTGAACAACACCTCGTAGTTCTCATGGAGGTATGGGATGAGGACATCATCCTCCTGGCGGCTGTACGCTGGAAGGCGTGTACGAGGCATTATCTGCAAGACATAATGATGGTGACAGGTCACAGTTTCAGAGATGTACAGAGATACTGCTGCACATACATTTCTATGACATAGTACATCTGCACATTTATCTTTGCAAATCATCATGACACTGACACGACTGACGTGTTTGTGTCACGCACATGTAACACCCGTTATGCATTGGATATCATCACCATATATGTGTGTCACCTCATTACAGTGGTCATACTCCATGTGAATGCTGTCTTGATGTGGGCATATCTATTTGCCTGCACTGGTGTTCTTACCTATCTGCACATGCCTGGATGTGTCATTGGTAATGCTGTTGACCTTGATGCTGTGTATATGTCACATATCAACACAGACACAGCCTTAATGGACTTGAGCAGTGACAATGCACACATACGCATGGACACCTGTACATGCATGTGTTTTGCCCTATACAATCTACACAGCACTGTACAGCTGTTCAACATCCTGCCACGGATCGCCTGTGTTGCACATGTGATAGACATGGGGCAATGGCTAGTCGGACATCATTCCCAGGGATTATCAACCATAGCATGTACGGGCAAGGTTTCCTAGCTGTAACAGACAGCCATTATGCCACCGCGAGGTGCATCAGTGCCACATTACTGATACGGACAGTTGATACTACATCTAACATGCAGCCATCACACCATGTATGACTGGGATGACATGTGCAGCTGTGATGGACAGGGTTGCATGGTTTGGCGGGAGTATGTCACATGTATAGCACAAGGATCTGTCCAACATGTGGCGATCCTAGTATTAGGACGGTGGCTGTCCATGACGTATGTCGTTCAGATCAGGATATGGACATGTAGCATGTCCATCATCATGGTGTAGCAAATGTCTTCATGCAAGGTAGACAGCATGCTGCATAGTGGAGGTGAGGATTGTGAAGGCTGGTATCGCCCATCCATGCATGGCCATTACCCCTTAAAGGTGATATGTGATCCAATATTGGTCACCCCAGTGCTGTATATGCCTGTCCAATGATCTCCGTGCTCATGGATGGCACCCTGTCATGACATGGGTACCTCGTATGACTACCCAAGGGGCCTGGAGATGTCACCAAGGCAGGGAGGTGTACTGCACAACACCATCCCTTACACAGTGTCCATAATGTTGACCACAGCCTAGGTGGTAGTTAATGGGTACAGGGATGTTTACCTAGCGGTGACAATGCTGATATCATCCATCAGAATGTGCACGTCACACACCTCACCCACACAGCCCATTCTGTATGTTGTTCACAACACTGACACAGCTATTCCTCATAGGTCATGGCCATTCTCATCCTTACATAAACAGAAGCCTAACATTTGTCTGTGTGGTATAGGCTACAATGAGGGTGGAGTACAACATATTAACCCTGTTCTACTGTAGCTGGCACTGTTGTGATATGCACATGTCACTCTGGCACCTTTTGTAGTTGTGAGTCTGTCAGCAGGCCACTGGTAGAACACTCCTGTGACATACAAAGGTATTTGTAATCATACATCCGTACTGTCTTGTACATCTGTACTGCTAACATCTACAGTGATAATGGTTCATGGACATGCACACCACACTCAGCAGGGTTATAGTGCGGTGCTACCCATTATGACTGTCGTCACCACTTGTGGGTTGATATTATCCAACACCCTATCTGTATTGTATGGTCATGCTAGGCACTTGTTCAGACCTTGTGAGCATGTCATGAGCTACTGATTAATATAGCACCCATTCCACACCATTTCCCACAGGTACACTGGCCGTCCTAAAATTTCCAGCTTGCTTATGGTACAACAGCTGTTGTACGCATGTAACGCACATATCCTGTGAGACATGGTTGTATATACAGGCATGTCCAACTGTCACGTACCAGTGCTATTGTCTGTCTATATGATGGATATGTCGTACATGTGGCAATACAGTGATTGTCTCATGTACACATTCAATGCTCACCTCCCAACATACGACACTACAGGCTGTGGGGGATGCACTTATGCAGCCCTGCTGGGGTTAATGCTGTCACCAACCCTGACTGCACCTGACAGTCATGTGGGGATGGGTAACATTCGCAACACACCCCATTCATCACATAGTCTCACATGATCTCCACCACAGGCCACACATACGAGAACGACTTGTGCAGTACCTCTCCATACTCTGTGTAGGCACCAGAGGCAGCCCCCATCACGGAACACAACATCACCAACTTATAGCCCACAGACTTATGTGTGCCAATCACATACAGCCAATAGGGTGTTATAACATACACAATACACCAGTCATAGGTGACTCTGTAGGCGGTCACACTGCAGTTCCACACAGCAGGCTATACAAGGCGATAGTCGCTTACATCTTGCTGTCGGGTAACTGGTTCTGCAACATAACATATACACCCATGCCACACCTCACCAGGTACGATGTGACTGTCATTCTCCATGTTAGTGTGACTGCCCTGAGATGCCACTTCACAGACGACGTGTGCAGGGACATGCAATAGCTCACCAGACTTGTAGCCCTGAAGGTGTGGGCCTAGCCCTGGGGAGCATTATGCATTCATCCGGACCCGATACTACTGTACAACGACTGACTGTGTCACTTCAACAGTTGCCTATGCTTCTGCTGTCATTCCACAGGCATCTGGTATCTGTCCGCTTTGACTGACCTGATCAAACACAATGCTTTGGCACAGATGACCTGCACCTGTCAGCCCTGGGAGTACAGATCACATGTAAGGCTCTTGCTGCTTCTATACTGCCTGTCTTGCACAGTTTCCAATAACAGTCACTGGCAGAACGAGAACTGGCAAGCAAGACATGGGGTCATGTGACACAATGCTTGCATCTTCTATGACGCACACAGGCAAGGCACACCTTATAATGCAACACTCCAATATCTCTGCAGTGACTGGGACCTGCCTCTAGGCTCTGCAGAGCACACCTGCAATGACAGGTTATGGACAGTCCATACCTTTCAGGCACATACCTGGACCGGCACACCCACAGCTGAGGTGTTCCCATATCCCACTATATTGTACACACATCCTGGCTAGTTACTTAGCACAATGCATCAGATGTGCTCCACGTGCAACTAACTGTGTCCGGAACTGCTATACACATTGTAACAAGCTACAGACTCAACAACATACCCCACGGTTACCAGACCTCATTTGTTGGTGTACTGAACAGTAGGGCTCAGACAGCTACAACTGATGTGTGACTGACACTACCCCACACTTAACTGAGATAGCCACTCATGTACCGACACATCCATGAGTCATATCCTCCACTCGGCTGGATCAACCCATACACACCACCTCCAACACCTACATTAACCTTGACATGACCACTACCAACATGCGACTGGTGTTCCACACCTGGGGTTATCCCCTCATTGGTGGGTTCCGAACATATGCTAATCAACCTTGTTAGCCATATCCCGGCACCACACCCTTCACGGCATACACAGTACATGAGTACTACAACACCTACTACAGACGTCTTATGACAGCGGTTGTTAACGTCATGACACCCGTGCAGATGGACAATGCACATACAAATGCTGAAACATACCCCAGTGCACTTCATTAGCACGTACATGACTGCATGGATCATGCTATTCCACACAGAGCCATGATGGTACACACCAGATAACAGACGCCACTCTGGTGGTCAAGTTCCATGGACATAATGTACAACAACAGGTGGAGGCTGTTGCACAGTTGTGTACAGTCCCATGGGTGGGGTAGATGTCCACAAACCTCTGAATGACATGTCTCCCCACTAGGCCACCATATTCAGTAATAGCCTTGTATCAGACATTGTGGCCCCTGAATGGCACACAGCAACATTTATCACACTCCACACAGGCGGCACCACAATGCACGAGTGGGACTATAGTCCTACACACCTGACTGGATAGTTCTGCATGGCTATGGTGCACACCATCAAGGACGTCATTCACAAAGACATTGTTGGGGTCCGGTCCTTTGATGCCACCCGGGTTGGACTTGTTAGGGCCAGATCATGGCCCCTACAGCTGGTGGACTCCTTTCATACAGTTACCAGGGTAGTTGATGATGGTACGGGAGTCCACACATCCTACATTGTCCTCTCATAGCCTTTCAGCACCGTTCTCCATTCTGGTATTGACAACATACACATCCACCTGCACATCGTACCCTATGTCTCAGGATGTTATGTAACATGGCTTATGGACAGGACACACACAATAAGGGTAGCATACCATAGTACCTACTGCATTTCAGTTACATTTGGCATACCACAGTCCTCAGTCATTGGGCCCCTCATGTTCAGTATATGCTTCCTTGAGGTACAGGCTAGCACAGAGGGACTTTCCCTGCCTAGCTTTACAAACCCCTGCATACAAAGCACCATTATTGATCCACCAGCTGATACTGAATCCATCCATACAGGTGTCACTGTGACAGATACCTGATATGAATACCATAGCCTCAAGCTGTATGACAAGGTGCATGAACATCGCCTTTGCATTACACCATTCACCCACTGACTATCACATAGGTGGTAGTCCCCTACATACATGTCACATTGTACATGTTTGTAGTACACACGTATGTCACACCCACTCCTGTGGTTACCGTATTGCCACTGTGGTGTGGATATCCTTCTACGTGGCCACGCTTATCTGTACTGGGTGTGTAGCTGGTACATAGGCACCCATTGTACCTCTGAACTCAAGACTTCTACACACATTCAAGGGTACACCACCCCAATTAGGGTGTACCTTACACAACAGCTACAGCTTTACATACCACACCATTAACACGCCATGACGTTTATTGAGCTCTGACAGTTTAAGTATGCGACTGAACTACGGACACCATGTCTGTACACATTTGCATACTACATAGTCAGGGGTGACCTCTGCTGAACAGACAGAGCCCATGTCCACAATATTACTGGATATACTCCACATACGCAACATAAGCAAAAGCCACTGTGAGCAACATGCTCATGGATATGTGCACACACGCAACAATGAGTGGGATGTGCTTGAGGGTTACATTCCCAAACCAGACACTCACCATGCTTTGGAACATGAGTCCTATGTACATCATGCAGGGACACTCAGTAGCACTGTTCATGTGATTCCACCCTTGGTGGTTGGGAGACACATGTACACCAGGGATCACTGCAGTGGCTGTACTGTGCAGAGGTACAGGTAACACATGGCTCTGCTGTTCACAGGGCACTACCCTAGAGAGGTGCCACTGGTGTGAACACTATAGTTGTGCATACACATTAGGACTTGCCAGACTGCATAGTACCCCACTATGAACCTGTGAAGCTATTACATGTCCTTTGTGCATGGTTACTTGGTAGCCCTTCCATTTAGATTAGCTATCATGCTATTGCAATGTCCCATACCTACAAGCCATATGTATCGTGTTATTGTACATGCCAATAGACGATACCTTTGGTATGCATGATATGCCTGTTATGCTGTGTAGAATATCTGACATATCTACCTACAATACTATACATTACACATATTTCACATAGTATCCAATAATGCAAAGCATACTTGCACAGCGGGACCACCTTAGACATGTCATTATCATTATATGCCCATACACATGCCTACTGTGACAGTATATCAACATATACTATCCCCTGCTATGGCACATACTTGTTGGACATACCCTACCACTGACAGTGGGTTGTATGGAATTGTTATGTTTAAAGCCCTCATGTAGCATCCCTTGTGGTGTCTGTGATGTGTACCTTGTGGCCCACTGCTGGACACACAATTTCTACATGCGTTAGTATGCTCAGCAAGACATCACTACATAAATACCTTTTCCCACTTTATGCATTGCGGACACTTTTAATTAATGCAAACTAGGCTATACACACAGTAAATAATTAATAAAAAACATGCTATACATAAACGTACATACCGAGTGTTCTACATACCTTGTTATCATTACGGACTTTCATCTCTATCTCTCTCACACTGCTTAAACAGGTATTTTGTATGAGCATACGGTTTGAATGTCTGGCAAGTCATCCTTATATATGTCGATACCTGTAACATGTGGTTTCCTCCCACCAATTGGTGTTCCTGAGTGACTAATTACTTGCATATCAGCTGTGCAGCTACTCCATTCACCAATTACGTGGCAACAGTGGGGTATAATTGCATTCTCCACTTGGGCGTTGCCCATTTGTCCTACCTTTGGGGGGACGGTCTGTATTGTGTTTTATGTGTAATTGCAACTGCTATGCATAGAGACAATTATACTTTGGATTCATGTCCCCCGTGGTTTGTGTGTGACTGCTAGAGTATGTGGTTCAACATGTGGGTGTACCTGTCATCCCAACGTCTGATAACAGACTATTGCAAACAAAACCTGTAACATCGCCGTTTGTTCTATTATATAATGGCTGCAATTTTGCATGGTGCCTTTAATTGTGTCTCTCACAAGGTATGTTGGCGGTTCTGCAGATGTAATTGACTGACTGGATGTTTGCACTGTTATTACAGTCAGTATTACTATGGTTTCTAGTGTGGGGGATGTCAGTGGATGTACGTAGCATATACAGGTTTGTGGGGCTTGCATTTCTACATATTCCAGATATATGTGTGTGGGCCCCATCCCTAATTAAAGAGCTATCAGTTAGTAGACATATGTTACGGGATTGTACATTGGGCCGTTGTTAATTGGTTTCTATATAGTATGCAGGTGAGGTTGCTACTTCCATACCTCCGGAATTGCAGCGATATGTATAGGGATATGTCTAAATGACAGCTATCCCATGTATTTCTGTCCCAGATATTTGCAGTCATTGCGGTTGTGTTGTTAACACAACCTCTTTGCCATGGGTTGCCACCTTTTCATATGGCCATTGTTGGACACGTGCGGGATGCACAGCGGTGTTTACAGGCCAACACATAGCCACGGTCAGTACACAGGTTAGCACATACTTTTATCCGCAATACATACCTATTGTGGGACTTTGGCTACTTATCATATTGCATGTAACATTGACGTTTCTTACATACAAGCATAACTATTTAATGCAACTATTACATTATATATGGGACATATTAATGTCCTACAATCCCAGACATTTGCCCTTTGCAATGATTTATGTCAGGACACACCTGCCCAGGGAGGGGCTGTCCCTCCTAATGTGGGACAGGTGGTAACCATATGCCTACGGCTAGCTATACCCACACCTACCGTAATGATCTACCTCTGAGTTGGCACTAACAGACACATGATGGGGACACACACACACACATTACAGTCACAGAGGGATGCACACGGCATCCTCAACACACACATACACAGACTACGGCACTCACAAACACAGTTGAACACAGTACCTACGTGGACCGCAACACCAGCAGCGGTAACTAAATGTCCCTTCATATCATCATACTATTACTCGCGGTTGTACTGTTCTGGTACTGTGTTCTTTCGGTCTTTCAGCCTCGTGGTTATGCATGTCGGTATGTTACACATTCCATAGTTGGCGGTATCCTATTTATTTGAACCTCTGAGGTGTTATGTATGTCGTTGACTTATCTATATATATTTGCAGATATCGCTGAATCCGTATATATCAACATATATCACTCTATCGCCCTTTCTATCTGTATTATATATATGTATATATATATATATATATATATATATATATATATATATATATATATATATATATATATATATATATATATATATATATATATATATATATATATCTGACGGGGAAAGTGACATGCAAGCTACACCTTTCATTGTGTACTTGTTGATGTATACTGTTTCCTGGACTCCGCACGTTTGTGTCTGTACCTGTCACATTACACACCTGCCGTAGGTTAGGGTTACCAGCTGTCCCACTCTGCAAGGGACAGTCCCTCTTTGGGCAGTTATGTCCTGCATAATATTTGTAAACATGGCAAATGTCCTGAGATTTTGGAACATACTTATTTCCTATAGTTTATGCAATAGTTGCATGAAACAGTTATTCTGCATCTGAACCACCAGTTCTGGAGTACGCCGGTAGTGCACGTAGTATTGGATCGTACCTGAATTGCTAGACGGCCATATTTGGCATTATTCCGCCTACGCTACGCCTGCGCCTGGTGCAAGCTTCATGAATCCCGGGGCATGTTTAAAAAAAATAGGTCTAGGGTACTTACTAGATTGAAATGCATAAATAGCAGTCTGTGTAAATACATACTGTACAGGATACATTGTAATAAGTTCAAAAGTAATTTGTCAAGTTGTAATATCACTGGTTTTACCCCAGTTAGAAAAAATGATATTAAAATATTGTATTCATACAGCTAATGGACTAATATGTACATAGCATTCTTTAGTGTATAAATCATGTTTTTTTTTAATCCTCAAGTATTAAATATACTAAAATAATTGCTTTCAAATATTTATTATCTAAGCCCAGTTCAGTATTTTACCAAGATGTTAATGGGCAGTTCAGAGATATGACCACAATATTATGGTTACTGTATATTGTCAGCAGTGTATAAATGCTTGCAGTAGCACATAGTTCTTGTCTCTTATAGTTAATTCAAACAGTTGCAAAGAGTTAATAAAATAGTTCTAAGTCATAAATTAAATTAATGTGATTACAAAAGAATAAATTAAAAAATAAAATTAAAGCAGGCACAGCTCATAACTGATAAAATATTTTCAAAGAATGGTCTGCAAATGAAAAAGTTGTTATATACATTCAGTTTTGATAGTAATACATGTTTTCATTGTATTAGCTATGTAAAATTGCATTTCAACTTGTATCAAAAGAAGACTAAAGGTTTTGTTTCTTAATGCGTTTTCTATATAATGTGATCAAAAATACATATCAGTATAAAGTGTTTTGAGTATGTTTAAAAAAGGAGGGAATTGTTAGAGATTATGAATATAAGGCTGAAATTAATTCTGTTGTAAATATGCTGAAAGATAAAGCATAGAATAAAAAGTTTGCTTGAATATATGTATAGAGTTTAGCTATGTAAAATGTGCATTCATACCGTATGTATAACAGACAGGCTTCTCTTCACAGCATCAAAAAGAAAAAGCCTAACAAAGCAATATTGGAAAGCAAGGATTACATGATTTTCTCATGTTTGCAGAACAAATATCTATTAACAGACATCCTTTTTTGTAAATTCAGCAATACATGTTTTTGCAATAGGAACAGCTTGTACAGATGGTTCCTCTCAGATTTCTGTTAATGGCATCCTCACATCAGCAAAAGTGCTTACAAGTAAATCACAAAAGGACAATAGAAAAGTCTAAAAACAGACATCATGTGACTTCCCACAGAAGGCCAAAAAAAGATACCGAGAGGAAATAACATCTATGTGCGTGACTAGCACTCTATATAACAATTATAGTAGTTCAGTTATGTAAGAAAGGGACAGAGACAAGTATTTTGTAAAAGTCATCATTCATATCTGTAATGAAGGAAAACTTTGTAAATATATGCTACAAACTAACAGAAAGAGTATGTGTCGTTTGTTATAAAATAAGTTATCTGTAACTGTGCTTATAACTGCAAAATATATTTCTTTATCAGTGTGCAATTTGAAAGGCTTGGTGCTTTAAACAGACTACAGATGGAGTCATGCAAAGCTCTGTGTCTCTGATTCAGCAGTAAACAGCACAGCAAGACTGTGTGTCTTAAGAAGACTTTGGATCCAGCACAGCATAGAAGCAGAGCATGCAAATTAAAATAAAATTTTCACCTTAAAGTCTGCAAAATGTTATGACTGGAATTAAACACTGTGTGAATATTCTTGGAAGAAATGATAAGCCAAAGGGAAATGAAGAAAATGGAAAGTGTAACCCAGGCAAAGAAAAGCTTAATGAAATGTTTGAAATCTGAGGATATAGGGATGTGATGATAAGTATCATTTAAATCTAAAGTTACTAAATATTAAAGAAGAAATTAGAGGTAATGGGTTGTAAATGGATAGCATTTTAGACTTCAAGGCTTTTATAAACTGATTTGAAAAAGAAAGATCTAAAACTGTTCTCCAAGCATCTAATATACTGCTGTCCAAGAGGCTTCTTTCTTTGATATCAAAAACATTATTAAATAAAAACCTTTCCCCATCAGGGAATGAGGGACAGCTTTTATCACCACCTGAGTCAACAGTAAATGAATAACAGGAGGGAAAAAGAGGTTTGTTCTGCAGGGTGAGGAGGAAATCTCTAAAAATGAGGGAACGATTCCCACTACCATCTATATCTCTGATGTATCACTAACTATTTTATCTGAGATTATCTGCTACTAAAGATAGAGATAGTCTGACTTTGGGGAAGATTTAAAGAGCAGCCTGGGTGGGAATGGGGGGAGCACTCTGCAGATAGATATTCAAACTTACTGGACTGCTGTTGTTTCTGGGGACTCCTTTCTTTACAGAGCACCCATGCCATTGCTTTTTGAACATCTGCTTGCTGTGTCTAGTTATTCTGCTTTTTGTAAAAGGGAGCAGAGTTAGGTGGAAAACCTTTAACAAACTTTGAGAAAGAAGGCAGAAAGATTTGAGTTGCCTCCTCAAATCAGCTATCACACTTTTTCAGGACCTCAGCAGCTGATGGTGCAAAACAACCTATCTAAAGGAAAGTTCAACATTTCAGATGTTTCATCCTCAGGTAAATTTTGTGTATGTAGCCAAACAAACCTTCTTATAATAGTTCCAGTAGCTACTGGTCAGGAAAATGCATCAGCTGATTCATAAGCATCCTTTCAAGAGTGTTCTGTTACCTTAGACACTGAAGTAATAACAATCATACAAAATTGTTTTCCTTGAAGAAGGAAAAGTGGCTATAATGTACCTCATTCTCAAATGATGGCAACATTAGCATAACAGCTTGACAATTAAGAATTCTAAAAATAAGTGTGGCAGAAGTATTCTGTTTTCCCCAAATCTATCATAGGCTTTCCTGTATTTATCAGAGGGAGAATGATTAGCATTTACCAGATTAGCAGCAGCAGAATTTATAAAAAAAAAATCACTGCAAGGTCAGATCTGGGATTGGAAATAAAACATTGCATGGTTGAGCAACAGTATACAATCTATCTACTTTATTAGAAGCAACAGGCTGGTTGTCAAGCAAGTTACAAGTTGTAAGAAACACACCATCCAATGCTGGAAGAACAGGAGCAATAGGTGTGGGTTCAAGAAATTTCAGTTATCATAAATCAGAATATTTTTTCAAGGACAGTGAAATATCATTATGTTCCCACAGAAGCAGCTGATTCACTTTGGTTATGGTTTCAGAAAAAAATAGATACTTCTAAGTGCCTCTCTGAAGAAACACTCAGCAGAATCAGTCACCTGAGGTGAAAAAGCAGAAGTTACCCCCTCAAAAGGATTTTCCTAATCAATATATTGGAACCTTCAGAAAAGGAAGAATTCCTTTTTGTGTTACCAGGAACAAAGGCATCAAGATCCTGAAATAAACCTTGAGCTAAACCCAATAAATCATTCCTGTCCAAAGTAATAGAGATAGGGGTTGATAAATATTTAACTTTCTACTACTTTAAGCCAAGAATGCCTTTAAAAACAGACCAACCCCTGTCAGGCAAATCATCCATGGGGCAAGCATCTTAGTCCAGCTAGGCAGAGAGGCATTCCTTCATCCTTCTTTTAAGACTGACTAGAGAAGTTCTCTCTTGCCCACCAAGGGCACTTCAATCACCACAGTGGACAGGTCTAACTGTTGGACATGAGGGCAAGGGACTATGCCGAACACAGCCAAGGTAAAAAAGGAATAAGGAATCAGAAATAGTCACAGTAGAGTCACCATCTGAAGCTGAGGCAAATTTTTACTGTGCAGGGGGGCAAAGGCTTTTTGGAAATGTTCTTATTGTCGCTGGGAAAGGAAGGAAACAAGAACCAAAGAGCTAGTACGTTTGTTCCATGATGAAGCCAAAAATGATGCCTGAAGCTTTGGTGAGACTGACAATAGCAGTCAGTGAAAACAAATGGAAGAACACACAAGGCCGGTGGTAATGAAAAAGTTTATGTAAGCTCTTTCATTGAACAAGTAATCCAACTTCTTCAGACACAGGACAACAGTTAAACATTCAATTTAAAATATTCCAAAAGGAAATGACATCAGCAATAATATGTCAGCAAGAAATGACATCAGCAATAATGACATCATAAACAATACCATACTTATAAAAAAAAAAATATATATATGTTGTCTGTACAATACTACTATGAATAAAGCTATAATATTAAACAAGAATAATTTATATGCACCAATTGTAAAATAATGTCTCTCAAACAAAACTTATTCATCTTGGAAGTGATTTTAACTTTAAAATACACTTCAAAGAGCAATACACATTGAGACCTGGATAGGCAGAAGCATTAAGATTCAACTGCTAATATAATTCTCTACTTTCCAAAATCAATTGCCATGGACCGCCTCTCTTGTTTTTGTTACCTTCTTAATAATCATGTATTCAAAGGAGTGACCCTCATGTTCCATGATATGTCTACCCAAAGCATCATTGTCATTATGTCTGCCAATACTGTATTGATGTTCATAAATTCTCTCTTTAAGATGTCTCTCAGTCTTACCAATATAAAATGCAGCACAGTATTGGCATTAGGCGATGTAGACAACCCCAACACTTTCACAATTATATCTGCCTTTCAGATAATGAATGGTGTCAGAAATGCAGAACCTATTTGACACCTTTATAAGATGGCAACTTCTACAGCACCCACATTTGAACATACCACATTTGGCAGTGTGATAAACATTAGTGTTTTCTAATAAATTCTTCAGATTAAGGCCACATCTGAATATCATACTGAGGCTATCAGACAACCTCTTTCTGACTGAAACATCTTCTGTTAGTAAACACCAGTTCTTAGTGAGTATATTCCTTAATCGTCCAGCATCTAACAAATAAGGTGTGCTAAATTTCAGTGTATAATTCACACTGTTGTCAAAAGGTGTAGTCATCTCATCAAGGGCATGTATATGAGTGTTGTCAGGGGTAATTGATTCTCCATCCAACAAAGGTTTAAACCAACTAGACCACCTCTTAACAACTACCTCATCAATAATAGTGCTTAAAAGATCATCAGGGTAGGGCCTAGCTGAAAACATCTTTCTCAAATGTTCACATTCCAACAAAAAAAAATCATCATTGAGGGTGACCATTCTGGTAGTCCTCACTAACTGCCCCTTAACCACTGCCTTTTTCTGATAAAAGGTGTGGTTACTCTCAAATTGTAAAAACATATTCGAGTATGTAGCCTTCCTAAAAATTCTGGCTACATATTTTGAATTCACATAGTCCTTAACAAGAAAAATGTCCAAATAAGAGATGGAATCAACACCAAATTCAAGTGTGAAATTCAAGAAATTAGTTAAACTGGTGATGAATAAGTTTTGTTTAGGAGGCATTATTTTACAGTTGGTGTATATAAACTATTAATGTTAAGTTGTCTATCTCACCTTCATTCTTGCTGGATGGGTTCAGAGCCGATCCTCGGCTCTGACTCGGCCTTCTACTACAGCTCGAGAGCTATTTACTGGCTCGAGGCTTCCCCATATCCCACAATGCTAGGCGACAGATACCCAGATCTCGTTTGCTGCTTCAGCTACGAGGTTGCGATTTTACTGGCTCCAGGTCGTATAAATCTTTTCTTGTATTTTTACTGTCAATATTCTCTTATTTTTTGATGGTGTACCCCTTGAGATCCCACTTAGAAACTCATTTTTTTGTTGTTACAGAGTTTCTCCCCCCACACCCCACACCCTTTAAAGTAGTGTTAGGCCTTATTAGCTACTTTTACTTAGTCTTATAGTTTGTTCTTGTATTATTTATATATATATATATATATATATATATATATATATATATATATATATATATATATATATATATTTGTTAGTAATAGTTGTGTGGTTATAGTTATTATTATTACTGTTAGTTTTACCTAGTGCGTGTGTGTGTGTGCCTTGTTTTAAGCACTAGTTACCTGTTCCCTTTGGTATCCCTTTTTTAATATGTCTAAAGATACCAAAGTCTCAGGTTTCAAGAAGTGTGACTCGTGCTGTCAGAAGATGTCTCTGACAGACTGTCACACTTCTTGTGTTTATTGCTTGGGCCCCCTACACCTGCAGGACTCTTGTTCGGTCTGCCACGCCTTCAGTCTGAGAGTCCTGCAGGATCATAGGAACAAGCTCATTTTGAGGGGCTTACTTAAGCCAGAAGGATCCCCGGCTAAGCCTCTGTCGGGAAAATCCTTAAAGCCCACCAAACCGTCGGCTCCCTGTTCGGAGCCATCGCCAAGCAGAGCTCCTGCTTCCTCGTCGGTTCCAGCTGGAACCAAAACTTCAAGACCTCAGTCGGCTCCGACCTTGGTGTCAGAGCCTTCTCTGAGCGATAAACATTCAAGGTCCCCCTCTTTATAGTCTGTTCGTTCGGCTCCGAGGTCTCCATTGCTTCAATCGGAGCAGAGCCATAGGTCCCACTCCTCTCGGTCCTCCAGGCTATCCGATCATGACTTGGAGAGGGTGGTCAGTAGGCTCCTAAAGTTGCAGGCACTGGCCAAAATGTTGACCAGCCCTTCTCAACAGACTGTGGCTATCCCTGTGTCTTCAACAGTTCCTCCTCCAACTCTTCCACTGTGTTCGGAGCCGGAGCTCATTGCAGCTCGAATCGTCGGAACATCAGAGCCGATACCACACCTTTCAGCTCACTCGTCAGCTCCGATCTCTTCATTGGTTCCATCCTTGGAGGGATCTGGGCACCGAGACTCCCTCTTCGGCTCTGAGGGGGCGAGTGGCATCAGACCCTTGTCTGACCCCGTTCTCCCTCTCAGGGCCTCGGCACAGGTGAGCTCGGCCACAACATCAGCCTTGGAGCCGTCCCTCTCGGTGCCGGGAGGGGTT
Organism: Protopterus annectens; assembly: GCF_019279795.1. NCBI lineage: Eukaryota > Metazoa > Chordata > Ceratodontiformes > Protopteridae > Protopterus > Protopterus annectens. Next base: position 1,055,750,324 of record NC_056725.1, on the reverse strand, counting down.
CACATCTCTTCAGAGCAGGGACTCTCTTCTCTGCCTGATAGGGGTGCCTTTGAGGTCATGAGGAGCCTGCTGACTCCTGCGTCGGCTCCGCAATTGGCCTCTTCGGCTCCTCCCCCCATGGTGCCTGCATCGGTCTCTGTCCACCCTCCTGACCCCAAGCATGGAGAACAGACGCTCCAGGTCGCCCCATTGGGTGTATCTTCCTCTTCCGAGGCCTCCCCTAATCATTCAGAGGAGCCCCCTCAGAAGAGAAAATGTAAGAGGAAACATGTTGACTCCCCCGAGTCAGTCACGTCTGACACTGACTTGGAGGATTCGGAAGGGTCCCCAAGGTCCCCCTCTGAGGATGTCTCCTTTTCAGACATCCTTGAGATCCTTAGGCAGAGGAGGAACTGGACTGCCCTTAACCCTTCCGAGGATGAGTCGGTGTACCTGGACGCATTTGGTTCTCGCCCATCCACCTCCTGGGTGTCTCCGCCTTTCGACCCGCTCATGGAAGTGGTGGCTCGGAAGGCATGGACAGCCCTGGACACAGTGGAACCAACTCCCTGCAGGCCCACTAAATTCATTACAGCCCCATCTGACAAACAGTTTCTGACAAAGGGTGTCCCTGATGATGCCATGGTTGTGGCAGCAGCCACTAAGAAGGAGTTGGCTGACCCTTTGGTGCCTGTCCATCCACCTAATAAAGAATCTAGGACAATGGAAAGGTACGGGAAGCGGATGTTTTCTTCAGTGACCTTTTCCATGCGGTCGCTGAATTATCTGTGCCATTTCACCCACCTTCAAAGGGATCTTCTCAAGGAACTGGGTGATACCCTTTAGGATCCATCAGCTGCGGTCTCAGGAAAAGATCAACTCCCAGCTGGCGACCCTTAACTCTATAGTGAACTCCTCTATACGGCTCATTTCTTATGCAGCCGATGGGGCTAGTAGGGCCACAGGTACAGGTGTGGCTTTGAGAAGACATGCCTGGATGCGGTTATGTAACTTTGCTGACTCCTTTAAGGTGTTCTTCACCAATACCCCCTTCGATGGTTCGGCTTTGTTTGGACCACAGGTGAAGGATACCCTTACCAGGTGTGATCAGGAAGGCCAGACTCTTTCTGCCATGGGAGTCCATTTTCCTACTCCCTCTAGACCATACCCTAAAGGTCAGAAGAGTGGAAAAATGTGGTTTTGGAAACCCCAGGGAGTCGTGCTTGACACACGTGGTGAGTTTTCCTCCAGGGGCAGAGGAGGGAACAATAATAGATGCCGCCTGAGGGGCAGAGGGGGTCCGCAAAATCAGGGTAGCAGAGAATCTTTCTCTGACAAACCCTTTCAGTACCCCTGAGGGGCTGCCCGACTGTCCACCTTTGGAGGCAGTCGGGGAAGATTGTCACTGTACCCAGAAGCCTGGCAACTCCTCACACAAGACAAATGGGTACAGTCTATCAAATCCGAGGGTTACAAAATCCCCTTTGTCCACACCCCTGTACAAACAAACAGGTCCCTTCCAGATGTTCCACCCGGTCTAAGGGAACAAGCAGTACTAGAAATTTCAAAACTGCTAAAAAAAAGGGCCATCCAGCCAGTCCCAGCAGACCAGCAAGGATCCGGGATTTACTCCAAGTTCTTTTTGATACCAAAAAAGACAGGGGACTTGAGACCCATTTTGGATCTCAGCAGGTTAAACGAATCTGTTCAAAGCATGAAATTCCGGATGGTCACACCTCAGTCCATTCTACCCTTTTTGGGTCAGGACAATTGGATGTGCTCCATAGACCTTCAGGATGCGTACTACCATATCAAAATGGACAGACGCTCCAGGAGGTTTCTCCGCTTCCGGCTGGGAGCCAGTCACTATCAATTCAGAGCCCTGCCCCTTGGTCTCACCACAGCCCCCAGGGTGTTCACCAAATGCATGGCAGGTTATGGCTTACCTGACATGGCGAGGATTCCAGGTGTTTCCATATCTAAATGACTGGCTTCTAACTGCTTCCACCAGGCATCAGCTACTCCGAGCCAGGGATTATACCATCCAAACTTGCTCCGAGCTAGGTATCTCTATAAACTTTGAAAAGTCTGCATTGTCGCCTTGTCAGTCTATAACTTTTATAGGCGCAATATTAAATACAAAAGAGCTGTCGGCAAAACTTCCCTTAGAAAGAGTATCAGACATTCACCGACATGTTCAAACCTTACTACAGTGCAAGAGAATTAAGGCCAGATTTGTATTGAAAACCTTGGGTCTCATGGCAGCAGCAATCACGTTACTTCCCCTGGCTCGTTGTCACATGCGGATTCTTCAATGGATGCTTTTTACGCAATGGTCTTTTCAACAGCTTCCGATGTCTCACAACATAATAATCACCCAATCATGCAAAGACCACCTTTCTTGGTGGATGGTCTCCACTCAAGTACTTTAAGGCAGACCATTTGTTCTTCCTCCTCCTGTTGCCACGGTGACAATGGATGCCTCCCTGATTGGGTGGAGGGGGGCATTTTCAGGGCAGGACTGTCCAGGGCACTTGGCAACCCCAAGAGTACCACCTGCACATAAACGTCTTGGAGATGAGAGCAGTACTTTTAGCATTGCAAGCTCTTCAGGACTCTCTACCTACCGGGACTATTGCAATTCAGACGGACAACATGTCTGTAGTGTGGTACATAAACAAGCAGGGCAGAACCAGGTCCTATCCCTTATGTCGAGAAGCACTCAGACTCTAGCAGTGGGCGATCTCCTCTCAATGGTTTCTGATAGCAACGCACATCCCCGGGAAGTCCAAAGTCATAGCAGACAGGTTAATCAGTGCCATTCTCATGCCTCACAAGTGGTCTCTCAATCAGTTAGTAGCGGACAAAATTTTCCGCAGATGGGGTCAACCTTGCTGCGACCTTTTCACAACCCCTCTCAACAGCAAGTGCGATGACTTCTTCACTCTCTTCCCCCTCCCTGGCCTCTCTCCCAGAGACACTCTAGTTCACGATTAGCCCCGGGCTCTTCTGTATGCATTCCCTCCTTTTCCCTTAATTCCAAAACTGATTCAGAAAGCAACTGCATTGGGATCCAGGATGATCTTCATTGCCCCTTACTGGCCTCGACAAATTTGGTTCCCATTCCTGCATCATCACCTGCTGGAGCAGCCTTGGAATCTGGACCCAGAGCCAGACCTCTTGGTCCATCAGTCAGGCGGGCTGCACCAATCCCTTCAGTCGCACAACCTCACAGCTTGGTTGCTCCACTTCCAACCTTAGCCAGGCTTCCACATATTTCTCAGCCAGTGCATGAAATCATCCTTTCTTCGCACACATCTACTACCAGAAAGACTTATGCTAGTAAGTGGAAACGTTTCTCTTTCTGGGCAGAGGCTAGAAATATAGACCCCTTTACAGCCCCTGTCCATAATGTTCTAGATTTTTTGGCAGAACTTTTTCGAGCAGGTTCCTCATCTGCCACCATTAGAGTCCAGTTGGCTGCTATCGCTAATTTCCATGCTGGCCTGTCAGAGACCAGCATCATGTCCCACAAACTTTGTAAAGCTTTTCTTAAAGGGACTATTTTACTTAGGCCCCCGGTTAAAGATCCCCCGCCTCCGTGGGATTTGAACCTGATATTAACTTCATTGATTCTCCCTCCTTTTCAACCTGCGGCTTCCTGTTCCTTAAAATTACTCTCCTGGAAGACTCTCTTCTTAGTAGCCATCACCTCAGCTAGAAGAGTGTCGGAACTTCAAGCCCTCTGTATTCGTCCTCCTTATCTTGTTTTTCACAAAGATAAAGTTTCACTCAGGACTAATCCTTCCTTTTTACCCAAAATACCTTCAGAGACAAATCTGAATCAGGCTATTGATCTTCCTGTCCTTTTTCCTAACTATTCGAACAGAGCTGAACAAAAGTTGCACTATTTGGACGTTCACAGGCAATTACGTTTTTATTTGGATAGGACTAAACAGACAAGAAAATCAGACCAACTCTTCCTGTCCTATGCTGAGGGCAAGCAGGGCCTACCAGTTTCTAAACTAACCTTATCCAGGTGGTTGGCCTCTATTATTACTTTGATTTACCAACCGAGACATAAAGAACTCCCTACAAAACCAAAAGCTCATTCCACCAAAGCATTAGCTACGTCGGTAGCTTTTCAGGCAAGACTTCCAATGGAATCTATTTGTGCTGCAGCCACATGGGCCACTCCTCATACTTTCATTTCACATTACAAGTTGGATATGGCCTCCAGGAGTCGAGATGATTTTGGTTCCACTGTGCTCAAGAGTCTGTTCCAATGAGCCACCTAGGGCTAAGGTGCTAGGGATGCTGTCCCATCCAGCAAGAATGAAGGTGAGACAGACAACTTAACATTAAGAAGTTACGTACCTACCATGACGTTCCATGTTAGTTGTCTTCTTCTCACCTTTTTTCTTGCATCTCACCCTCCATCCCCCTAGCCTGGACAGACCGAGAAAAATCCTCTTTGAGGCCTTCGTCCTCTGGTTGACTCTTTTCTAGGTTACGTCCTCCTCTGTTTTTAGCACTGTAGGTAAACCTTGTAGTGGGGACAGGTGTCTCCATGGTGTTAGCTCTACCAAACAAGATCTGGGTATCTGTTGCCTAGCATTGTGGGATATGGAGAAGCCTCGAGCTGGTAAATAGCTCTCGAGCTTTAGTAGAAGGCCGAGTCGGAGCCGAGGATCGGCTCCGAACCCATCCAGCAAGAAAGAAGGTGAGAAGAAGACAACTAACATGGAACGTTATGGTAGGTACATAACTTCTTATTGTTTAATATTATAGCTTTATTCATAGTAGTATTGTACAAACAACATATTTTTATTTAGATTTATTTTCTTATAAGTATAGACTTGTTTATGATGTCATTTCCTGCTGACATTATTGCTGATGTAATTTCCTTTTGGAATATTTTAAATTGAATGTTTAACTGTTGTCCTGTGTCTGAAGAAGTTGGATTACTTGTTCAACGAAAATGCTTACATAAACATTTTGGAGATTACCACCAGCCTTGTGTGTTCTTCCAACAGTTTATTGGTTTTGTTTTTTTTTCTGTTTAGTTTGTTTTATGGCTAGTGGTTTGTCTCCTGCTTCTCCTAACATGTTTTCTCTGGATTCTAATGGCCCCATTGAGGCGAATGCCATGGGGAACCTCACAGCTTTAATTCAACAACTTTCTGCTACAGTGAATGATTTAGCTGCCAAAATGGCCACTGCTGTGCTGCAGCAGTCAGCAATGGTGTTGCTGCTACAGGGAATTGTCCTGTGGTTTTAAATCCTTCTACTACTGCAACCATTTCTGACTTACCATCTTTGCCTCCTGGACAAGTCTCTACACTTAATAATCATGCTTCAGTTGTATCTCAAGTTAGTAATGGACAAACATTTGGTAATGTAGTATTACCTTCCCTTATTAACTGTTTGAGTGAACCAGTGAGTTTGCTCAATGGTACTGGAACACATGCTTCTACTGACAATGGTTCATCTACACAGTTTAATATTGTTGACAACTTAAAAACTTTCGATGTCAAGCTATATAAATTTAAAAAGCTACAGCTTGAAATACTATATCTCAAGTAATCTATTTTGAGACATCAGATCCCCAAAGGACTACACCAATGGAGATTTCCTGTGGGGGTGGTCCATGATTCCCCTTTCCATCAAGAACTTTTAAACCTTTTTGATTCACAGGGATGTGAATTTTTGCAACTATTAGTCAGGAATTATAAATCCAAGACTGATGTTTTAAAAGCAGAATTAATTGAGTTGGAATCTGTTATAACAGTGGATACAGACTTTGGTAAATATAGATTTGACTACCAACGCATATATTCCAGCATTGGCAGTGCCTTAATAAAACTGAAGGGCACTAAAATCAAGGAATTAGAAGGGGATCACTTAGATTATCTTACTAAAAGGGCATATCCACTTCCTTCTAGTTCTGTAGACTCTATGAGCACTAATAATTATTTGAACACCTCTAACAGCCCTTTGGCTGCTTCTGGGACTGGAAACAACATAAATATTCATGAGAACGCCATCCCTGATGTACGATGTAGTGAACGGCTTCTTGAGCGTTCTGTTAATGCTGGAAATTAAGGCTTTTCTGACAACAGTGGAAATCAGGGTTTTCAGAATCCTTTGAGACAGGATACTCAGTTTACGAACACTCACCCTGTAACCAACAGACGACAGAATATGAACAACAGGAGGAGGAGGTAGTGCATTGTGTAGATACTTTCACTACTAATTCCAATGCAGTTTTTAACAATGCATTACCTGGACCACAGATTGCAACAAATTCTTCAGGTGACTTTAATATATATAACTTCTCTTCTTATATTCCCTCTCCTCAGCTTATTGACTTTTTAGCTAAGGGACTTACATTCGTACCATCTAGAAGAGCTGATTTGGTGGGTACCTTAGTTGATGTAAAAACCTTCACTTGAAAATTGAATTTAATGTTATTAGGCAATAATGAGTCTGTACTATAGAATTTCCATGTGCCTAGTGTATTTAATTCCGTCTTGCACAACACTATTGCTATGTCTGAAAAAAAAAGTTTGGGAGTTATACATCAGGCATGCTTTATGTTGCAATAATCGAATGCTTGCAGATGTTAATGCTACCACTGATCACATTTATGCTTTAAATGAAGTTAAGAATGCTGATGTTAGGATCTTAAAGCCTGATAGGGGGGAGTGGGTCGTGTTTTATGAATCAAGATGACTATGTTAAGATCTTGGATATATTGAATTCTGACGCTTATGTTGAATGTTCACTGAACGAGTATAAAGGGGCATGTCAACATGTTAGATATCATATTAATGATTTATTCATTGATTCTAGGGTAGATATAAGTATTTTTAAATATCTGAACATTCTCCCATTGTTCCAACTATATTTGGACTTCCTAAGCTCCACAAAAGTGAAGTCAATCCACCATTGCACCCTATTGTTAATGGGAGAAATAGTTTAACATACGGCTATGCAAAATATGCGGACAGTCTTTTGCAGAAATATTTGAAAACTGTACCTCAAATATGTCGTGACTCCTGGTATTTCCTGAAATGTTTGAACTCCCTAACCTTTGTAGCTGACTACAATTTCCTAACTCTAGATGTTAGGGATTTGTATACTGTGATACCACAAACTTTGGGCATCGCTTGGGTCAGGGAGTTTTTATTGAAAAAGGGTTCCTGGGAGATGAGATAGATTTAATTGAGTATGTACTGGCCATTGTCCTCTCCAATTACTTCATCTTTTTTAATGATTGTTACTATTTGCAAAAGTCAGGGGTAATGATGGGTTCTCCTTGTGGAGGGAGTTTTGCGAATAGTGTGATGGCCTTTTGGGAGGAGTAACATTTGTTCAAATGTGATAGCTTTAAACAACATGTTGTCTGGTACACAACATTTTTGGACGACATTTTTATCATCTTTAAAGGTGATAAAAACCAAGCTATGATGTTTGTGGAAGAAATTTCCAGTTTAACTGATTTCTTGAACTTCACCTTTGAATTTGGTGTTGATTCCATCTCTTATTTGGACATTTTTCTTGTTAAGGACTATGTGAATTTGAGATATGTAGCCAGAATATTTAGGAAGGCTATATATTCGAATAATTTTTTACATTTTGAGTGTAACCACCCCTTTTATCAGAAAAAGGCAGTGGTTAAGGGGCAGTTAGTGAGGGCGGCCAGAATGGTCACCCTCAATGATGATTTTTTTTTGTTGGAATATGAACATTTGAGAAAGATGTTTTCTGCTAGGTCCTACCCTGATGATCTTTTAAGCACTATTATCGATGAGGTAGTTAAGAGGCAGTCAGTTTTGGTTTAAACCTTTGTTGGATGGAGAATAAATTAGCCCTGACAACACTCATATACATGCCCTTGATGGGATGACTACACCTGTTGACAACAGTGTGAATTATGCACTGAAATTTAGCACACCTTATTCGTTAAACACTGGGCAATTAAAAAATATTCTCACTAAGAACTGGTGTTTACTAACTGAAAATGTTTCAGTCAGAAAAAGGTTGTGTGATGGCCCTAGTATGATATTCAGATGTGGCCCTAATCTGAAGAATTTATTAGAAAATACTAATGTTTATCACAGTGCCAGATGTGGTATGTTCAAATGTGGGTGCTGTAGAAGTTGCCATCTTATAAAGGTGTCAAATAGGTTCTGCATTTCTGACACCATTCATTATCTAAAAGGCAGATTTAATTGTGAAAGTGTTGGGGTTGTCTACATTGCCTTATGCCAATACTGTACTGCATTTTATATTGGTAAGACTGAGAGACATCTTAAGGAGAGAATTTATGAACATCAATACAGTATTGGCAGGCATAATGGCAACAATGCTTTGGCTAGACATATCATGGAACATCAGGGTCACTCCTTTGGATACATGGTTATTGAGCAGGTAACAATAAACAAGAGAGGTGGCCCATGGCAATTAATTTTAGAAAGGAGAGAATTGTATTGGCAGTTGAAACTTAATGCTTCTGCCTATCCAGGTCTCAATGTGTATTGCTCTTTGAATTGTATTTTAAAGTTAAAAGTACTTCAAAGATGAATACATTTTGTTTGGGAGGATACACAAGCCAGTGCATTTTTTTTGTGCCGGTCCCTAGCCTGGATAAATGGGGATAGTTGTGTCAGGAAGGGCATCCAGCATAAAACCTCTGCCAAATTACTGATGTGGAGAACATTTCATAATTACATACCGGATCGGTCGAGGCCCGGGTTAACAATGACCACCACCAGTACTATTAGCCAACAGGGTGCAGGTGGAAATTGGGCTACTGTTGGCTGAAGAAGAAGAGGAGGGGGAAGGCATGCCTGAAGGCAGGAAGAGAGGAGGAAGGTTAGGAGTGTAGTACTTAGGGCAGGAACTTTGAATGTTGGCAGTATGACTGGTATAGGGAGAGAGCTAGCTGATATGATGGAGAGAAGGAAAGTTGATATATTGTGCGTGCAAGAGACCAGATGGAAGGGAAGTAAGGCCAAGTGTATAGGAGGCGGGTTCAAATTGTTCTATCATGGTGTGGATGGCAGAAGAAATGGGGTAGGGGTTATCCTAATGGAACAGTATGCCAAGAGTGTTTTGGAGGTGAAGAGAGTGTCTGATAGAGTGATGTTTATGAAGCTTGAAATTGATGGTGTAATGATGAATGTTGTTAGTGCATATGCTCCACAAGTTGGGTGTGCGATGGATGAGAAAGAAAAATTTTGGAGTGAGTTGGATGAAGTGGTGGTGAGTGTACCCAAGGGTGAGAGACTAGTGATTGGAGCGGACTTCAATGGGCATGTTGGTGAAGTGAACAGATGGGATGAGGAAGTGATGGGTAGGTATGGTGTTAAGGAGAGGAATGCAGAAGGTCAGATGATTGTGGATTTTGTGAAAAGGATGGATATGGCTGTGGTGAATACGTATTTTAAGAAGAGGGAGAAGCATAGGGTGGCGTACAAGAGTGGAGGAAGATGCACACAGGTGGATTATATCCTATGCAGGAGGGCCAGTCTGAAGGAGATTGGAGACTGTAAAGTGGTGACTGGGGAAAGTGTAGTTAAGCAGCATAGAATGGTGGTCTGCAGGATGATGTTGGTGATCAAGAAGCGGAGTGTGAAAGCAGTGCCAAGGATTAAATGGCAGAAGTTAAAAAAGGGTGATTGTGAGGTAGAGTTCAGGGAAGAGTTAAGATAGGCACTGGGAGGCAATGAAGAGTTACCAAATAGCTGGGTAACTACAGCAGAACTAGTAAGGGAGACTGCTAGGAAGTTGCTTGGTGTGACATCTGGACAGAGGAAGGAGAACAAGGGGACATGGTGGTGGAATGAGCAAGTACAGGAGAGTATACAGAGGAAGAGACTGGTGAAGAAGAAGTGGGATTGTCAAAGAGATGAAGAAAGTAGACATGAGTATAAGGAGATGAGGCACATGGCAAAGAGGGAGGTGGTGAAGGATAAGGATAAGGCATATAGAGAGTTGTATGAGAGATTGGACACTAAAGAGGGAGAAAAGGACCTGTACCAATTGGCTAGCCAGAGGGACAGAGCTGGTAAAGATGTGCAGCGGGTAAGGGTGATAAAGGACAGTGAGGGAAACGTACTCACAAGTGAGGAGAGTGTGTTGAGTAGATGGAAAGAGTACTTTGAAGGGCTGATGAATGAAGAGAATGAGAGAGAGAGAGAAGGTTGGATGATGTGGGGATAGTGAAGCAGATTAGCAAGGAGGAAGTAAGGACAGCTATGAAGAGGATGAAGAATGGAAAGGCTGATGGCCCAGATGACATACCAGTGGAAGCATGGAGGTGCTTAGGAGAAATGGCAGTGGAATATTTAACCAGATTGTTTAATGAAATTTTGGAAAGTCAGAGGATGCCTGAGGAGTGGAGAAAAAGTGTTTTGGTACCTATCTTTAAGAATAAGGGTGATGTGCAGAGATGCAGTAACTACAGAGGGATAAAAATGATCAGTCACAGCTTGAAGTATGAGAAAGAGTAGTGGAACCTAGGTTAAGAAGGGAGGTGATGATTAGTGATCAGCAGTATGGTTTCATGTCAGGAAAGAGCACTACAGATGCAATATTTGCTCTGAGAGTGTTGTTGGAGAAATACAGAGAAGGTCAGAAGGAGTTGCATTGTGTCTTTGTGGACTTAGAGAAAGCATATGACAGGGTGCCTAGAGAGAAGTTGTGGTATTGTATGAGGAAGTCGGGAGTGGCAGAGAAGTATGTAAGAGTGGTACAGGATATGTACAAGGGTAGTGTGACACTGGTGAGGACTGTAGTGGGAGTGACAGATACGTTTAAGGTGGAGGTGGGATTACATCAAGGATCTGCTCTGAGCCCTTTCTTATTTGCAGTGGTGATGGACAGGTTGACAGATGAGATTAGACAGGAGGCCCAGTGGACTATGATGTTTGCAGATGACATTGTGATATGTAGTGAGAGTATGGACCAGGTTGAGGGGACCCTGGAGAGGTGGAGATATGCTTTAGAGAGGAGAGGAATGAAGGTCAGCAGGGCTAAAACAGAATATATGTGTGTAAATGAGAGGGAGGGTAGAGGAATGGTGAGGATGCAGGGAGTAGAGTTGGTAAAGGTGGATGAGTTTAAGTACTTGGGATCAACAGTTCAGAGTAATGGTGAGTGTGGAAGAGAGGTGAAGAAGAGACTACAGGCAGGGTGGAATGGGTGGAGAAGAGTGTCAGGAGTGATTTGTGACAGACTGGTACCAATAAGAGTGAAATGGAAGGTCTAAAAGAGGGTAGTGAGACCAGCTATGTTATATGGGTTGGAGACGGTAGCATTGACGAAAAGGCAGGAGTCAGAGCTGGATGTGGCAGAGTTAAAGATGTTAAGATTTGCACTGGGTGTGACTAGGATGGACAGGATTAGGAATCAGTATATTAGAGGGTCAGCTCAGGTTGGACAGTTTGGAGACAAAGCAAGAGAGGCGAGATTGCGTTGGTTTGGACATGTGCTGAGGAGGGATGCTGGGTATATTGGGAAAAGGATGCTAAGGATGGAGCTGCCAGGTAAGAGGAAAAGAGGAAGGCCTAAGATAAGGTTTATGGATGTGGTGAGAGAGGACATGCAGGTGGTTGGTGTGAAAGAGCATGATGCAGAGGACAGGAGGAAATGGAAGCAGATGATCCACTGTGGCGACCCCTAATGGGAACAGCCAAAAGAAGATGATGATGATGATGATGGGAGGCATTATTTTACAATTGGTGTATATAAATATTCTTATTTAATATTATAGCTTTATTTATAGTAGTATTGTACAAACATATTTTTATTTTTTTTATAAAGTATGGGATTGTTTATGATGTCATTATTGCTGATGTCATTTCCTGCTGACATTATTGCTGATATCATTTCCTTTTGGAATATTTTAAATTGAATGTTTAACTGTTGTCCTGTGTCTGAAGAAGTTGGATTACTTGTTCAACAAAAGTGCTTACATAAACTTTTGGGAGATTACCACCGGCCTTGTGTGTTCTTCCATCAGTTTATTGGTTTTGTTTTTTCTAGTCAGTGAAAACAAGTAAATATTTTAAACAGTAGATTTTTTCACAAAACACAGTGAAAAGAACTTTAAACACTTACCCGCTTCCCCAAAAATAAATTCACACAAGTTTAGTGAACCCAAATAAAAATCTAGTATTAACATTTTTTCCAACAGAAGTAAAAAGTCATACTTCACAGTAAAGAAAATCACTGAAAGTCATATGACAAAACCTACTCAGGAACTTATGTTCACCAGGGACAACATTTGGAAACAATGGCTAACAAATAAAAACCCTCCAGACCTGTTGAAATTTAAACAACATCACAACCAGGTAAAAAGACTAGTCACCAAAGACAAAAAAGAACACTATAAAAACTTCAAACCAACCATAAGTGGAACCCCAAAAAATTCTGGAATTCCATTACATCACTACTAAATTTGGGTGCAAAGAGCAACCCATATCCCTAACTTCACCAAACACCTCAAGAAATAGCCAGTCTCTAATTCACACATCAACACTATAGCACTCATCACTGCTAATTTTCCCCAAGCACACTAAGGCACAAGCTTTACTACAGTTCCTAAACTATCCTCTTACTGCCTTTCCACTACACCATCCCATCACTTCCATGAGGTCACTACTCATTCTCCCCCCATCTTCACACTTCATTCTATTTCAACCATTACAATAAAAATATTACTTCTCAAACTCAAACCTTGCTCTAATGCCCTGACAACCTACCCATGGAATACCTAAAACTAGCAGCCAAAACTATTGGCTACCGTTTAACTCTACATTTTAATAAAGCCATCCTAGAATCCTATGTCCCAAATATTTGGAAAAAAGCATTTACTCTTCCTCATAAAGTTAGCAACATTACTGATATCTCAAACTACGAACCTATAGCCATTCTTTCTCCTGTCCCCAAGATCCCCGAAAAATGTATAAATATTCAACTTCTAAACTTTCTACTGCACAACCAACTCCTATCTCCCACACAACATGGATTTAGACCAGCCCATAGTACTACAACTACCCTATTATCCTTTATGAACACTGTTAATAGAGCCTGAGACACTGATAAAACTGTCTCCTCTCTATTTCTAGACCTATAAAAAGCATTTGATACAGTCTCTTAACCCCCTATTTCTAAACCAGCTCTCCAAGATCAGACCCCCTCCACTCAATTGTTTTTCAAGTAACCTATCAGATAAACAACAGGCTGTTAAATGGTAACAGTCCTTCTCTCCATATCTTAATACCTCTACCACAGTTCCCCAAGGTTCTCTAGTAGGACCCCTCTTGTTCAGCAGTTTCATTAATAGTCTTCATTCTTCACTCTGTCAGGAATCTCTTATTCAATACATAGACAACTCTACATGTTTTGCTAATTCCATTTCTGATCTTCGACAGATCACTCAAATGGCCTTTATCTCAACAGACACCTGGATGTACAATAATCATCTATCTCTTAATCCAAACAAAATCAAATACTATTCACCCCCAAAAAGACAACTCCCTTAAACGAAGCTCAATTCACTATACATTTTTAGGATAATACAACTATCAAGGTTGTTACTCACACAAAATTACTGTGAGCAATTATAGATGAATACTTGAAATTTGACCTCCACATACTACATTGCTTCAGCAAAACTTAATTAAAAACTAGACATTCTCTATAAGCATAAGCACTTACTTAGCCCCTCCACTAAACAAGCCCTCGCTACCTCTTACCTACTACCCTCTCTCATTTATGGCGCCCTTCTACTTACTAACTTGCAATCTTTACTGTAACCTAAGCTTGAGACATGCTACAATACAATCGCCAAGTTTGATACAAACAGCAAACATTCTACCCATCACTGTACCACTCTACAACCTTTGAACTGGCTACCACACTAGCTCTCCTACCTGCAATTAACAACAGCACACAAAATCATTTTTAAACCATCAGACTGTCCTGCTCTTAGTTTGATATTTAGTTACTACCATCCAGAGAGGCCTGTCAGATCCGAGAATCAGTACCTTTTGCAGGTACACAAAGCAAACCTACCAGCTGGCCAGCTTCTTTACTCATGCTCTATAGCCAAACAAAATGGAATCCCCTACCATTATTTATTAGGACTACATAGAATCCGGCTTCTTTCAAAACTTCTTTATGAGATTACCTATCTTCTATCTGGAACTGCACTTGCACCAAGCTTCTTCCCTTCACAACCTAACTGCCTTTGCTTAATGATGATATTGAAGTTTTCATATCCTCAATTTAATAATTTTGGGTGAAAACCTCACTACTCTAGTGCCAGAAAGTTTTATGTAAAGCTAACCTTTTTTACTTATTTTTTTTAGGTGTTCCCTATTTGTAAATTGTTTAACCATTAATTTAATTATTGTTAACTATTTGCCTATGTTGTTTCTACTCTTGAAACTTATTCACACTGTATGTTTTCTCTTGCATGTTCATGTTATTGTGCAGCTTTTCTCTCCAGTACTCCACTGAAAATGGGCTAATGGCCCAGTGGTTAACAAATGCAAATAAATAAATAATAAATAAACACACCTTTTTCCTAGCTTTAACTATGTTATAAAATGTGGTAGGTTTTCCTCAAAGCAAACTTATCTGCCCTGCAATGGAGAACTGTTAAATGAGCATCAATCTTTGAAAGCCCACAAGAGGAGCACCATTCAGTGGCAGGAAAGGTTTGAAGGGCTTGACACCCAAACCACTGAGTCTATTTAGCTCTGTCTGAGCTGATAACAGTTTGGGTGTATGGAAGGTGCTCCTAAGCTCTAGAAGCTGACCTGTTATATCCTACTCAGGAAACAGGTCATATATCTAAAGCTACTGCAACATTGATCAAATGATGAACATCTATGTACACTTTTAAAAAAATGAAATGTATCCCTCCAGATAGGAGCAGTTGTTCCAACTCAATGACAGCACTAGGATACGTGGAGATGTTGCTTCACAGACAGTGAAAGATTTTGAAGCAGAGAACTTGCACCACGGCTTCTGGAACCTTCACTATCTGTGTTAATCTCCTATTATGAGAGAAGGTGTCTGAGATAGGCAAATAACATTTTCTACAGTCATATTAACAGTCTCATTAAAGTGAATATCTTGGAGAAGAGTCTGAAGACTACAGGAATATATCATCATAAGATTAATTTAAGGAGGGAAAAGGTATTTAAATTTAAATGCAAACTCACACTCATTTGATGAACAAGGAGAAGAGCAGTTACTTCTTTTCATTATATAAAATTATGTCAAATGTACTGATATAGGTGATGATTAAGCAAGAATGAGCTCCAACCACATGCATTTCATCATAAGGGACTCCTGTTGTAGAAGGAAGTAGTAGTCCACAAATCCACAAAGCTAGCTGGCCAAAAAAGAGCCCTAAAGATGGTAGAGTGGATTATTAAATATAAAAAAAGAAATTATGTATTGTCACTATTAAGCAAAAAACCCAGAATTTTTAGAGAGAAGATATTCAAGATTAAGAGAGAAATTAGAGGAAAGAAAAATACTTGCACAAGAAAAATTGTCAAAAGCTTCAAATGTAAATGTGTGTTCATTAATACAATAGCTTCATGAAAAACATTATAAAGATCAAGAAACCTTGGACCATTCAGAAAAAAAGGCAACTGACGAGATGCAAAAATATTAAGAACAAAACCAAAAGATTTTTTAAATGTATAAAAAGAAACATGCACATGGGGAAAAAAAGGGAGATCTGATATAGTGTAATATTTATGCAAAGGAAAAAGTCAAACTAATCAAAACAAAACAGCAGCTCTAAAGATATTTGAAGAGAAATGCAGGAAGAGGCACCCAGATATGGAAAATTTCACAATACAAAAAAATAAGATCTCAAAGGGGGAAAGTAGAACAGAAGATTAGTAATGCAGAAGTTAAACAAATAGAAATTGGAGTTACAGAATATATGTGAAGTGAAGGATTTAGTGCTAAAAGTCTAACACAGGTTATGTCACAGCATGATGAAATAATGAGTCCCCAGATTAAGGAGAACCAGGTGGAGCTGGAAACATATGAAGAAGAAATGTGGGCACAGTAAAGAAAAAGAGATTTAATATGGTGCAATATTTATGCAAAAGAGAAAGCAAAACTAATCAATACAAAAGCATCTCCAAATTATTTGAAGAGAAATACAGGCAAAGGCATCCAGATATGGAAAATTTTACAATAGAGAAAATAATAAAACAAAAGGGGGAAATGAGGATTAGAAATGAAAAAGTGAAAGAAATAGAAACTGAAGTTATGGATTACCAGTGAAGTGAAAGATTTATTTTATTTATTTATTTTACATTTGTTTACCGAGAAAGTCCGGCTGGACACAAGTTCTTTTTCAATGGAGGTCTGGGGAGAAAAGATTCAAGTAATTGAAAAGTCTAAACATTTACATTATAAGCAAAGTATCAATATTCACTCTACACAAAGCAGTACTAAAGAGCATACTTTACATACATAATAATAGTAGCAATGATCACAATCATTGAGCAGTGTTAAGAGAGATTTAGTAAGTGTATACAGATACTAAGTTACATACAGTAATTGCATTCAGATGACATACAAAAGAGTTCACATCATTAGGTGAGTGAGGTAGGATAGGTGATTTATTGTAGAAAAATCCAGCTCTGGTAGTGTCACAGCGTGATGGAACACTGAGTCCCCAAAATAAAGATAAACAGGTGGAATGTGAAGCATTTTATCAGTTGCCACATGAAAATACTCTGGAGCCTTCAGTAGGAAACCAGTACAAAAGTTCAGTTGGACAACAAGGGAATGAACAGGAAATGGTGGCAACTCTGATGCAGTCAATGCTGTGGAGTGATAGGCCAACAAGTTCCAATATGAAAGAGCAAAGGATGATGCTGGAGAGAATACGTCACATGAAGGTGTTCTGGAACTTTCTGTAGAATGCCTGCAGGAAACAGAGAATAAAGAGTGTGCCCTCTGTTTAGAAGAAAAAGATCTAAGGGAAGAGTTGCTTGATTTAATAGAGATAGATAGACATATTAAGACTGAAGAAAGAAATTGTTTGCAGAAAGTCAATAAGATCCAAAATATTAGAAGTCGAATAAAACAAATGAACACAGTAATCAAGACTATTAAAAGAAAATGTGTGTGATATAACAGAAGTAAATAGGATATATTGTTGTACAGAAGATTAATAACGGATAAAGTCTTACTACAAAAATGCAGGGCAATAAGGGAAAGGAAGGGAATAAATCAAATGCCATCATGGAAGTACTGAATAGAGAAAATTATAAAGCGATTAATACAAGAAGTGTCACAATTAGAAGAATGTAGAAGAGGGAACAGGTCAACAAAATACTTAGAAAGATAGACTTCTGCAAATAATAAACTAAGATATCAACACAGGCAGCAAAACATTGAAGATATGCATACAAATATAAATATAAATTAAAAGTACAAAATAAGCAATTCAGTGATGACCCAAAAAGTTTTATAGGGAACTGAGAAACAAGGCAAAAGAAATAGAAACACCCCCCAAAAATAGAAATAGACACATTTTAGAAAAATAGTTATAAAGACCCTGTGGAACATAACAAGGATGCTGAATGGACAGAAGAAGAAAAAATAAAGAATAAGAAGTTCAAGTGTACAGGATATAAAATGAGATGAAATATCAGCCAGAGAAACTGAAACAAAATTAAAAAAGCTCCTAAATGGAAAATTCTAATGTCAGATGCAGTACCTAACGTCTGCCTAAATGTATTAAACATCTTTACATAAAGAGTTAGCCCTGAGTAAGAACTACTTATGTGTGCACCCCCAAACAGACACTAACTTGAGTAACAAATGGAAAAATGATATTCCTCCTTAAGAGTGAAACTGCAAGCTAACCTAAAAACTATAGACCAATAACTTTCCTTTTAACAATGTATAAGCTATATATAGGAACCAATGCTGATATAGTTTACAATCATTTAGAAGAAAACTCAATCATGGCAATAGAACAAAAGGGTAACAAAAGAAATTATATGGAATAAAGGATCATTTGTTGTTAAAGTCATAATGGAGAATTATAAAAATTAGAAGAAACTAAGTATGACATGGATAGACTACAGAAAACATTTGACAATGTCCCACATTTAAGGATAAAAGAGTGATTACAAATGTATAAGATAATTAAATTACAGTGATCATGAAACAGAGGCAAACTACTTTACAGCTTAGCCATGACAAAGGACAAATTATTATCCCAGGATAAAAATTAAAACATGGATATTTCAGGGTAACATTTTTGTCACTGCTGCTCTTTTGTCTTGCCCTTAACCCATTAAGCTGTCTACCTAACAGATTAGGTCATGGCTACAATCTGGTCCCCAGACAACAGCAAAGTCTAAAGACTTATCTTCTTTTTGTGGGTTATTTAAAACTGTGCAGTTCATCAGATGGGGAACTGAAAGCACAGCTGGAAGTGGACACAACTTTCTTGATATGAGAATGTCATTTGGTCTTGATAAATGTGTAAAGGCAACATTTAAAGCAGGAAAGCTGTAGCATCGAGAAAATAGCAGTCCGGGAAAGAAATTTAATATAAAGGAACTTGAGCAGGAGGGAGTGTATAAATATTTGGGAACTGATAAAAGATTGACAATAAAACATGAATAAATGCAAACAAAACTCAGTAAGAAATATTTTAGAAGACAAAAATTAATACTGAAAACAGCCCTGACATCAAGGAAACAAAGTCCAAGCTACAAAACCAATTTATTCTAATTTACAGTTTTGGGGTGATTGGCCCCAAAAGGCAGTGGATCAGTTGGACAGGAAAACAAGAAAAATGCTTCGGGCTTATTGAATGATATATAAAAATCAGTGTATACCAAGATTATTATATCTCTTGTTCTGAAGATGGTGTGGGCCTGCTCAAAATTGATTATATGAATAGATCTTCAGTCGTAGAACTGTATACACTTCTGCTGAACTCACCAGATCAAAGCATGTTGAAAATTTTGAAACATGAAGAGAACAAATCAAAGATGATTTCCCTGCTTAGTTTAGCAGAAGCATATTGGTGTCAAGCGGGAATGGAAACCAAACCAGAAATAGACAAAAATCAAGCAGCAACTGAATGTACCAAAAAAAAAAAGAAGGAATATAAGAGGGATTAGATGAAAAGGCAAGATATGTGAAAAAGGCATAAATATAGTTGCAAGTACAGAACACTCCTGGAACAACTTGATGTCAATCAGGAAGTGAAGCAGGAATGGTTAAGGAGAGGTTAATTTAAACCAAAAGATGAGAGGTTAATATTAGGAGCCCAGGATAGTGGACTACGTGCACGTTAGTTTAAAAAATCCACTATACATGTGGGAGAAACAGACAAATGCAGGTTCTGTAAAACAGAAATGGAAATAGTTGCATATGTTGTTACAGGGTGTGACACACTAATGGCAGAGGGCCTGTATACCAAAAGGCAGAATAATGTGGCAAGACTGTTGCATTGGGGGTTGTGCAAACATTACAATATTGAAGTAGCTGAGAAACATTGGAAACATAAGCCACAAAGTATTATATTGAATAATGAAGTTTATATCACATGGAATCACATATTACCAACAGTTCAAAATATATGCAAGAAAACCAGATATAGTAGTCCATGAATAGAAGAGAAGTTATCATTTAGCACTGAAAATGCTATACCCAGTGATTAAAGTGTCTTATGTACAGAGAGACGAAAAAGTCATAAAAATACCAGGATTTGCAGGCAGAAATGAGGGCAGTGTGGAGGAAGGATACCCAGACAGTTTGAATAGTAGTAGGAGCAACAAGTCTTGTAAAAAAAGAATTTATAATATTACTTAAATATGTTACCAATACATGCAACTCCATATGAATTGCAGAAGGAATCAGTTCTGGGCACATTGCGGGTGCTGCAAAGAGAATTTTTGCCTAACATCATGGACTTAATCATACTTTGACTTAAGAATGGAGTCCATTGCCATCATGGTATTAGAAACCCAAAAGGCTTGGAGAAATTAAACCATGAGAGACCATCATAGCTACAAGGACTCTGTTACAGATGTTAAAGTAATGTTGTCTGTTAATGTTCTGTAATCTACCTTAGCTGAAAGGCAGACCAGTGTGTTAACCCTTGAATGGAAAAGAGATAGTCTTGGGTAGCTGTAGAATGTCAGGCTCTTCCCCCATAGAGTATATTATTTACAATTCCACTTAAGAGTAAATACAAACTATGACATTCAGAAGAAAAATAAACTTAAATCTACACTTTTGGCTATATCAAACAGCTGAAAAATCCACTTTTATTTATTAATGGCACCACGGCTTCTGCCTTCAGTAGTTTCAGTTCTGAATCACTGCACATCATCTTACTCTCCTCCTTATCAAAGACTATTCTCCATAAAACAATTAGCTGCTTCAATCAACAACGTTCTA
Source organism: Protopterus annectens (assembly GCF_019279795.1). Classification (NCBI taxonomy): domain Eukaryota; kingdom Metazoa; phylum Chordata; order Ceratodontiformes; family Protopteridae; genus Protopterus; species Protopterus annectens. The sequence goes on along the minus strand of NC_056725.1, from coordinate 1,055,729,858 downwards.
AGAGAAGTTCTAGCTTCTACTTCTTCTTTTGGCTGTTCCCGTTAGGGGTTGCCACAGCGGATCATCTGTTTCCATTTCTTCCTGTCCTCTGCATCCTGCTCTGTCACACCAACCACCTGCTTGTCCTCACTCTCCACATCCATAAACCTTACCTTAGGCCTTCCTCTTTTTGTCTTACCTGGCAGGTCCATCCTTAGCATCCTAAGAAAAGTTCTAGCAAAATGATTAAATAATCACAATACATATTTGGAAAAGGTATTCACTTCACAATAAATACGTCCATCAGTCATTCATTATTTCAGTTATTTGGTTGCAACGCACCACAGGGGGGAAAAATCAATCAAGTTTCCTTCTTTAATAATATATCTGAAACATTAAAAAATATAAGGGTCATAACAGACATAAATAATAACACATTCCAAACCCTCAGGATCATTTTTATGCTATTTTTGAAAGCATGTAGCTACTGGGCTTTTAGAGGTGTTTCTAATGTTCCTAATATGCTCTTGAATTCTGTTCCTTGCCTGTGTTTTGGTCTGTCCTACACAGTATTTCTTACAGGGACAACTAAGCCCACAGACTACTACTTTCTTGTAGCAATTTTTAGTCCATTTAGCTTAAAGTAACATACATTTTTATAAAATTCTTGTTGATTGTTGTCAGTATACGCACAAGGAGAACAACCTTTCTACATATGAACTAGTTACCTGCAACAGTAGATGTTTGAATTTCACACTACCTCAGTGGAATACGGGTTTTGTGCCTGCACAAACCAATGCTGGCAGATTTCCAGAGCTCAGAATTCATTTCTCTGACTCACTGTGATATGGGATTAGCTAAACCCCTCACATCAGGGGAAGCCTAACCCCTGTCACAGGAAGTCAGTTGTTTAGGCTTTTAGTGCTAAGTAGATCTAAGAAGGACCAGAAGCAAGACTTGCCAGAAACCAACTAATTTGCAGCGAAAATACACCAACACAAATATTAAAAGCTAATGACTAACACAACAAGGTTGGACACCATTGAACTACGTATATAAAATAAGGGGACTGGTGAGTGGGTGCTGCCACTGAGGCAGTGTGAAACTCGAACACCTACTTTTACAAGTAAGTAGGACTTATGCAACTGTACTATATTCATCATTCAGACTGCCTTAGTGGCATATGGAGAGATTCCCAAATCTTACCCTGCCTGACAGGAGGAAGAATAAGGATCCAGGATCTCTTGGAAAATGGTCCTTGCAAAACTTGCTCTGGAACTTGAGAAAGAATCTAGTTTGTAGTGATTTGTAAAGGTATGAACATATGACCTGGTTGCTTCCTCTAGAATGCTTCTAGAGTTCACTCCTTTCAAATGTGCCACCAAAGAGGATAAGGCTCTGGTGGAGTGCGCCTTAACCTTGCCTGGAATAGTTTGGCCATGGTGAGAGTAACAAAAAACAACAGAAGAGAATAAAACAATGAGTAATTGTTAGCTTGGACACAGGTTGACCATTCTCAGCACCAGAATGGGAAATAAACAGCTGTTCAGCCTTCCTGAAGAGCTTAGTTATGTCAAGTTAGCATGTGAGCTGCCTGTGCACATCGAATGTTGAAGAATCTTCTCTCCTTTGTTTTTGGGTTTCAGAAAGAAATCGGGGAGATTGAATGCTTAACTCAGGGTAAATTTAGAATCAACTGTTGGCAAGGGTGGGAGATTGGCATAATGGTTAAGGTGTTTACCTTGCAGATACAAGGTGCAGGGTTTGATTCTCACATGGGTTAACTGGCTAGGCTTAAAATGGCCCACAAGGGCAATTAGCCTAGTACTAATCTATGAACCTATGAATGATGATTGGTTGTTTTTTAACATCCAGCTTTCGCTCAACAGAGCTATCCCAGGCAACCCAGGGTGGGCAACTAGACACCAGACAGCCAGTAGCTTATTGACCCAGGGCTGCAGGGCTTTATGGCAGGCACACACTGGCCAGTAGGGGCACATATAACTCTCCCACCATTAGCATGGGTCCCTGGTGTGGGTCAGAGTAGGCCGGTTGCTCAACCAATTTATCACCACTAACTACCCATGCCCATTTTTGGTGACATTAGTCAACATGACCGAATCACCTAGAGCCATATTTTACACTGTCAAGTGGCTAGCCCTGCCACAGCATGCAGTCTGTGATCCATGTTCTCCTTGAGGATACTGTACACCACAGTAGATGCCCAAAGCGGTTGGTCTGTGCAACTCTGTGCTGCTGCCCACGGCGTGAGTTTGAGATGGAAACACTCAGCATGTTTTTTGGACATGGAAGAAACTCTATGGAGACACAGGGAGAACATGCAAACTCCAAATAGGCATTGGTCAGAGATCAGGCTCGAACCTTGTACTTTGTGCATGGGAGGTGAAGACCTTAACCACTAAGCCATCTGGTCTCTCTCAAGCCATCTGAATGAAGGATTAGTGTATAAAATCTCCCTGTCCCTGTGGGAAATCAGATAAGGGTCATAGCTATGTACTAGGCTAACGAACACTAGGACCTTTTTAAGCCTAGTCATGCATCCTAAAGTCCTGATAAGTTCTGGTACCTTTGATAAAGATAAGCAGGGGTTTGGGACATGAAACATTTACAGGCAAGGGACTGGGAGATGAACCATTACAGGCTGCCTGTGTCCATTAGAAACATAGGTGTCAGAACCATGGATGAATTTCCTGTTTCCCATCCAATTGTCCAAGTTACACAAGAGCTGAGTTAGAGAGGGGTCTCAAAGGTATTACTCCTTTCATAAACTGTTTGACCATAAAAAGAGATGAAAGGGGGAATCCATGGGCAGACATGCTGATACTGCCACAAGATGCACCTTGAGAGATAGATAAGCCATTGTTGAGTAGCTCACATAAATATTTGAAAACCAGAGGAGTAGTAGGTACTATACCAGGCTCTCTGTTATTAGTTAGGCACCATCTAGGAAACCTCTTCCTCTTGTAAACATAAGATTTTCTAGTTGAAGGCTTTCTTGTCTCCGTCAATACCTGCTATAAATCCTCATGGAACTAGTTCTTAAAAGGTATCAAGATAGAATCATTCAGGCTGTCAGTTGCAATTGCTCTAACTTGGGGTGTACCAGTCAACCCTGACACTGTGTGAGCAGATACAGAGTGTGAGGAAGCTTGTGGTAATTCCCTTGGACAATTCCATTAAAAGGGAGAACCAACTTTGCCTAGACCAAAGGAGGGTTACCACTATGATCTTTGGTAATTCTTTCTGAATCTTCAGAAGTACCTTTGGTATTACTGGAAAGGGAAGAAATGCATAAAGGATCATTACTGCCAAAGGGATCAAGAATGCACCTGTCCTCCAAGTATGCCTGAAAGGATGTCTCAAGCATAATTTTTCTGTCTGTTTTGAAAAGAGGTGACCAGATCTGTTTGAGGTGTTCCCCACATCTGGATTAAATCCTGGAAGACCTCTCTCCTGAGTTTCCATTCATGAAGGTCCATCTGGGATCTGCTTAGTCTGTCTGCCACTATGTTTTGCTCTGATGGGCTGTATGAGGCATGCTGTAAGACTAGCTCACAGGGCATCATTGTCAACCAATAAAGAAGGAATGACCTTGTCCTGCTTGTTTGTTCAGGTACCACAAAACCGATAAAAGGGGACCTGGAGACCATAAGTGGAGAGAGCTGTTAAGGTCTGAATCACCGCTAAATATTTTGATGTTTATGTGCTTTGCAGTGTCTGAAGAACCCTATTTTACTTGCACCTGATCACTACTCCCCATACAAAATCTAAGTCTATCTGGGCTGATTAAACTATTGAACTGGAGTTTGGAGGGAGAAGGCTGGGCCAAGACTGAGACACATCTGATCCCTCCACCACTGTAAATCTTGTTTTACAAACTCCAGCACTGGTACCTGGAACTCTAAGGGATGCAGGTGCTGGATCCAACTTCTTCAGTACCATTGACTCTTTCTCATATGGAGTCTGGCCAGTGGTATCGTGGGGATCACTGATACCGTGAGGCTTAGAATTTTCAGAATCTCTCTTGCAGAGGTAGCTTCTTCAAGAGAGAAATGCCTGAAAATGTTCTGATAAGACAGAACTTTTTCTGGTAAAAAGGCAAATTTTCTTTCTGTGTCTATCATACACCCTAGGAAGGCAATTCTTTGAAAGAGTGTGAGACAAGACTTTTTTATATGTTCATCTTGAAGCACAGGTGAGCCAGAATGGTCAAGACCTTGTCTAATGATTCTAAACACCTGGAAACAGACTCTGCATAAAATAAGCAAATCATCTAAATAAGAGAAAATATGGATGCACTGGGTTCTGCAGTAAGCAACTACTGGAGTCAGACACCTCATGAATACTTGGGATGCAGTAGATAGCCCAAAGGGTAATGTAGAAAACTGATAATGTGAGCTGGGCATAGCATATTTCAAATATTTCCTGAAGTTGAGAACAACTGGAATGTGATAATCAGCATCATTCAGATCTAAAGTCACCATGAAACAGTTGTCTGGAAGAAGGGGTAGAACTGTCTGCAGGGTGAGCACTTTTAATTTGGTACATTCAGAAAGATATTTAGGTAAGAAAAAAATAACACTGGTCTCCACGATAGCTCCTTTTCTGGGTACCAAAAGATTCTGGAGTAAAATCCTTTTAGTTTTTGTGGTGCAGGAACTGGTTCTTTAACCCCTGCTTGCAACATGTTAAGGATGCAGCTGGACTGGCAGGTGTGAGGGATTCTCCTGAAGCAAGGAGGATTTTCTATCTACTGCCAAGAGTATCCTTTCAGCATCATTCTCAGCATCCATTTGTCTTCGACTATTTGTGGCCAGGCTACTGGGTGGCAGGGAAAGGTGAAAGGAGAGGAAGAAGGCACATGATGCCCAAGTCTCGGCATACTCATTCTTTAGCAGAGGATTAATTCTTTATGAGAAAGGAACCCCTTTTATTTGGTTTGAAAAGCATTATCCTCCTACCATTTCATCTTGGTACCCTGACTTTTGTAAGGCTTGGAATACTGTTTGTTCTGTTCTTTGAGCTGGATGCCTTTTGGGGAAGAATCTGGAAGTACAACAAAGTCTAGATACCACATGCATCAATTTACCTCTATTATGTCATTGTTTGAGAATCTGGGTAGCAGCAGGATGAAACACCAGTTCGGAACATAAAGGAACATTCAAAATCTTAATTTTTATATCTTCAGAATAATTCTGGTTATGTAACCAGGCATACCTTCTCAATACAACAGAAGTGTCTGCATTTCTATAAATTGTATTGGTACCTTCCAAGGCACTTCTCAAAGAATGTTTCAAAACCTGAGTCACTAGAAATAATCTAATTCTTATAACACTTCTGTTACATAGGCAAAGATGCATTAAAACCATCTAAACTGTAAGTACACTGCAAAATAAACCTCCACATAAAGGCTAGATAAAAAGAAGTTATGTACTTACCATAACGTTCCATGTGAGTTGCTCATCTCGCCTTTATTCTCACTGATGGGTTCGGAGCTGATCCTCGGCTCCGACACGGCCAATAGCAAAGTCCAAGGTTTGCCAGTAGCTTGAGACCAAGCCCCTTATCCCACAATGCACTGCTGGAATTACCTCAGATATTGTTTGCTGCGAGTAACAGTATATATATATATATATATATATATATATATATATATATATATATATACACACACACACACACTTTTATTTATTTCTACCAAGAACACTTCCCAAAGGGGAAGAAGAAATATTGAATAACTAGGATGGTACTAGCCTCTAAGTCAACAGTCAGCCAGGAGGAGGAAGGAGGGAGGGACGTGAGAATAAAGGTGAGATAAACAACTCACATGGAACGTTATGGTAAGTACATAATGTCTATATGTGAAGTTGTTAAATCTCGCAGTTTATTCTCACTGATGGGTAGCGTCCCTAGCACCCACAACCCTGGGTGGCTCATGGGAATATGTTCTTCAGTACCGTAGAACCAAAGGAAGACCTGTCCCTTGAAGCCTTATCTACTTTGTAATGCGTGATAAAGGTATGAGGCTCAGACCAAGTGGCTGCAGCACAAATATTGTCAAGGGGCAATTTAGCTTGAAAAGCAGAAGACGTAGAGACGGCTCTGGTAGAATGAGCCTTAGGTTTGTGTGTTAATGGCATGCTCGCACTCATAAACAAAGGATATACAATCAGATAACCATTTAGATAAGGTTGTTTTAGCCACTGGATTGCCTTTTCTGGCTTCTGAGAAGGATACAAAAAGTTGATCTGATTTTTTAATATCCTTAGTTCTCTCAAGATAAAATATGAGCTGTCTGTGTACATCAATTTGTGCAGCATGTATTCCAATTTGCTAAAGTGGTTGGGAAAAAAGACTAGCAGCTTAATGACCTGACTGATATTTGATTCAGAAAAGACTTTAGGCAAAAATGAGGGGTTTGTTCTGAGAGATACTGTATCAGCATGGAAAATTATGTAAGGTGGTCTGATAGATAATGCTTGAAGTTCTGACACACTGCGGGCAGAAGTAATTGTCACAAGAAAAATGGTTTTCCAGGATAAATATTTGAGATCACAAGAAGATGCTGGTTCAAAAGGGGGAAGAATAATTTGAGACAGCATAAAGTTTAAATTCCAGCGAGAATAGGGAATTTTGATAGGAGGTCTCATGTGAAGAACGCCTTTAAGAAAAGTCTTAGATAATTTATGGCCCATAACATTTGAGCCACCAAACCCAAGGTGAAAATTTGAGATGGCAGCTAATTGGACTCGAACTGTAGCAGCTGCTGCCCCTTCCTTAAAAATCTTTGTCAAGAATTCTAAAATAGATGATAGCGGAGCTCAGAAAGGGTCAATTTTCTGCTTGTTGGCCCAAATTGAGAACCTTTTCCATTTACTGCCATATAATTTCCTGGTAGATGGCTTGTGAGAAGACAAGAGAATTTGCCTTGTATCTTCTGAAATTGAATAAAGCCTGGCAATTAGGGGAAGTGGATTAGCCAAGCAGTCAATTTCAGGGACTGCAGTGAAGGATAGAGATCCCCTGACGGGTGCGTCAGAAGGTCCGGAACTCGGTCCAGGATCCATGGATCTTCCAACAGATGATGGTGGAGAAATGTGAACCAAATCTGTCGAGGCCAGTAGGGGGCTATGAGAATAACTGTCCTTCCCAGCAATTTTGCTTTCTGTAAAAATCTGGGTATCAATGGGAAGGGTGGAAATGCATAAAGCAGACCCGGGGGCCTATCTTGTAAAAGTGCATCTCTCGGGGGATGACCGGGAGGTGGTATTAGGGCAAAGTAACTTCTGCATTTTGAACTGATGTGGCTGGCAAAGAGGTCACAGCAATGCTGGCCCCATTTGTGGAAAATCAACTCCACAACCTGTTGTTTGAGAGACCACTCGTGAGGGAGCAATATCGCCCTGCTTAGCTTGTCCACTATCACGTTGGATTTCCCCGGGATGTGCATTGCTAACAGAAAACGCTGGGACAACACAGCCCATTGTCAGACCCTGAGGGCTTCTCAACAAAGGGGATAAGACTTGGTTCTGCCTTGCTTGTTCAAGTACCAGACTACTGACATGTTGTCCGTCTGAATTGCAATAGTTCCTAGAGGGAGAGAGTCCAGAAAGTACTGCAACACCAGAAGTACTGCTCTCAACTCCAGAACATTGATATGCAGATGTGACTCTTGATCCGTCCATGTGCCTTGGGCAGTCTTTCCCTGAAAATGCCCCCCCCCCCCACACCCTATCAGGGAAGCGTCCGTGGTCACAGTAGCTACTGGGCAGGAAGAACAAAGGGTCTTCCGATTGTGACATGAAGAGACGTCAACCACCACTGAAGGTCTCTCTTGCAAGAATCCGTGATGAGAATTATGTGGTGCATTAGTAGTTTCTGGTACGACCACTGAGCAAAGAGGAGCCATTGAAGAATTTGCATATGCATCCTTGTGAGTGGTATAGCCAGGATTGCTGCCCCCATCAAACCTAGCACCTTCAATACCTCTGCTGCTGTAGCTTTGTTCTTTGACACCAGTGAGCTGACATGTTGGCGGAGAAGTGAGACTCTTTTGATAGGAAGACGGAGAGTGGTAGTTGAGGTATCTAACTCTGCTCCTATAAAAATGGTATGCTGCGATGGCGATAAGGCAGACTTTTCGAAGTTGATTGCGATGCCTAATTGATGGCAGAGTGTCAGAGTGTATTGTGTTGCCTGAGTCAATTAATGCCTGGTGGTAGCGGTGAGGAGCCAATCGTAAAGGTATGGAAACACCTGGAATCCTAGACATCTCAGGTGAGCCGTGACCACTGCCATGCATTTGGTGAATACTCTGGGGGCTGTAGTGAGACCAAAGGGCAGGGCTCGAAACTGGTAATGATTGGCTCCCTGCCAGAAACGCAGATGATGTCTGGAGCATCTGTTTATCTTTATGTGATAGTACGTGTCCTTGAGATCTATGGAGCACATCCAATCACCTTTCCCTAAGAAGGGAAGAATGGACTGAAGCGTGACCATTTGGAACTTCTCTTTCTTTATGAACTGGTTGAGTCTGCTGAGGTCCAAGATAGGTCTGCAGTCCCCTGTTTTCTTTGGTACCAAAAAGAATCTTGAGTAAGTTCCGAATCCAACTTGGTCTGCTGGGACTGGTTGGATGACTCTTTTTTTTTCTAGCAGTCTTTGGACCTCTACGATTGCTTGTTCCCTGAGATTGGGTGGAATATCTGGGATTCTCTTTACAGGAATGGGAGGGGAAGAGAACGGTATGAAATATCCTCTGGAAATGATGCTTTGTACCCATGTATCTATTGTTATGTTTAGCCAAGCTTCTGGGTACAAAGACAAGCGACCCTTGACTGTCCCCAGAGCCGAACAGTCAGGCCCCCTTTCAGGGGTGCTGGTAGGGTTGACCAGAGAACTGATCCCTGTCACTGTGGACCCCCTCTGCTGCGGCGGCGGCATCTTCTGTTATAACCCCCTCCTCTGCCTCTAGAGGGGGTTTCTCCACATGTGTCCTGAAAGTCTCCCTGTGCTTTTCGGAACCACATTTTCCCTCCCATAGGGCCCTTGGGGTAGGGCCGAGTAGGGGTAGAAAAACTGACTCCAACGGCAGATAAGGTCTTGCCTTCCTGCTCACACCTGGTTATAGTTTCCTTTACTTTGGGCCCAAACAGTGATGAGCCATCGAATGGGGTGTTAATAAAGGAAGACTTAAAGGGTTCCACAAAGGAACAGAGACGCATCCAGGCTTATCTTCGAAGAGCAATGCCCGAACTAGCGGCTCTGCTAAAACCATCAGCTATATAGGATATGAGACGCATGGACAAGTTTACCACTGAGTTTAGGGTAGCGAGCTGTGAGTTGACTTTTTCGGCCACCCCTGCAGCTACCGTATCCTGGAGAGTATCTCCTAGCTCTTTCAGGAGATCTCTTTGTAGTCTCATAAAGTGGGTTAAGTAGTTCAGTGATCGCAGAGAAAAAGTCGCTGAATGAAACATGCATTTCCCATATCCATCCATGACCCTAGAGTTTCTGTTAGGAAGATGGATAGATATGGATGTCTCAGACACTTCCTTTTTGGTGGCTGCAGCTACCACTATGGCATCAACAGGCACTCCCTTTGTCAAAAATGGCTTGTCCACTGGGGCAGACATGAATTTATTGGGCTTACGAGGAACAGGTTCCATGGCCTCAGGTGACTCCCATGCCTTACGAGAGATCAGTTCCATGAGCTCGTCATAAGGCGGAGACACCCAAGAAGTGGAAGATTGAGACCCAAAAGCCTTCAAGAGCATGGACTCATCCTCAGTAGGGGTCTTGGACTGCCAATCGCCCCTCTAAGGATCTCTAGTATCTCTGCAAAGGAGATATCCTCAGAGGGGGATCGAGGGGAACCTTCCAACTCATCCAAGTCCATGTCAGATGTCAAAGACTCCTGTGGGGAGTCTAAGTGCCTCCTCTTGCACAGTCTCTTCCTGGGCACCTGCTCAGTGGGGGGATCTGGGGAGGTTTCAGAAGAGCAAGGGACACCCTGTGGGGGTACTTGAGGCTTGGGGTCTCTATGCTTAGGGAGACCGGTAGATGAAGAAGCAGACACAGGAGCTTGAGGGGAGAGGGAAGGCTGAACCAATGCTGATGTTGTATTTGGAGACAAAACTCTCCTCATAGCATTGAAGGCACCATGGCTCCAATGAGAAGGAGTGGACGGACCCGAGAGTACTGTCCGATCCTCCCGCACCGAAACCCTGGGCTATGAGCCCAAGGAAGGAGCCGAGCTCATCCGAGCCGAAGCCCCAAGAGGAAGAGTCGGCACCGACAAATCGGTTTGACTATCCTCCCCGGAATCGACGGGAGACCGTCGGCTCCTAGAGTCCTCGGTCGGTGCCGAGGACATCTGAGTTAATGGAGCCAATTACACCGGTGTGGGTATTGGTTCCAAGGGTTCGACAATCATCGGTTCAGTATCCTTCGGCTCCGAGAGTCCAGTACGGCTCAGAGGAGGAGTAGACAAATCCGGTTCCATGGTCTTGAGCACCGACGAGCTGGTCGGGGCCGACAACAATTTGGCAAGTCCTGGTGCCTGCAAAAGCTTCTGCATTAGCCGATCCATGTCCAAATCTGAAAGGCTGACTGAGGACTTAGCTGAATGCACCAAAGGTGCTGACTGGAGCAGAGGAGAAGAGGGAACATCATAGACTGGCTCCAATACTGAGAGCTGGCTCCGAATTAAAGGTACACTTGGTTCCGAGGTCTTTGGAACCGATGACCCTCCCTCTAAAGTTTTCACCTTTTTTGTCACTTTAGGATCTGCAGATTTGGAGGATGTGATAGTACCCTCATGGCTACTCAACACCTCAGAAAAGGAATGCTGTAATAATCCCCTGTCTATAAGCTTCCTCCTTCTCTCCAAGAGGACTCTTGAAAAAAAGGAATGGCAAATGCTGCAGGTGTCTTGGAGGTGTTTAGCCCCCCCGACAGTAGACACATTGAATGTGTCGGTCAGTGACGGACATTTTCTGCCCACAATCTGGGCATTTTCTGAATCCAGATTTAGGATGGGATTTCTCCTTTTCATCCGACATAGTTAACTAAAACAAACCAGTAAACTGCAAAAAATAAGACAGTAAAGTCCTTACTTAAATTGTAAAGACCCACAAAAAAACTAAGCACAATCCGGGCACTATCTATAACAAATAATTATAGATTACAAATGCTAAAGAAGCCCACAGAGAAAAACCCTGACTATTAGAAAAGATTAATAAGTGTAAATAGGGCAAAAGGCCCACACAAACCAACTAAGCCAAGAAGGCACTAACTATCTAAAACTATATATTCTAATATCTAATTATCTAATACTAACACACAACTATCTTAGAAAAACAAAAAAGAAAGTTTTTTTTTATAAAACTTGCTGTTTTTTTTCCCACAAATGGTCCGAGCTAGCTGGATCACTGAGATCTCTCTTCCCACGTCAAACTAGATCTGAGGTAATTCCAGCAGTGCATTGTGGGATACGGGGCTTGGTCTCGAGCTACTGGCAAACCTTGAGCTTTGCTACTAGCCGTGTCACAGCCGAGGATCAGCTCTGAACCCATCAGTGAGAATAAATGGCAAGATTTAACAACTTCACATTTTAGAATTCTAAAGACTAAATTACTAGACTCATCCAACTTTTATCCTTGAGATTCTAACCCCTTAACATTTTTATCCGGGGGGGGGGGTGAGTTTTAGAAGAAGCCAAGGACCTCTTGTCAGAGTTGGGAGCTGCAGAAGCTGCAGCTGGGTCAGCTGACAAAGAAGCATAGACAGCTGTAAGATCAGAGTTCACTGTATTTATAGCCTTTTTAGAAACTGGTTCACTAGCCATACAGTTTTTACATGCAGTTTTACAGACATCTTCTAAGGCCGGAAGCAGAGAAGGAACAGCCAAACATTTGGAATCTTACCCTCAATAAAATCATAAAGTCTGACAATCTCTGGTCCAGCTCCAAATTGCTTCCAGTTAAATACATCTCTAAATCTAACTAGCATCTGTGGAAAGGTTAACACCTGTCTGGATTTTTGAACCTTCCGAAGAATCAGACTGGAAGGATTCAGAGTGTTCACTATTGCCTGTATCACAGTCCCCATCAAAATCTGCAACTGCAGTCTGATCCCTAGAGAATGGTATCCCCAGAGTCATTTTGAATAGGAGAAAAGTCTCTGAGATTAGCTGATTGTAAAACACTCTTAGCTAAGGATACCACATCAGCCCTACACATGATAATAACATGATTCTCTGTAGTGTGGTGAAGTTTGTTTCTTTTTACTATGAACTACTCTTATGGACAAAATATCTGTGGCGAGAGTATAATGTCTGGCAAGGAGTCTCTTATCCCAGACATCTCTTACACCTAAAGGGTTTTTTTCTCCTGTATCTGAACCAGGAACTGGAAGAGCCCTGAAGAATGTGTCTGACCCCTGTATCATAGAGGGCTGTGGACTCAAACCAGAGGGTGATGGGTAAAAAGGTAAGTGCTTTGTGGGTCAGCTTAAGGCAACAACAGATTCACAAACTGTAGGCTGCGGCATGTTTTTGTTGAATTTTTTTCTTTCTAGGTGCAACTGGATTTGATGGGGGCAGCCATATCATGATCCATCAAGTCAGGGAGACAAACATCAACCAAAATAAAACACTGACTCTATTAAGAGATGACTAAGGGCAACAATAATAGAAAATAAAAACGATGTCCCAGCACAGGAAGTAGGGATAAACTGCATAAAATATAGCAGAAACAGTTTCAAATGTGCTAAGTCTTGTTCTACAACCTACACAGTGTAGTAAAGAACAGCACACAGTCACAGTACCAAGTAAAATTCACTTGTCCAAATCCTGCCAAAAATCAAATATATGTACTTAAATCAAATAAAACATTTTAAAACAACATATATAAGCATTTACTTAGAGATTGTCTTGTCAGAAATGAAAAAAAAACTCCATAGGAAATGTAAATAAAGTAATTTGCAGTAAAATTGCAATTTAACAATAAAAATACCTATAGCAGTGTTAAATCAGTAGAAAATATCATATACATTAAGACAGAAAGTGAAAAAATGCAATATTTTCCTGTCAGAACTTCAAAATGAGGCAGATAAAAGTACAGTTGTATAGAATCTTACCAGTAGATGTCCTTGCTTTCACCTCTGCAGTATTCATAACATATGGGATTCTCTGCCATGAAGCCTGTCATCCAGCCAGTCTACCAAAGCCTACCATTACTTTAAGGTACACTGAATGTCAGCTAAACACTCCTCGCATAGCGTACGGCATAAAGGTGGCGTTCAGGCAAACCATCCTCAGAACTGATTGCCCCAGTAGGAACAGCAGTCCAAGGAAAACCAAAGAGAACCTGCACATCCAGGAAGGAAAAAAGCCTAGGGGGATGGAGAGAGGGAGTGAATATTGCAGTGGTGAAGGCAAGAACAACTACCATTATGGTAAGATTTTTCACAACTGTACTATGTCCTTAAATTCACCACTGCAATATTCATCACTTATGGGACAGTGCCAAAGCTCAAGAAGAAACTTGGGAGGAGGAAGCAGCAGCACAGCCCTCTAAGAAGCAATGAAGAAAGGCATTAGTAAAACCAGCTGTAGCTCTGGAGATGCCATCCAACTTGTAGCGTTTGGTAAAAGTATGCACAGAAGTCCAGATAGCAGCTTCAAGAATAGAATTAGTGTCTGAGTCCTTTAAAAAAGCACCAGAATAAGTCACAGCTCTAGCAGAATGAGCCTTTACAGAAGAAGGATCTCACCATGAAAAGGGTAACAAAAATAAATAGCCTTTGAAATCCAAGTAGAAATAGTTTGCTTGGAAACAGCCAATCCTAAAGACCTTGGATGAAAGGAAACAAACAATTGATCAGATATTCTGATAGCTTTAGTCTTATCCAAATAAAATCTGAGCTGTCTATGCACGTTTTAGGTATGCAGCACTCTCTCACTGTCAGATTGCGGAGAGGGAAAAAAGTAAGCAAATTAATAGACTGATTAAATGACAGCTCATTAACCACCTTGGGCATAAAAGAAAAATTAGTACACAAGGACACCCTGCCTCATGAAATATCAAAAAAGGTGGACAAGCCATAAGGGCTTGCAACTCAGACACCTGTCTGGCAGAAGTAAGAGCTAACAAAAGAACTGTCTTCCGAGAACAATGTTGCAAGGAAGCCAAAACAGCAAGCTCAAAATGAGCCTAACTCAATTTCTCCAGAATGAAATTAAGATCTCAGGGAGGAGGAGAACAGGCTTCCTGGTATGTCTAATATTAAGGACACCTTTAAGAAATTGCTTAACCTCAAATTTAGAAGCTAATGGAGGAGTTAAAGGCAGGCAAGCAGAAAGAGCTGATAAGTGGGCCTTAATAGAAGAGTAGGCCAAACCAGCATTGAGCAACTCACCCATATAAGAGAGAACCAAAGGAACATCCACAGTAAGTGGGTTCAGTTTATGAGAGAGACACCAAATAGAAAACTTCTTTCATTTAGATAAGTAGGATTTCTTAGTAGTAGGTTTCCTGGACTCCTGCAGGACCTGCAGCACTTCCTCAGAAAAACAGGTGTCTATGAGGAATGAAAATCCTATTGCCCACAGTGTCAGTTGAAGCGTGAACAGGTGGGGATGGATGAAAGATCCATTGTCTTGTGTGAGTAGATCCATCCTGTGAGGTAACTTGTGATAATTGCCCTTGGCTAGATACAGAGGTAGAGAGAACCAGTGCTGTCATGGCCAAAAGATAGTCACCAACAATAATTTGAGAGCATCCTGTTGAATCTTTAACAGTACTCTCGGAATGAGAGGAAGGGGAGGTGCATAAAGAAAAATCCCCTTCCAAGAAAATGAAAGAGCATACACCTTCCACACCAGAGAACCTGGGACTCTGGCAGAAAACAAAGGAAGTTGTCTGTTCAGAGGAGAGGCAGAAAGATCTACTTGAGGAGTACCCTACTGGTGAACAATCTCCAGAAACACATCCCTGTGAAGCATCCATTCATGAGGTTGAGTGAAGGACCTGCTCAGACTGTCTGTCACAATGTTTTGATCTGAAGGAATATAAACTTCCTGAAGAGTTACTTGATACTTGACAGCCAGATCCTATACCAGCAGTGCCAACTGACAAAGAAGGTAAGATCTTGTTCCCCCCTGTTTGTTGATATGCCACATAATTGTGGTATTGTCTGTGAATACCTTGAGAGGCCCTGGAGAGAAAAGAGGATGAAAGACCTTAACAGCCAGCATAACAGCTCTCATCTCTTTGACAGTGATGTGCTCCTTCTACTGATGAGGCGACCACACTCCCTGAACCTTCAGGGAGCAAATGTTGCTCTCCATCCCACATCTGAAGTGTCTGTGAACAGATCCTGAGAGGGAATGATGAAAAGGGAGGCCTGGATTCAGAGAGCTGCCAATTCCACCATAGAAGTTTCTTCTTGAGAGAAGGGAGAAGAGGAACTGTAAAGTCAAGAGGATGCACATGTTGAAGCCACATCAACTTCAGAAACCATTGGAACTTCCTCATGTGGAGTTTAGCCAAAAGGAGCATTGGAATGGTGGAAGTCATGAAACCCAGAGCTTTCAGAAACTCCCTGGCTGTAATTGAGGTCAGGGAAAGTAGAGCTTGAAAGTAAGAAATGAGAGTTAAGGCCTTCGGAGAGGCAAGGATGCCACCACTGGCACTGTCTGAATCTTGCAACTCAGAAAGGCATGATCCTGAGGAGTCAGGGAAAACTTTTTGAAGTTTATTGTGAACCCCAGGCTCTGAAGAAGAAAAATGGTAAAATGAATATTCTGCAAAAGGACCTGTGGAGAGGATGCCTGAATCAGCAGCTCATCCAAGTAAGGAAATATTTGGATCCCTTGAAGCCTGCAAAAAGCAATCACATGAGCAAGGCATTTGGTGAACACCTTGGGGAAGTAGAAAGGCTAAAGGGGAAAGCACAGAACTGAAAATGCCAGGAAGCAACAGCGAAACAGATGGATCGGAATATGGAGATAAGCATCCTTGAGATCCAGAGAGACACCAGAAAGGCCTAAAGGAGCAAGAGAGGAAAAAGGGTCTGAAGGGACAACATCCAAAAGGAAGGCACTTTCAGAAAAGTGTTTGGATGAGAGAGTTGTAGAATAAGTTTCTAAGTACCCTCTTTTCTGGGCACTAGAAACATTCTTGAATAAAACCACTTCCCCTTTGGGACACAGGCACCTATTGAATAGTACCCTGAGACAAGAGATCTCAAAGAAGTTCTGGGAAAAAAGAAAGTTGTTCCCAAGGAGGCTGAGGAATGCCCATAAAAGGAGGACAGGAAATCCACACCATGAAGTACCCCTGGCAAATGATTGACAGAACCCAAGAATTCTGTGCGATTCAAAGCCAAACAGGAATAGAAAGAGAAAGGTGAAGAGGAATGTGGTTGGGAACAGGTGGATAGTCAGACAGCACCTGGTTTTGTCAGGAAATGAAGGCTTTTGAATCCCTGCAGTCTGAGTGGCCTTAGCAGGAGGAGCCTGTTTACCACCCTTTTCACCTTTAGCAAGAGGCCGAGATTGCCTATGAACAAAGGCTGGCTTAGAAGAGTAGTTTCTCTAAAATATTAGCACAGGAGAAATAAAGACATATTTAAGCTCCTGTAAGGCCTTCCCCTTGTCCTGGAGAGACTTAAACCAGCAGCTGCGTCCTCAAGCAAAAGTTTATTATCCAGAGGAGCAATCATCAACTTAGCCTTAATATTATCAGGTAAAGGTTGAAGTCTAAGCCAAGAATACTTTCTTATTATTGAACCAAAAGCAGCAGTTAGAAGAGGCATCTGCTGCATCATAACTGCATTTGATAGAATGATGAACTGCTTGAGAGGAAATCCCTAGCAAGGAAAGAGCAGAAGATTTACTCGCAGAGTCTGGAAGATCAGAAAAATCTGCCGAGCCTGAGAAAGAAGAGCCAACACATACATAGGTATGTGAGTCTGATAATTAATAGCCCTAAAAGTTAGGGTAGCCAAAGTATAAACCTTCTTACCTAGCCTGTCCATGGTTCTGCTGTTCTTGTCAGAAGGCAGTAACTTAGACGAAAGAAGCAACTGAGACGGCTTATCAGAGGCTACAGACACCACAGAGGGGTCAGCAGCAGGACATCTGAATAAAAAGGAACAATCCGCAGCCATCCTATAAAACCTATCAAACTTCTTGGGAGCAGGGGATAGAGAATCAGGTGCTTTAGAGGCATTGTAAAAAAATCCAGTAAAGCAGCCAAGACAGGAGGAATAGCCGCAGGTTTAGGAGATTCCATCTGCAGTAACTCATAGTACCACTTATGAATATCAGAAACCTGGCACAATCCCACTTAAATAATTCCATCATTCTAGAGATTGTGTCCCCAAAGGAAATTTCCTCAGAAGGAATATCTGGGCTATTAGATTCCTCCTCCTCAGACCCACAGTCCAAAGGAGGAGGAATCTGGGTAGAATAAGTAAGGGATTCTTCATCAGAATCCAACCCTTCCTCAGAAGAATTCAATTCCCTGGGCCTTATAGGGGAAGAAGAGGACCAAGAAGGGGCAGGAACCACAACCCCTTGAGGAGGCCTTAATGACAGTAAAGTATTAAATATCCCCTGAGTAAAGAACTGCCACTCACTTTGTGGATCCCTAGGTGCAGAAGAAACATGTTTAGTTTTCTGTTTTATTTTTAAGGGAATGTCCATCCTAGAAAACTGAGAACGCTCTGACTCAGGGTGGCATTCCACAACCATAGTAGGAACTTCTTCCCTAGGAAGAAACTGCTGAACCCCCCACAGACCCCACAGAAACTATCAACTGTGGTTCCTCCCTGATTGGCCAAAATGGATGCCTGCAAAGCTTCGTCGGACATGCTGCCCACCAGATCCTCACCGACCTCCAACCGAGACACAGCAGTGAAATGCGACAACATAGCAAGGTGAGTATCTGGGTTTGTAACAACCTCAGGAGAAACACCCAGCAGAGACTGGCCAGCAGAAGATTCCAGTCTTACCTTTTTCACCTTCTTTTTCCCTATTAGCTAACCCTCATGACAGGAAGTTCCATCCATAGTCTCTTTAGAAGGAAGCTTAAGATGCTGGTTCTCAAGATACAATGAAAGGAAAGAAAACCTAGTATGAAACATATTTCAAGACAAATGCCTGACAAATCAAATAAGATGTATGGTTGTGAGAAGCTCCTCGGCAAAAAAGGCACTTATCGTGGTGGTCTTTATGGGGAATCTGTCTCCCACACTGGCATTTCCCATCCTAGATGTCATTAACTCCCCAAACAGCACAAAAAAAAATCAAGAAAAAGAACAAAACCCCCCAATTGGGTACTTATCTGCAATGGTGAAGACTTCAGCAAACAGGAGTAATCACCAAAATTACAACATACAGAAAAAAATGGCAAAAAATGGACGGCTGCAAACAGACCGATGGACTGGTGGCAAAGAAGTTCTGAGGATGCTACGCCTGAACATCATCTTTATGCCCTACACTATGCAAGCAATGTTTAGGTGACATTCAGCATACCTTAAAGCAATGGTAGGCTTTGGTAGACTTGCCGGATGATGGGCTTCACAGCAGGGAATCCCATAAGTTATGAATACTGCAGTGGTGAATGTAAGGACATCAACAGAAACAACAGATCAATTAAATTGCAGCTCTATCTGCATGAGGCAGTCCCTAGTGTTCAACTGACACCACAGGACTTCAGTTTCCCCACACAAGTCCTAAAACACTTTAGAAAAAAAACATAACGGCTTAAAAGCAGTACTAAATATACAAACAACACAGCAGTAAGTTAGAATTCCCATAGGCATTAGCAGTCGTAAATAGCAAGTTTATTAAAATTAAAAGTTAACATATATCTATCTATATATATATATATATATATATATATATATATATATATATATATGGGGGTCCCCTATGAAATCCCGAACGCACAGAATCCCGACACCCAAAATATTGAGACGAAAATCCTGAAACCCCACATTACCAAAAAGTTGAAAGCGCAAAATTCAAAATCGCAAAACTATACATACATACAGCACACACACAAACATACACACACCCTCCCCCATAACCAAACCACCCTACACTAAAGATAAGCCCCCCTGCACCCCCACACCCCCTACTTTATTATTCTAACTCCAAGATCGCACAAACATATACACAAGGCAAACACACCCACACATTACAGTCCCACACACACACACACACACACACACGCGCACACACACGCGCACACACACACACACACACACACACACACACGCACACACACACACGCACACACACACACACACACACACACACACACACACACGCACACACACACACACACACACACACACACACACACACACACACACACACACACACTAAAGCCCCTCACAAACACACTTACACACACATACTTACCTGAACTGCATCACCAGAAGCGCAAACTCAAAATCCCTTAACATCGGGATTTTGAATTTGGCGCTTCTAGGCTTTCAGTAATGTGGGGTTTCAGACTTTTCATCTCGGTATTTTGGGCGTCGGGATTCTGTGCATTTGGGATTTCATAGGGGACCTATATATATATATAGGTCCCCTATGAAATCCCAAATGCATTTATATATATATATATATATATATATATATATATATATATATAAATATATATATATTATAATGTGTATATGGTTTACCTTTGAAAGGTTGAAAATCGTTTTTCCGAACAGCCAGTTGGGCGAACCAAAATGCCGATTCCTGCTTGTTGAACGTCACGGAAGTTCAAAACTCAGCAAATCAAACAGCAGAGTCTGTGAGTTTTGAACTCCGATATCAAAAACACAATGTAATGCAGGGGGGCAAGCCCCCATGTGCCCCCCACACCCCCCTACTTTAATATTCTAACTCCAAGGTCGCACTACAGTGGGGAAAGGGTCCATTTCCCGATCCCCACTATAGTGCACTCCGCACCCAAAATGCCAAATCTGCAATGAGCAAATGTCATGGAAATCCGACTTTCAACCTTTCAAAGGTAAACCTGTGTATATATATATATATATTAATAAAACAGAAAGAAATCAAACGTATGTTCATAGGTTAGTACTAAGCTAACTGCCCTTGCGAGCCATTTTAAGCCTAGCCATTTATCCCTTGTGAGACTCAAACCCTGCACCTTGTGTTTGTAAGGCAAACACCTTAACCATTAGGCCACCCACCCTAATAACAAAGAGGAAGGGAAGTTCATAAACATATTTCTCAACCTCTTAAGAGTACACTGTGGAACACAAACACTAGCAATGTGTAAAAAAATAGTCAAAATGTGGAACACCTTATTTCTGCACTGTGAGAAAACTTGCCATTGCCATGGAGTCTGGTTGAACATTTCTAAAATAAGATACACTTTTGTGTCAAATGCAAAACTTTTATTTAGTAATCTGCAAAACCATAGTCACACCATAAGTAAATATGAAACAGCACTTCTTTACAGAATCAAAATTAAAATCACATGCTCATTAATACCACTTGCTACATTTACTACATTTTCTAAACATATCTGTTACATAACAGACAACAGATTCTACATATACACTAACTGCATGAACAAACATCATCCTATCATACTTTAGATGCATCTGATGCACGATTACTGCATGTTG
The DNA here is from genome assembly GCF_019279795.1 of Protopterus annectens. NCBI lineage: Eukaryota > Metazoa > Chordata > Ceratodontiformes > Protopteridae > Protopterus > Protopterus annectens. Next base: position 1,055,709,188 of record NC_056725.1, on the reverse strand, counting down.
CTGTGACTTTTTAGCAACATCTATGAAATGTTTTGGCAGCTTAAGATCACAAAGAGTTCCGCGTTTTCACGCTGAGAGACTGACACAATTCAATTTCCTTACCATGCTAAAAGCTCTTTCAGTTTCTGCATTTAAACATGGCAAGCAAAGCACAGTCATCATCAACTGTTTGAAAAGTGGCAGTTTCCATCACTGCAAAAGTCCCTCAGAAGTTTTGCACAGTACTTGGACACGTGAGAAGGGCCTATATACTGGACCGCTCAGGCTCCCTTGTGTCCTCAGTCTGATACTGGGTAAACTCATTAAAGAATTGTTCAGCCTTTGTATCATTACCACAGACTCCTAGATGGAAACCAATATCCCTGACAAGTCCCAAAGATATGTCTGATTTTTTGTCAGGATTAATGAGGAATGCAGTCTTTCATTAACTGGCCTTGCATGGGAAATTTTTTAAGCATTTTCTGTGGCGTTGCACGTAAAAAACATATAACTTTTTCTTTTTGAAAAGTTAAATTCTATAACTGTGCCAGCAATATCCTCCTCATGGCTATTTATGTTCTGTTTGACTTCATAGCCAATACGCAGCTTACTGTTTGGCAGAATACAGCTACTGTCGATCAACACCAAAACATCACAGTGTTTGAGAAGTCGGACTGCAGCTGTAGGTCTCAGGAGTCTGCCAACATAATGCTGCAGGAGTTTATGAACAGTGGCATGCAGTGTCAGTATCTGCAGGTCCCAGGAGTCTGCCAGCATACTGCAGGAGTTTATGAACAGTGGCATGCAGTATCAGTAGCTGCAGATCTCAGGAGTCTGCCAACATACTGCTGCAAGAGTTTATGAACAGTGGCATGCAGTGTCAGTAGCTGCAGGTCTTAGGAGTCTGCCAACGTACTGATGCAGGAGTTTATGAACAGTGGCATGCAGTGTCAGTAGCTACAGGTCTCAGGGGTCTGCCAACATACTGCTGCAGAAGTTTATGAACAGTGGCATGCAGTGTCAACAGCTGCAGGTCTCAGGTGTCTGCCAGCATATTGCTGCAGGAGTTTATGAACAGTGGCATGCAGTGTCAGTAGCTGACTGTTCTCGGGTCTGAAGCTGGATGTTGAACTCCATTAAAGGTTCCAGTGCATACTTGAGAAACATAAAAATCATACGGAGTTCATGACTCTGCAGGTGGTCAGAAATTAAGTTAATTTTAGTGGACCATGACTTCGCAGGCAAAAAATATGAATTTAGATCTGGGCATATGTCCAGGATTCTGCTAATCACCTTCCCAAGATTAAGCCATCTACTAGCTGCAGGCATAATAATCTTGAGAGGGTGAGTGTCTGTGAACAAAGTAAATTATTGCAGTTTTTGTTGTCTTTGTTAACTGGAAGTGAAATGCCAGTACATATCTGACATGAGTTCTTCAACTAGCGAATGTAGTGCTTTTACACTAGCCTTGCTACATAGATCTACCCGGTGGCACAGACACCCCATGTCAATAATGGTGGGCTTTTACCTACTTTAATCTAGACAGCACAGAATTGTGTTTTCCAATAATTGAGGCAGCATTGTCTGAAAACACCCACACAATGTTGGAAACTGGAATATTATATTTTGTTAGAGGGGGCATTAAAGCATCAAACAATGCTGGTCTAGTTCCTGACATGCATTCTGGCATATGAAGGAACTGTATTATATTTTTGCTTGCCTTCATCAAAGTAACTGACATGGATCACCAAAAGTTTGTCATCGCCCATTGGAGTCAAAAGTAGGATCTAGTCTATACACAAAAAGAGTATTACTGTTAACTTGAGACATTGACAGAATAAGACAGTAGATTAATAAACATTTTTGAAACAACAAGGTATAATTCACCACTTTTTCTTACACAAATCACCAGTTTTAGGGTGGAGTAAAAGGGATAGAGCTGACAGAGTCAAAAGCAGGAACTAATCAATACACAAAAAAATTACTATTAATTTGAGATATTGATGGAATAAGAGACTAAATTAATAAACATTTTCTGAAACAACAAGGCTAGAATTCACAACATTTTCTCCAAAAATCACCAGTTGTAAGAGAGTAAAAGGGACAGAGCTAACCTTTTGTAATCAAAAGCAGGGACTAGTCAATACACGAATGCCAAACACTGATTTTTGCAAGCTCTACTCCTACATGAACTATACAGCGAGTGTATCTATAAAAAAAAAAACATTAGCTGAATTAACAAAAAAACAGAGTTAGTGAACCAAGACAACAGCACTGGAGCCAGCATGCTGCCGGATAAAATGCATTATTAGCTCTCAACAAATCAGGAACAGAGACACTTGTTAACTTGAGACATGGATGAAACAAGAGTGTGAATTAAACATTTTCTGAAACAAGATTCTACTTTACCATCTTTTCTCCAAAAATCACCAGTCTTAGGCAGGAGTAAACGTGACAGAGCTAACACTGGAGTCAAAAGTAGGGACTAGACATGAAGAAATAGCCAAATACTGCAAGCCCTACTCCCATCTGAACAATGGAGTGTACATATTTAGCTACTTATTTCTGTCCAGTACAGAAAACAAAGCTGCAGCACAGTCCACAACAAAATTCAGGAATCAAGAACAAATAACCCAAGATTAGGATAAGATTTTAACAGCAGTATAGCCCCAGGAAGCAACTGCAGTCAGCAGCCCAGCAAAAGCACCACCAGGACTGTTCCTTCCAACCAAAGTAAGACAACACACAAAAACAAATCTCAGCCTTTTGATATGGTTGGTTCCTAGGATGTCTGTCCCTGATGTGCTGCAGACTTTGACTCCTGTTTGGCACTACCTGGTCTTTCACTTGCTGTATGCATACTGCTTCTGCTCTCCAGTCCAGTTCTACACTCGCCAAAGATGAATCCTCCACTCCACAAACTGTCCCCCTCATAGTTGCTAAAGGAGATCTTCCTGCGGCCTACAAGGCCTGTTTGAAGGCATAGCTGTGGCATGAAAACTATTACTGGCAGATGACTGGATGAATTCTGGAGTTTGTCATTGGCTCCTTTTGCCTCAGGAGCGATTAATTGATTGATTCATATACCATGATGCTAATTGACTAACTGAGGTATATGAACCAATCAAAACTCATGCAGTGGAGCCACTACTATTCAATGTGGAACAGCAGAATAGTGGGTGACTTCAGTGTTAAATGCAGAGCGTTCCACACAATCTTGGCTGCTTAGTTCACAAAGGGATTTTATCTGAGTCTGGAAGCTGTAATCCACCAAAGCAGGCTGCTTTGTAGATTGACTGTGTGGTTTCTACAGCTGGTAGTAAAAGACTAAAGAACTGACTTCCTGTGACAGGGGTTAGGCTTCCCTTGATGGGAAGGGCTTAGCTGATGGCTTAGCTAATTCCATATCATATTGAGTCAGAGGAGGGAATTCTAAACTCTGGAATGCTACCAGTGTATGTTTGTGCAGGCACAGAACCCATGTGCACTGAGACGGTGTAAATGATGAACATCTATGGTACTTCCTGATCTGCAATGGTCAGAGGAACTTCTTTTGTATCTAGAACTTTATGTGCATTTTTGGTTCTGCTTTGGACAAACCTCCCAGGCTGTGTCCATTCACGTTATTTGTTTAAATAAATAAAAGTTGATTTTTAAATACCTTTTGGAATAGCCAAAAGTGTGTCTTTAATTTTTTTCTTCTCTTACAGAGACCTGCACCTCAGCTTTCTGGACCTTCAGTACTATTTTGGAGTTACGAACATCTGTACCTTATGTAGTACCAAGTAAGGGGTCTGTTTAAGTTTTAAGTTTAGGTACCAGTGCTATTTTAGAGTTCTTGCAACTGGGAGTCAGCAAGACACATTCATTAGCCTCTGTAGATGAAGATACTATAGAAAGACTAGAATCTATGGACAACAAAAATTAATGTACTCTGTTACATTGCTCCCCCTCTCCTTCTTTTTAATTGCTGATATTACCTTCTCCTACATTGAAGGCTCAACATGATACTTGTATTTTGATTTCATTTGCAAAGATTCAATTCTCTTCTCTTCACAAAAGGAGACAAATTCTTTTATCTTAAAAAAAGTAGCTCCTTTTCAAATAAAGTCCATATGTTCATTATTCACTGACGGTGTTATTAGGACCTAAAAAAATGATACAGCATGCCAATGTCTTCAGGAACTATCTACAACAAACACATTTATCTGATTTAACCACAGTTAAAGATAAGTAGTATAGGAAAATGTTCTTTACGAGAGGGGAAAACAAGTAAAAGTTATATCTGAAAATTTGCATGATAAAAAAATCTCTTTGGGTGACTCAGCAAATGGAAGAAAGAAGAACCAGTCTTGGGTTTAAAAAGGAGCTATGCCAGGACTTATGCCAGTACACTTGGATTTTAGACATGTGTGCCTAATAGCAAAGAAGAGACCTGTGTTTCTGGTTAATAAGGGATGAAGTTTATAGACTCTCAGGCCAGAATTGACACAGATAAGGTAAAGTATAATCTGAAGGCTATGATTTACTGCTATACTGTAACGCTTGGAAGAAGACTGCACAACCAGCAAAGATGTGCTTGTGTGCAAAAGCTATTTCTATAACGTTGCAAGCTTAAGACACAATGATAGGAACAAATGCCTCTTTGCTTTCTGAGGTGTCAAAACCACACAGTCCTATCGTCTTAACATACTGGAATTTGTCCCACTGCAAGCTAGGAGCTGAGCCCAAGGCGTAGATAGCAAAAACTGCTCTCATATCTTTTTTTAAACACATTTATTGAATTATCACTTGTGACACAGGTAAATTTACAATTACACAACATTAATCAAATTGTATTAAATTAACAAACATTATACTTCACATATATTGCTATAAATCATATAACCTAAGCAACACTACATAAATTATTCAATTCCTTCCCCCCGTTTTTAAACAAAAAATATCTTTATTAAACCATCACTTACGACATAAGCAATCATACATTTATATAAATGAAAACAAACAAGACTGACACAATCCTAGTTGCAAGCATTTTACATCACAAACCATACTGACACACTCCCAGATGCAAACATTATATATCACTTATAATCTACCTGATCATTTTAAGTCAAACATTACATGCTCATTTAAGTCCTGCTTTCTTTTAAACCTCATTCCTCCCCTGTATGTACTGTTCCCATAATTCCCATTTTTCCTTTATAGTTTGCTCCTACCCTTTTCTAAATATCTCAATTTTGGTTGTTTTATCTATGTTACTATCTTCACTTCTAATACAGTTTAGATTATGATTTCCATTTTCTTGTAATTGTTTTTTGGCACCCACCATAATTAGACGCAGCAAGGCCTTACCATGCCTAATCAATTCTGATTCGGTATCACAGCTCAGAAAAATCATCTCCCTCATCACACCAATCTGCCTACCCAGCATCTCTGACAGTACATCTCGCAGGTAATCCTTAAAGTCCACCAACCCACTGCACTCTGAGAAAATATGTTCCCAAGTACCTCTTTCTTCCCTGTCACACCTTGTTGCATATTTGGGAAATATGCATATATCCTCCGATTGTTTCTTTGTGAATTACTTATCCAATCTCTCTTCCCAATCCTTTGTAAGCTCCCCTGATTGATTCTTATAATTACCATGCAATATTATATATGTTTTATTAATTATTCCTTTTTTAATTGCAGCTTCTGTTATAGATTCTACTAAAACTATACCAGTGTTGGTCTTTTGTTTAGGACCCCCTATTTCTTTCTCTTTGCCTATACTCTGACATCAATCCTTGATAGGGAAGGCAATCTCTAACCTGCAGTCCAAATAAATTCCTGGCCTGTTCCAATTCTATTACCTTTCCCTCTCCAGTTATTTGCTCCCAATACCCTAGTTCCTTTGCCAGTTTTCTCCACTAAATTCCAGCACCCTCTTGCCTATATCCCTAATTGCAGTCATCCTATTGACATAATCTCTTTTCTCCATTCCCATGTTGGCTTAGTTCTTGGAATATTTTCTGCTACTTTATGAATATAATATTCTGTATGATTATTGTTATTCTCCTTAAAAATCATTCAAAATCCTAGTCTCTCCCTGCTTCTTGAGCTCCCCCCATTTCAACATCATCCCTTTCCACTTTGAATTATAGTTTTCTGCTTGTGCTATGTATAGAAGCCTTACTTTGTAGTTACAAAATATCCCTTCAAATTGGGTAATCCCAATATGCCCTGTTCTAATGGAATAATCAACTTATCCCACTTGACTCTTGCCATCTTCCCATCCCAGATAACATCCTTCATGTCTTTATTAATTGCTATCCACAACGTCTCCTCTGGTTGATAAAAATATGCCTGACCTGTGTATAAGACTAAGGGACTAAAAACATTTTGACTGCTTGTATCTTACTATCTCTATCCATATAACAAAGTTTCCATTTTCTCAGTTTTTGTATTATCTTTTGTTTAGTCTCTTCCCACATATCCTTAGCTGCCACAACAGGATCATTTTAATCCATACTCCTAAATACTTCATTTGATCATGTCCCCATAAATATTGCTGAATCAATTCTTGTGTGGGCACATAATTTACTGCAATTTCCTTTGTTTTAGCTTCATTGATTTTGTAAAACGAAAAGATTTGAAACTGTCTCAAAATGTTCCACAACACTGTAATGTCTCTTTCTGGTCTTGTCAGGTATAAAATAATATTATACTATGACCCCCCATTAATATTCCAAAACGTGCACGCTGATTGGCCAGCGTGCACATTGTAAATCGAGTTATACTAATGGAAAAAGGTCCGGTCGCCCAGACTTTTTTCCGTTAGTATAACTCTATTTTTAAAACACTGTCTCGCTATGTTAAATGGGTTTAACATAGCGAGACAGCTTTAAAATAAGCAACGGAGATCTCTGTTGCTTATTTTAAAGCTGTCTCGCTATGCTAAACCCATTTAACATAGTGAGACAGGTTTTAAAAAAACAAGCAACAGAGAAAGCAAGATCTCCGTTGCTTTTTTTTTACTGTTTTGCTATGTTAAATGGGTTTAACATAGCGAGACAGTTTTAAAATAAGCAACGGACATCTCCGTTGCTTATTTTAAAGCTGTCTCGCTATGTTAAACCCATTTAACATAGCTTAAACAGTAAAAAAAGCAATGGAGATCTTGCTTTCCATTGCTTGCTCACAGCTCTGATGTACTGCGCAGGCGCGCAGTACATCAAAACTGCCGCAGATGCCAGACATCTGCGGAAGGGCAGCAAACAGGCATTATACTATGCCATTATTTAAGAAAAGTAATAGTTTCTTTTCTTAAATAATGTCATATAATAGCAATAACCATTCTGGGTGTGGGTAATGCTGTATTCACGGTTGGCTTTGTTTGGTCGGGAAGCCCTCGGGACCAAACCACGCCAACCGTGGGTAAATCCAGCATTACCCACACCCAGGCGTGGGTTATTGCTATATCATCTGCAAATAGAGCCAACTTTTCTTGACTACCATACCAATTATATCCTTGAATTTCTGAGCCCTTACTTTTCTTTGCCAATGGTTCTAAATATAACAAATTACAAAGAGGAAATTGGACACTCCTGCCTGGCTCCTCTATTCAAGCAGAAATTATCAGAGAGGACCCTACCCACTTTAATTTTCACATCTGATCCCTCATATATCCTCCTAATCAGCCTTATATTTTTTTCAGGAAATGCAAATGCTTACATTGCCCTGCACATGAAGTCACAGCTTACTCTGTAAAATGCTTTCTCTGCACCAAGACCCAACAACAACAACATTATTTTCTTGCATTCTCCTTCCCTTTGGAACATTAGTGTTCTGTTAATGTTGTCAGATGTTTGCCTCCCCTCCATAAAACCACACTGATCTACATCTATCAATTTTGGCATTACTTTTGTCATTCTTTTAGCCATTATAGACATGAACACTTTATACTTATGGTTTATTTTATTGAAATTGGCCTGAATCAGGTTGGATCTGATGGATCATTACCCTCTTTAGGTATTACAACTACCACTGCTTTCTTCCAATACAGTGGTACTTCTCCTCCTCTTATTAAAATACTGTTAAACAAAAAGTACAGTTTTGTACCTACCATAAATGTAGATGTTCGAGTGCTAGTACAGCTGCAGTCATAACAGATGGGTTCTCTGCCGTCAGGTGGGTCCTCGGTCGGCCGAATTCCAAAGTCTAGGTCCGGCGTCGGTTGTCGTCACTTCTTCCCTGACGTCAGAGCGTCAGGGGTATAAAAGAACCAGCTGACGCCATTTTCTTCAGTTTTTCTTGCCCCAGATGTCAGGTGCCCCCAGAAGGAAGGCAATACATAAATTTGTGTAATAAAGCAATGCAATATAATCAAAAAACAGTAGTTGCAAGCAAATACACAATAAAAGAATACCCCAAGAGGGGAAGGAGGGAGGGAAACTTGGACTGCAGCTGTATTAGCACTCGAACATCTACATTTATGGTAGGTACAAAACTGTACTATGTTCATCGTGCATACAGCTGCAGTCATAACAGATGGGTAGAATCCCAAAGCTAAGAAAGGGGTGGTAGGCACTAGGTGGAACTAGGAGGAGCCAGAATGCCCTGCAAGACTGCTGTGGCAAAGCCTGCTCTAGTTTTGGAGTATAATGGTAGGTGGTAGTGCTTGGAAAAGGTATGCACAGAACTCCAAGTGGCTGCTTCCAATATATCCTTGGTAGGAACTCCTCCGAGGAAGGCTGCAGAGGTAGCTGTGGCCCTTGTGGAGTGAGATCTGATGCCTGCAGGTACAGTCTTACCATGAAAAGAGTAACAAAAGCGTATGCAGTGGGCTATCCATTTTGAGATTCTCTGTTTGCAAATTGGTTTCCCTTGAGCTCCTACAGCATAGGACACAAAGAGCTGTTCTGATCTTCTGAAAGGCTTTGTTCTGTCCAAATAATAATGCAGCTGTATGTGGATGTCCAAGGAATGTAGTAGTCTCTCCCCTTTGTTTTGAGGATTAGGGTAAAAGGTAGGTAAGTGTATAGCCTGATTGAAAGCTACCCTGGATACCATCTTTGGCATAAAGGACGGGTTGGTTCGTAAGGAAACTCTGTCCTAATGGAAGATGATAAAAGGCTGCACAGCCATGAGGGCTTGTAGTTCCGATACCCTACGAGCTGAGGTGATAGCCAGAAGGAAAGCTGTTTTCCAGGACAAATATTGCAAATCTGTTGAGGCAGCTGGCTCAAAAGGAGGCAGGGTCAGCTTTTCTAGTATGAAATTGAGATCCCAAGCAGGTATTGGTTGTTTCCTTAGGGGTTTTATATTATTTGCCCCTCTGAGGAACTGTCTTAAGAGGGGGTGAGAGAATAAAGGTGGATCAGTGTTGTATTTGCAGAAATGGCTGAGGCATGGATTTTGATGGAGGAGAATGAAAGTCCACTGCTTAGCAGCTCAGCTAGATACTGTAATATTTGAGGTAAATTCAATTTTCCAGGATTCTGGTCCTTTTTCTCATTCCAGGCACAAAACCGTTTCTATTTTGCAGAGTAAGCTTTTCTGGTAGATGGCCTTCTGGCCTCCAAAATGACATCCTGCACCTCCTTGGAGAGTAAGGTCTGTTGTGATTTTAAGGAATCTTCCATGCTGCCAGATTGAGTGTTTTCAGCTGACTGTGAAGAGTTTTGAAGCTGTGCTGAGTCAGAAGAAGAGGCATTCGAGGTAGGGTCCATGGAGGGGAATGCGTCAGGCTCCTCAGGAGTGGGTACCAGTGCTGTCTTGGCCAGTCTGGAGCAATGAGAATCATCTTTGGTCTGTCTGTTCTGGTTTTTAGTAGAACTTTGGGCAGTAGAGGAAGAGGTGGAAAGGCATAAACTGCCATTGTTGTCCAACTGAAAGAGAGAGCGTCCACTCTCCAGGCCTGTGGATGAAAAGTCCTTGAGCAGAATTTTGTCAATTGGTGATTTTTGTGGGAGGCAAAGAGATCTATGTCTGGCCTTCCCCATGCTTGAATTATCTGTGTAAAAACTTGAGGATGCAACATCCATTCGTGTGGATCTGTCATATTCCTGCTTAGGTTGTCTGCCAGCATGTTTTTCTTGCCTGGCAAGTACTGTGCTTGAAGTTCGATTTGTAATTCCATGGCCATGTTCCAAAGTGACATGGCCAGCCTGCACAGGGGGTATGAATGGGTTCCTAATTTCAGGAGCTGGCCGACCGGCACTTGCGAACTGCTTCTGCTTCGGGCACCACGCTGCAAGAAAGACTGAAGAAAATGGCGTCGGCTGACGACAACCGACGCCGGACCTAGACTTTGGAATTCGGCTGCCTGACGGCAGAGAACCCATCTGTTATGACTGTTATGACTACAGCTATATGCACGATGAACATCCTACAGATCTTTAACAGTTTTTCCCTCCTAGCTTCCAAACCTCCACAGGAATACCATCTATTCCTGTGGACTTTCCTGTAGACTGGTTATACATCACAATTTTTATTGCATCTCCTCCTGTCCTAACCATTAGTAATTGAGCCTCATCTACCCCTAACCTTGGCATATTTAATTGTTCCATAAACATTTCCATTTGTATCTTTTCTTGATTTCCCAATTTTTCTGCTTTATACAGACTTTCATAGAATTTCTGAAATATTTCTAATACCTCTACAGGATCTATTGTTACCTTCCTTGTTATAAGCTCCCTACGCTTGGCGATAGCCTTTCTGTTGCCTGAGACATTGTGCTAAAAGTTTTTCTTCTTTACTGTTATCAAAAAACAAGCAATCTTTCTAAACTTGTGCATATTATCAAGGTAATCTCTTATTTTCTGTTTAGAAGACTGCAGTTGATCATCTTCTTGTTCTAAGAGATTTCCCCCTATTCTGCAGTACTTTAACATTCATCAGTTTCTCTAAATAATACTTGTTACTTCTGAACCATAACTCCCTTTCTTTTATTTTCACCCTATTTTTAATTTCCACCTTAATTTTATCCCACTCCCTAGCTATATTTTCAGAAGAAATTTATATCCTAATAGCTCCTGAATGATCTCCACTACCCATTCCTTAAATTCCTCTCTTTTCAACAGATAGGTGGGAAAGCCCCAGTGTCTCATTTTTATTTCATTACCCTCTGTTCTTATGTTAGTTATTATTGTTGCATGATCTGAAATAGTTATTGGGTGCACATCAAGACCATCTGTTAAATTGCACATGTTCATGTAAAATGTAAATTCTGTCTAGTCTAGCCTAGCCCTGTTTTTATATCTTGGGGAATAATATGTAAATTCACTCTGAACTCCTATTATGAATTCACATCTTTCATGCCAAATATTTTCATAAATGTCTTCAAAAATGTACCCTCCTTTGTTATACTTCCCATTCTGGGCCCCCGGACACATTTTTGCTGTTGCAAATCCCATTCCAGTCCCTATCTATAAGTAATATTGCTTTCTGAAAACTGATTATTTCTCCCAGAATTTTCTTAAGCTCCATTACAGCAGTTTTATATGGAATATACATGCCATTGTAATCCTCCTCCCTTGCCAGTAGCCCCTTAGCACTATAAATATGCCATTATCTTTTTTATCCTCTTCTAACACTATTGGAGCTCCTATTGCAATTAATATAAGTACTCCTGTTTTCCTTTGTCCCAGGTATTCCACTAAATAACCATCCTGAAAACCTTTCTTTATCAAATTCACATATTCAGGTCTTTCTAAGTGTGCCTCCTGTAACATAGCTATTTGCACTCTATGTTTTTAATATAGTTCACTACTCTTTCTTCTTTGTATTTATCTGAAAGACCATTGACATTTAAAGACATTACAGAAAACATCATAGCGTTAAAACATTATTATTGTCACCTTTTATGCACAACACCTTTTCTGTTAAGTGCCTAGTTCCAGCTTTTGTGTTATATGCCTACACTGTTTAACAGGTTGAAATGTTATACAGTTGCTTCTTGTCATATCCATTTCAGCCTATGTCACATCTTATGAAAAGTACAGTTTTGTACCTACCATAAATGTAGATGTCCGAGAGGTATGCATCTGCAGTCCTAACAAATGGGTTGTCCTGCCTCAGGCAGCCCTTCAGTCGGCCGGATTCCAAATTCTGGGTCTGGCCTCGGCTGATGTAGCACTTCACCCGACGTCATAGCTGCTGTTAACCGGGTATAAAGGCATCAGCCGATGCCATTTTCCTCAGTGTTTCTTGCCCCAGATGCCAGGTGCCCTCTAGGAAGGCTAAATTTGGATAAATGCAAATGTTTCCAAACAATAGAGAGCAAATAGAAATAAACATGTATATACATATATACAAACAAATACACCATAATAGATTCCCCCAGCTAGCTACAAGATGGGCAAATACCCTAGGAGTACCACAGAGGGGAAGGAGGGTGGGTAATCCTGACTGCAGATGCATACCTCTCGGACATCTACACTTATGGTAGGTACAAAACTGTACTATGTCCTTCAAGGATGCATCTGCAGTCCTAACAAATGGGTAGAATACCATAGCCAAACTGGGGGAGGAGGTACTAAGAAGATTATGGTGTAGTTAAGATCCCTTGCAAAACAGCAGTGGCAAAACCTGCTCGGGATCTGGAGTATAAAGGTAGGTTGTAATGCTTGGCAAATGTATGCACGGAGCTCCAAGTAGCAGCCTCTAAAATGTCTTTGGTAGCCACTCCTCGTAAAAAAAGCTGTAGTAGTGGCTGTAGCCCTTGTGGAGTGAGGTCTGATGTTTTCTGGAGTTGTCTTTCCATGATAAGAGTAACAAAATCTAATGCAATTTCCTATCCATTTTGAGATTGTCTGTTGAAATTGCTTTTCCTTCCATTCCTGTTGCATATGCTACCAGAAGCTGGTCAGTTTTCCTATTGTTCTTGGTTCTGTCCAGGTAGTAGCGCAATTGTCTATGCACATCCAAGGTATGCAGTAGTCTTTCCCCCCTGTTCTGTGGGTTGGGGAAGAATGTAGGTAGGTGGATTGCTTGGTTTAATGATACCCTGGAGACCACCTTTGGCATAAAAGTAGGATTAGTTCTCATGGACACTCTATCCTGATGGAAGATAAGGAAGGGCTGTACTGCCATTAATGCCTGTAATTCAGAAACCCTTCCTGCTGAAGTGATTGCAAGCAGGAAAGCAGTTTTCCAAGATAAGAACTGTAATTCTGCTGTTGCTGCTGGTTCAAAAGGGGAAAGTGTCAACTTTTCTAACACAAAGTTCAACTCCCATGTAGGCAATGGTGGCTTCCTTGGTGGCTTTACATTTTTAATTCCTCTCAGGAACTGCCTGAGTAGAGGATGAGAAAAGACTGGAGGATCCATGTTGTATTCTGCTGAAATTGCTGACGCATGAATCTTAATGGAGGAGTAGGACAGGCCATTGTGGAAAAGCTCTGCTAAGTATTCCAGGATGTTAGCTATGTTTGCCAGTGATACATTTTCTCCTTTTGCTGCACTCCAAATGAGATATCTTTTCCATTTTGCTGAATAAGTTTTTCTTGTTGAGGGTCTGCGAGCCTCCAAGATAATGTCTTTAACCCTTTGAGATAAATCTGGGTTATTTTGTCTTATGCAATGTTCCAAGCAGCTAGCTGCAGTGTTTTCAAGTTTGGATGCAGGATTTTGAAGTTGTTCTGTGTTAGCAGTAAAGGAACTAGGGTAGAGGCCATGCGTGTTCCCGAGACATACTCCTCAGTAGTGGGTAACAATGCTGCCTCGGCCAGTCTGGAGCTATCAGGATGATCCTTGGGTGATCTTCTTTGATCTTCAGTAGCACTTTGTGCATCAAAGGAAGAGGTGGGAATGCATATGCTGTCAGGTTTTCCCAACTGAAAGATAGGGAGTCCACCTTCCAAGCTAGTGGGTGGTATGTCCTTGTGCAGAATTTTTTCAATTGGTGGTTGTGTGGGGATGCGAATAGGTCTATTTCTGGTAGTCCCCATTTCCTTGTAATGGATTTGAAGATGTCTGGATGCAGCATCCATTCGTGGGCATCCGTGGTAGTTCTGCTTAAGATGTCTGCTAGTATATTTTCTTTTCCTGGCACAAATATTGCCTGGAGCTGAATGTTGAGGTTCAGGGCCACATTCCAGAGGTCCATTGCCATCCGGCATAGAGGATATGAATGTGTGCCTCCCTGTTTGTTGATATACCACATAACTGTGGTGTTGTCCGTCCTTATCAGCAAATGACCCTGTTGAAGAAACGGTCTGAATGTCTGAATTGCCAGCTTTACTGCCAGCATCTCTTTTTGATTTATGTGTAGGTTCAGCTGGTCTTGAGTCCATAAGCCTTGTATGCACTTGTCCACCATGTGTGCCCCCCAACCGAGGTCTGAGGCGTCCGTGGTGATAGTCTGGCTTGGGTGAGGGCTGTGGAAGGGCAGCCCTTTGTTCAATTGACAGGCCTGAGCCCACCATCGGAATTCTTGCTTCAAGCATGGAATTATTGGAATTTGGGTTTCTAGGCTGTGCTTGTGCTGAGACCATAAATTCCTTAGGTACCATTGCAACTTCCTCATATGTAGTCTGGCATGTGGAATCAATATTATGCAGGATGCCATGTAACCCAGGGCTTGCAGGACCTTCCTTGCTGTAAGCTGGTTCTGCGTTGTTAATGCCATGAAATAGAGTGGTAGGTGCTTCTGCTTTTCTGCTGTGAGGAATGCCATTTGGCTTGATGTGTCCAGTTCTGCACCCAAGAAAGTTATCCTTTGGGATGGTATCAGCCTTGACTTTTTTATGTTGACTGTGTATCCCAGGGCTTGCAATAGGTGAATGACCTTTCTCAAATCTTTTGTTAATTTGTTTTTGTTGTCCGCTTGTAACAGGCAGTCGTCCAGGTATGGGTAAATTTGAATTCCCTGAAGCCTGCAATGAGCAATTACTGATGCCAGGCATTTCGTGAATACTCTGGGCGCAGTAGATAAGCCAAAAGGCAATGCTGAGAATTGATAATGCTCTGATCCTGCAAGAAATCTGAGGTATATTCTGCAATTTGGTCGTATGGGGACATGCAGGTATGCCTTCTTGAGATCTAGAGTTACCAGCCAAGACTCCTTGCCCAGCATGGGAAGAAGCTGCTGCAGGGCCAGCATCTTGAATTTTGGAACAATGAGATATGTGTTCAGAGCGGACAGGTCGAGAATAGGTCTCCATTGGTTTTTCTTTCTTGGCACCAGGAAAAGTCTGGAGTAAAATCCTTGTCCTTGTTCCATAGGCACTCTTATAGATAGCACCCCAAAAAGGCAACCCCCCATTTCTCAGTCACGCACGTCCCCCGGAATCTCTTTTAAAGTTTTTTTGTCTAGTCCTTCTAGCATGTCGAGGGATCAGTTGCTAGTGTCCTCTCCTGCTCAGCTGGTGAACCTGGGAATATTGAGGCAATGTTACAATTGCCTCATGTACACAGACAACCCTCTCCTCCTCCCACAAAACACAAATACATGTGAGAGATGCAACTATACGGCCAAACTGGAGGCTGTGCTCTCTCAACATAGGACTGGCAAGACCAGTCAGGAGGAGAAGGTTACCACACACACTATAGACCCAGTCTCACATAGTACCATCACAACCTCAAATCATACACATAAACACACAAAGACATACTCAAGGCTCTGATCAAAAATCTACCAAAACAGCAGAGGCCACCAAAGCAGACACCCAAACAACCACCACCTCAGAACACAACACCTGCAACACATAGACCTCACAGTCAGAGTGTCAAACAGTCACAGCCCTTAAGGCCAAACACAATGCCAGACACACTAGTCATTGGTGACTCCATAGTCAGACACACTGACGCCCGCCACCAGACTGAGTAAGGAGAAGGTCACAGTAAGCTGCCTGTCGGGTGCTAGAATCCGCCACATAACGCAAGCACTCAGGTCTCTCAACAGCAGGTACAAATACGACTCAGTCATTGTCCACGCTGGTGTAAACGACCTGAGACGCACCTCCTTGGACTACATGAAAAGAGACATTGAGGAGCTCTCTGATTATGTAGCCCAGGCAGGTATGACCCTGACCTTGAGCAGTATCCTACCTTCACCAAGAATGATGCCACAATACAGAGATAAGATGATCAGCTTTAACAATTGGCTTAAACTCTGGTGTCATTCAAAGGGGATCCAATGTCTGTCTGCCTGGGATGACATGCTGGACAAGCCACGCTGCTTAAGGGACGGCTTGCACCTGTCACCCTGGGATTCCGGATATTGGCAAAGGCTCTTGCCACCCCATAGTGCCTTTTTAGGCAAGGCTCAAATTCTAAACCTACCACCCTAGAACACAAAAAGGAAAAAACTAAGGGTAATGCTGCTCAATGCCAGAAGTCTAAATCTCAAAATGCACGCACTCGAGGCCCTTCTCAGTATGGAGAACATCGATGTCTGTGCAGTGACAGAAACCTGGTTCAAGGCTCCTGAGAGCACCCCAGCACTATCAGGTTTTACCTCTTATCATGCGTTCCGCCCCAAAATCCGGACAATACCAAGAAAGGAGGGGTATCCATATTCATCAAGGACACCCACACCTCAAGACTGGTGGCAACGCACGATGCATCGGAGACCATCCAGGTGCAATTAACCATAGGCAAGACTGCTCTGCAAATTGTAGCATGCTACAGGCCACCCTCACAAACTCAGGAACCTCACATGGCCTTCCTGAAAACACTAGAGGGGATAAATGTATCACCAAACACCATCATACTAGGTGACTTCAATTACCCTAATATAGACTGGGAACACTACTCAAGCCCAAACACCCTAGCCCAAAAGTTCCTGGAATTCATAAACTCAAATGCCATGGAACAACTAGTCACCATCCCCACAAGAGGAGAAAACATACTTGATCTCATCATCACGAACATGGGAGCACAATGTTCAACACCGAAGTATACCCCTCACTGGTGAGATCAGATCACAAACTAATCTCGCTGGAGGTCCTCATCCCACCCCACCTGAAATAAAAAGACCACAGTAAAGAACTTCTCGAAAGCCGACTTCACACTTCTAAAGACTAGTGTGGTCTCCTTTAAGGCCCCGAGCCGGCGGAAAACAGTACTCAAGCCGCTGAATCACTTACAAATGCCTTCTACCAGCACCTGCAGGACTGCATGGATAAGGCAATCCCAAGCAAAACAAAGACTCTTTGTACCAAAGGCAAGCGTCCAGTCTGGTGGACCCCAGCCATAAACAAACTCTACAACAAAAGGAGGAAGCTACTACAAGATAGAGCAAAATCCTTAAAAGGTAAGACACCCTTGATCACTATAAGTAAAAACTAAGAGCTCTCATAAAATCATCCAAAGCAAATTTTGA
This sequence comes from Protopterus annectens, assembly GCF_019279795.1. NCBI lineage: Eukaryota > Metazoa > Chordata > Ceratodontiformes > Protopteridae > Protopterus > Protopterus annectens. The sequence goes on along the minus strand of NC_056725.1, from coordinate 1,055,691,898 downwards.
GAGAAAAATAGCTAAAGACTCAAAAGACAATCATAAGGCCTTCTTTAGCTATGTTAGAAACCTGGGAGGAAACTCCCAGATATGCTCAGAACTAGTTCAAAATGATGTGAAGATTACTGATCCTACAGACATTGCCAACATACTGGCTGACAGGTTCAGTGCAAACTTCTCCCCTCCCCCAAAAGGAGAGATATCTATACCAAGCAATTGCAGCCCCCAAACATCT